>NC_090834.1:91625005-91934478 GCF_028021215.1 Eschrichtius robustus | reverse complement strand
GGGAGTCTGATTCCTTCATCTCTGTTCTTCTTTCTTAAGATTGTTTTGGCTATTCGTGGTCATTTGCATTTCCATACAAATTTTCAAATTATTTGTTCCAGTTCTGTGAAAAATGCTATTGGTATTTTGATAGGGATTGCATTGAATCTGTAGTTTGCCTTGGGTAGTATGGTCATTTTAACAATATTAATTCCTCTGATCCAAGAACATGGTATATCTTTCCATCTGTGTCATCTTCAGTTTCTTTCATCAGTGTCTTATTATTTTCTGAGTACAGGTATTTTTCCTCCTTAGTTAGGTTTATTCCTAGGTCTTTCACTCTTTTTGATGCAATGGTAAATGGGATTGTTTCCTTAATTTCTCTTCATGATACTTCATATTTAGTGTTTAGAAATGCAAAAGATTTCTGTATATTAATTTTATATCCTACAACTATGCCAAATTCATTGAGCTCCAGTAGTTTTCTGGTGGCGTCCTTAGGATTTTCTATGTATAGCATCATGTCATCTGCAGACAGTGACAGTTTTACTTCTTCCTTCCCAATTTGGATTCCTTTTAATTCTTTTTCTTCTCTGAAGGCTTTGGCTAGGGCTTCAAATACTGTGTCAAACAAAAGTGGTGAGAGTGGGCATCCTTGTATTTTTCCTGATCGTAGAAGAAACGCTTTCAGCTTCTGACCACTGAATAGGCTGTAAGCTGTGGGTTTGTCACATATGGCCTTTATTATGTTAAGGTATGTTCGTTCCCTCTATGCTCACTCCTGCAGAGTTTTTGTCATGAATGGATGCTGAATTTTATCAAAAGCTTTTTCTGCATCTACTGAGATAATCATATGGTTTTTTTTTTAACATCTTTATTGGAGTATAATTGCCTTACAATGGTGTGTTAGTTTCTGCTTTATAACAAAGTGAATCAGCTATACATACACATATATCCCCATATCTCCTCCCTCTTGTGTCTCCCTCCCACCCTCCCTATTCCCACCCCTCTACATCTTTATTGGAGTATAATTGCTTTACAATGTTGTGTTAGTTTCTGCTGTATAACAAAGTGAATCAGCTATATGTATACATATATACCCTCCCTATCCCACCCCTCTAGGTAGTCACAAAGCACCAAGCTGATCTCCCTGTGCTATGCAGCTGCTTCCCACTAGCTATCTATTTTACATTTGGTATTGTATATATGTCAATGCTACTCTCTCACTTCATCCCAGCTTACCCTTCCCCCTCCCCATATCCTCAAGTCCATTCTCTATGTCTGCATCTTTATTCCTGTCCTGCCCCTAGGTTCATCAGAACAATTTTTTTTTTAGATTCCATATATATGTGTTAGCATATGGTATTTGTTTTTCTCTTTCTGACTTACTTCACTGTGTGTGACAGACTCTAGGTCTGTCCACCTCACTACAAATAACTCGATTTTGTTTCTTTTTATGGCTGAGTAATATTTCATTGTATATAAATTGATACAGCCACTATGGAGAACAGTATGGAGGTTCCTTAAAAAACTAAAAATAGAACTACCATATGACCCAGCAGTCCCACTACTGGGCATGTCTCTTTTTGAATTATGAAAACCATGATTCAAAAAGAGACATGTACCACAATGTTTATTGCAGCACTATTTACAATAGCCAGGACATGGAAGCAGCCTAAGTGTCCATTGACAAATGAATCAGATGGTTTTTACTCTTCAGTTTGTTAAGGTGGTCTATCACATTGATTGCTTAGCAGATATTGAAAAATCCTTACACTCCTGGGGTAAATCCCACTTGATCATGGTGTATGATCCTTTTAAATGTATTGTTGGATTTGTTTGCTAATCGTTTGTTGAGGATTTTTGCCTCTGTGTTCATCAGTGATATTGGCCTGTAATTTTCTTCTTTTGTGGTAACCTTGACTGGTTTTGGTGTCGGGGTGATGCTGGCCTCATAGAAAGAGTTCAGAAGTGTTCCTTCCTCAGCAGTTTTTTCAGATAGTTTGAGAAGGATATGTTTTTTATTCTTGTCTAAATGTTTGGTAGAATTCACCTGTGAAGCCATCTGCTCCTGGACCTTTGTTTGTTGGGAGTTATTTAATTATTGTTTCAATTTCATTACTGGTAATTGGTCTGTTCATATTTTCTATTTCTTCCTAATTTTGTCTTGGGAGATTGTACATTACTAAGAATTTGTCCATTGTTTCTAGGTTGTCCATTTTATTGGCATATAGTTGTTCATAGTAGTCTTATGATCTTTTGTGTTTCTTTGGTGTGGGTTGCAATTTCTCCTTTTTCATTTCTGATTTTATGGATATGAACCCTCTTCCGTTTTTTCTTGATAAGTCTGGCTAAAGGTTTATAAGTTTTGTTTATCTTTTCACTTTCATTGATCTTTTCTATTTTTTTAGTCTCTCTTTCTGCTCTGATATTTATGATTTCTTTCCTTCTAACTTTGTGTTTTGTTTCTTTCTCTAGTTCCTTCAGGTGTAAGGTTAGGTTGTTTGAGATTTTTCTTGTTTCCTGAGGTTAGCTTGCATCTCTGTAAACTCCCCTCTTAGAACTTCTTTTGCTGCATCCCATAGATTTTGTATTGTCATGTTTTTGTTTTCATTTGTCTCTTGGTATTTTCTTATTTTCTCTTTAATTTCTTAGTGACCCCTTGTTTGTTTAGTAGAATATTTTTAGCGTCCATGTGTTTGTGTTTTTTGCAGTTTTTTCATGTATTTGATTTCCAGTCTATAGCATTGTGTTTGGAAAAGGTGCTTGATATGATTTCAATTTTCATAAATTTACTGAGGCTTCCTTTGTGGCCTAGCATGTGGTCTATCCTGGAGACTGTTTCATGTACACTTGAAAAGAGTGTGTATTCTGCTGTTTTCAGATGGAATGCTCTATATATGTCAATTAAGTCTTTTTGATTTAATGTGTCATGTAAGGCCTGTGTTTCCATATTGATTTTCTGTCTGAATTATCTGTCCGTTGATGTAAACGGGGTGTTAAGGGTCTGCAACTGTTATTCTGTTACTGTCAATTTCTCCTTTTATGGCTGTTAGTATTTGCCTTATATATTGAGGTGCTTCTGTGTTAGGTGCACATTTACAATTATTATACCTTCTTCTTCGATTGATCCCTTGATCATTGCATAGGGTCCTTCTTTGTCTCTTATAACAGTATTTATTTTTAAGTCTATTTTGTGTGATATAAGTATTGCTACTCCAGCTTTCTTTTGATTTCCATTTGCATGGAATACCTTTTTCCATTCTCTCACTTCCAGTCTTTGTGTGTCTTTAGATCTGAAGTGAATCTCTCGTAGGCAGCATATATATGGGTCTTGTTTTGGTATCTATTCAGCCACTCTGTCTTTTGATTGTAGCACTTAGTCCATCTCCATTTAAGGTAATTATAGATATGTATGTTCCTATTGCCATTTTGTTAATTGTTTTGGGGTTGTTTTTGTAGGTCTTTCTTTTCCATTCTTATTTTATTCTCTTATTTAATGTTTTGATGACTATCTTTAGTTTTATGTTTGGATTACTTTTTCTTTTTTGTGGGTATATCATAGATTTTTAGTTTGTCATTACCATGAGGTTTTACATAGCACTCTGTATATAAATGTGGTAGTTTTAAGTTGCTGATATCTTAATTCCAAATTCATTTTAAAAACCTTCCATTCATACTCTCCTCTCCTCATGATTACTGTTTTTGCTCTCATATTTTACATTGAATTGCTTTTTGTATCCCTTAGCTGCTGATTGTGGATATAGATGATTTCACTACTTTTATTTTTTAACCTTCCTACTAGCTTTGTGTGTGGATGTTTTCGTATGTTTACTATATGTTTGCCTTTACTGGTGAGCTTTTTCATTTCATAATTTTCTTATTTCTAGTTGTGGCCTTTTCTTTTTCACTTAGAGAAGTTCCTTTAACACTTGTTATAAAACTGGTTTGTGGTGCTGAGCTCTTTTATCTTTTGCTTATCTGTAAAGCTTTTGATTTCTCTATAAAATCTGAATGAGAGCCTTGATGGGTAGAGTATTCTTGGTTGTACGTTTTTCCCTATTATGACTTTAAACATATTGTGCCACTCCCTTCTGGCCTGCAGAGTTTCTGTTGAAAAATCAGCTAATAGCCTTATGGGAGTTCCCTTGTATGTTACTTGTTGCTTTTCACTTGCTGCATTTAATACTCTCTCTTTATCTTTAATTTTCATCATTTTAATTTCAGTGTATCTTGGTGTGCTCCTGCTTGGGTTAATCCTATATGGGACTCTGTGCTTCTTGGACTTGGGTGAAAGTTTCCTTTCCCATGTTAGGGAAGTTTTCAGCTATTATCTCTTCTAATATGTTCTCAGTCCCTTTCTCTCTATTCTCCTTCTGAGACCATGTAATGCAAATATTAGTGCACTTGATCAATTTAAGACATCTCTTAAATTGTCCTCATTTCTTTTTATTCTTTTTTCTTTTTTTTTTTCAGTGTCAGTGATTTCCAGTACTCTGTCTTCCAGCTCACTGATCCATTTCTCTGTATCTTTTTGTATACTGTTGATTCCTTTTAGTATATTTTTTATTTCAGTTATTGTATTCTTCATCTCTGTTTGGCTGTTCTTTATATTTTCTAACTATCTGTTAAAAACTTCTGACTTTTCAATCTGTGCATCTATTCTGCTGAGTTCTTTTTATTTTTTTTTCTTTTAATTTTTTTAAGTGGTCACTTCTTAAGAGTTTATTTTTAGACTTTAATACATATTTCTTCTCTATTTTTTCATAGCAGTGATGCATTTCCCAGGGTTAATAATGCCAAAGGGGACCAGTATTAGGCTTGACGGTGTGATGCTGCTACCTGTTTAGCTATCCTTTCTTTCTTTTATTTAAAAAAAAATTTTTTTAACATCTTTATTGGAGTATAATTGCTTTACAGTGGTGTGTTACTTTCTGCTTTATAACAAAGTGAATCAGCTATACATATACATATATCCCCATATCTCTTCCCTCTTGCTTCTCCCTCCCCCCCTCCCTATCCCACCCCTCTAGGTGGTCACGAGTTCTTTGATCATCTTTATGATCATTACCCTGAGCTCTTTCTTGGCTAGATTGTCTGTCTCCATTTCACTTAGTTGTTCTTCTGGGGTTTTATTTCATTCCTCGTCTGAAACATGTTCCTCTTTCGCCTCATTTTGCCTAAGTTGCTATTTTTATTTTTATGTATGTGATAGGTTAGTTATGTTTCTCCACTTGGAGAAGTGCTTTTTATAAGAGATGTCCGATGTGTCCCAGCGGTGTACTGCCCTCTTCTAACCCAAGCTATATGCTCTAGGTGTTACCCCTGTGAGGGCTGAGTGCGTCCTTCTGTTGTGGTAGGCTGACTATGTGCACAGTCTGGTAGGCTTGGTTGGACCCTGGTCTGGTTGGTTGCCCGACCCTGCCTTGTGCAGAGGCTGCCAGCTGTTGGTTGTTAGGGCCTAGTCAGGGGGCAGGTTACTGCAGAACCCCTGGAGGCTCTGGGACTAGTGCTGGCTCATTGTTGGGCAGAGTTGGGTCCAGAAGACTCTGGGGCTGTTGCCCGCCCACTGTTGGGTGAATCCAGGCCCTGGGGTGGTTAGTGCCAGACTACTGCAGGCAGAGCTGGCACCTGGAGTCTCGCTGCAGGACTCAGGCATCCCAGAGCTGTCAGAATGCTGGGGGGGGGGGGCGGGGGGGGGCGGTTCTTGACACAGGTGGTACAGAGGTCCAGGGTGTCCTAAAGCTTGTGCTGGCCTGTAAGTGGGCAAGGCTGTGAGCCAGTTGGTCCCACGGCAGTGTCTGGCCTGCTGTGCACAGGCTGGGTCCTCAAGCTGTGGGAGTGTGGTTTTCTTGCATCTGGCATCTGCCCCCTGGGGGGTGAAGCTGGTCCAGAGGCTAGAGGAGGTTTTGTGGAGGGCAGAGCCAGTTCCTCTCCACTGGTGGATGGAGCTGGGTCCTGGCCCTCTGGTGGGCAGGGCTGTGTCTAGAGGAAGCTGTGGGCTCAGGAGGTCTTAGCAGCCCGTCTGCTGATGGTGGGGCTACGTCCCCACCCAGTTAGTTGCTTGGCTTGAAGCATCCCCAAACTGGTGCCTACAGGTTGTTGGGTAGGACCAGGTCTAGGCAGTAATGAGCTAGAAGGAGAATTCCACAATGGCAGCCTCCAGCACCAGTGTCCACGCGGTTGAATAAGCTCCCCAAAATGGCTGCTGCCAGTGTCTGTGTTCCCAGGGTGAGCCGCAGCCCCCCCCCCGCCCCCGGCCCACCTCTCTAGGAGACTCTCCAAGATGTAGGTTTGGCCCAGTCTCCTATCAAGTTAATTCTTTTGTCCTGGGTCCTGGAGAGTGTGAGATTTTGTGTGTGCCCTTTAAGAGTGCAGTCTCTATTTCCCTTAGAAATTAAGCCCCACTGGCCTTGAAAGCCAAATGCTCTGGGTGCTTGTCTTCCTGGTGCAGGACCCCCAAGCTGGGGAGCCCAATGTAGGGCTCAGAACTCTCATTCCTGTGTGAGAACCTCTGCAATATAATTATTCTGCAGTTTGCAGGTGGCCCACCTGAAACTTGATTATATCGTGAGTCCACCCCTCCTATCCATCTCTTTGTGGTCCCTTCTTTGTCTTTATTTGTAGAAGATCTTTTCTGGTAGGTTCTGGTCTTTTAATCAATGGTGGTTCTGCAGATCGTTGTGATTTTGGTGTGCTCATGAGAGGAGGTGAGCTCAGGGTCTTTCTACTCCACCATCTTGGCTGATCTCCAGTTTCTACATTATTAAGTTGTTAACAATTCATTGACACAATCAAGTGTCTGTCACATAGTAGTATAAACAGCTAAGAATTATTGAACATCTGCTCTGTGATAGGTGTGTTCTAATTATTTTTCTTGGTTGACAATCTTAATACAATGACCCTATGTTATCCACCTTATACGTAAGGAAAATAAAGCAGAAGTTTCCTGCTCAGTTTCACATATCTAGAAAATAATTGGGCCAGCATTCAAACCTGGGCAATCTGTTTCCCTAAAACTAGGGCTCTTAATTATGATACTACACTGCAAACCAAGAAATAGTTAAATAGCAGAGTTTCAGTAATACTAGCTGGTCTTCTGATTTGTTCTATGATGATTCATATCACGTAACCCATGATCTTTCATTAATTATATAACTTGGTTCTATAATATGGATTGTTAATTTATAACCATCCCTTATAAAGTATGCATCAGAATCATCTTTGCATTTTTTTTAAACACAAATGCCTATGGCCACTGAGTCTTGTGACCTTCTAAGGGTGGAGCAAAAACAAGAGTAATTTTAGTTAGCTTCACAGCTGATTTCCTGCTGAAGAACCAATAAATCTGTTTGGGGGGCCTTGTTCACCATAGAAGAGCTCACTTACTTTCTACGTGAGACTCAACTTTAGTGCCAGTGAATTGGAATGTCCAAGGGTAGGGCCTGGGAAATTTAATAAATTCCCCAGACTAATGTTTTGCACAACAAAATTTGAGATTCATTGTCCTAGGTTAAGACTTAAATGGTCAGAAAAGTTTCTTTCCCAGTGAGGCAACAGGAAAGTCACAGACAAAAGCGCTGGCGATGTCTCCCTGTTCACTAACCCATCATGATGTGGAGCTGCCTGGCCTTCATCTTACCCACAGAGCAGAGCAGTTGCTTTGGTATCTTCCAGGTTAGGTGTGCTCCCCTAGCACAATCAATTGTTATGCATTTGGATTTTCTTTGGACAAGCCAGCCCCTTCAGTGTTTCCTCAATCAACTAACAGTGAGAAAACTTAGGCTAGGGCATGTTAAAGAAGCTTCTAAGTCAGCCACAAGGTTTCCAGTTTTAATTTGATGTAATTCATAAATTGCTGCTGTTACTGATTCTGTTGTAGCTGGCGAACCCTGCTGCTATATGAGGCAGCTGCCTTCTGTAGTTGAGGTGTGCCTGAATCCATTAATGGATGTCTTGGTCACAGATACAATTTTATAACAGGTGTCATTTACTTAGACTGACACTGCATGTGGAAATCCCTGCTGTTTCCCTTTTGCACACCAGTGAGAGGAAGCTGTTTCTTTGCTGCACTCAAAGTTGTATTGCTGTCAGCTGATGATTCAGAACGCAATAGCTACCTTTTAAAAAAATTCCACTGGGAGACATTTCTCAGTATGGTAAAAAAATAACCATTTTTGCATCACATTTCTTGTGAAGCAGACAGAGAAACTTGGTATAATAACAAGAAGGGAAAGAATGATCGAATGCAAATTGTTACACATCTGAAGTCCAAATCCTGCATGGGCTTATTTCATAAGGAGCATTGTAGTGAAAGCTACTTCATTTCTTTTGACATTAACTCATTTCTTCAACTCTATTTTTTCTTAGTTCAAGAACAACAAAAATTTTAAGATACACCAATCATTTATTAGCAGGTTTTCAGGAACAAAAATTTTTAAATGGAAAAGGTGTATTGTATTTACATTCTATTGATTATAAAATACAACACAGACTAAGAAATATTAAAATGTTAAGAAGTAAAAAGTACCTTAAACCTAGCAAATATGGTACATTTATTATGATATTCTTTAGGCCTTTAAAAAACTTTGTCCTCAGTGGCCAAGAGTCAATTTATAATTGTGTTAAAAGGCCTAGGGATAATACTTCCAATCACAAATTAAATTTGATCGGCCTGAGTGCCAATTTGACATGCTGTGTATAATGTGTTCTATTATATTTTTCCTCTTTAGGGAAAAAAAAAACTTGTGAGAAAATAGGTCTGCTTATTACTGTCATTAATAGCTAACATTTGCTATGTGACTGGTACTTTCTAAGCATGATCTCATTAAATACACACAGAAATCCTAGGGACTAGATACTATCATTAACTCCTGGAGTAGTAATTAGTGCTATTCACCAAATGTTTCTTGCCATCCACCTCCTGGGCAATTGATATGATTCCACTCCCCCAAATTCCCTGCCCCCTTTGATATTAGGCCTTTCTGTTGGCCTGAATCCTGAGTGACCATAATGAGTAGAATACCCTGTCCACCCACTTTGGACAGGAGAGAGAAATAAACTTTTATTAGGATACCGAGATATGGGGGTTGTTTGCTACTAGCATATAACCTATAATGTCCTGACTGGTATATCCTCATTTTCTATTAAGAACTTAGGGTCCTTTCTCCACTCTCATTACAGTCTCCGTTCTTCATTTCCCCCTGAAAATACAGTTCCTTACTGCTCTATTTGTACAGCTTGTTTCAATTCCTGCTCACCTCTCTAATTTCATGGCATAATTTTCTCAGCTCTTCTGAATACCTCCTTTGCAGTTCTCTCCAGTCTTTGATGTTCAATGGAAATCATCGCCCTAAAGTGGGGATGGGGTAGGAAGAGGTTTAAAGTTCCAAAGAAGATCTATTCTGTCACCCATCTACTGAAAGGTAAATGGCAGTGACCAGTTTCTGGGCCGGTCTTCAAAGAGAAACATCTTCATTTTACTCCCTGGCTTGGGAAATAGGCTCATGGCCCCTCAAATATCATGGTCACTTTTTATTGTATATTAAGTTTTTTAACTATGAGTCACTTCTCTAAATGTTATTACAGGACTCTTTAACAATTCTGTCATTATAGTCATTGAGGGTCAAAGTAGAATTAAGCAAGTTGACCCTAGTGTTTGTTTAGATTTAAAAATCTAAACTGTGCCATTTTCTTACGTCTCAAACTTAAGCAATTTAGATAATCACAGTGCCTCAATATAACATGGGGATTATACTGGAACATACATTTTGAGGTCACTGGAAATATTAAGTAAGTTAATATATTAAAAATTTTGTACAATAAATTAGTTATTATCACTAATTCCCCCAATGTGGCGGACTGCAGAAGCTCCTAAGGTGAATAGAGCATGTCTTTGCTTTCAGGATCCTCACAGGGGAGGAAGGGACACACACAGATTATTGCAGTGCAGTGTGTTGATTTTTATGATGGCTATAGGTAGAAAGGTATGTGAGCATGGAGGAAGGAGAATTTAATCTTGGCCGAGGGAACCAGAGGAAGCAAGATTTGAGCAGAAATCTAAAATTTAAGTCTAGTAGGTGGACAAGGAAATTCCTGGCAAGAGGAATAGCAAAATCATGGAGTTCTAAGAGCGTAGGCTTAAAGTATAAGGAGAAGGGGTCATGAACAGAATCTGGAAAATTAACCAATGGTAGTTTGACACGTACTTGTGTGTGTGTGTGTGTGTGTGTGGTCTTTAGCTGTTTCTGTCTTGTATTTTCGGTTTTTATCTTAAGCTACTCTAAATCCTTTTTGCAAGAATGTGAGGTATAAAAACAGATGCTTTTAGACAGCAGTGCTTAGCCCTTAGCACCTGTGTGGGAGTTGTTTGACAGCCAGCTGAGAGTTAGGACAAGAGATGCCTAAAGGTAAGTGGTCCTGGTCATGAAGGAGGAAGACAAGCACAGAGGAAGAGCACCACTGGAATAAGCATGGGACCAAAGGTTAAGTTAGGCCTTTTCTACTCTTTAGTCATTTCTTGTAACACCTACACTTATTTTGCAATGTCTCTGCACCATTGGTACAAATATTACTTAAGCATTTTTCTTTGTTTACGTTTAATACTATGATGTCTCATCTTCGGTAATAGTGTCAGTGAATTCAAAAGGTATGTATGTGCCGGTTATAAGTTTCTAATACACATTAAGATAAATATGAAACTAAATTTAAAAATGACTCCATTGCCACTAAAATCATGTCATTTATCCCACCTGGTACATTGATCACATTTTAGAGAAAAGTGTTCTTAACCAGTCATGAGAGAAGATCCTGGCTTGAAGAGAATGACATGTGTACCAGCCCAGCTGTTTCTAGTCATAATGCTTTTCAGAACCAGCAGATTTCTGAAAAGGAGTTAAGTATACTGAGGGAGCAATAAGAAAGGGAGGAAAGAAAGAATTAAAAAGAGTGAGAATAAAAGGGAAAACCCATCAGATCACTACACACCTTGAGGCACTACAGCGTAGAGGTTCCGACAGTAAAATCTAGCAGCCACTGCGGGCGCTCAAATTCTCTGCTACTTGTGAACTATGTGATCTGAGCAAAATTTCTTCCATTCTTTGTATCTCAGTTTTCGCATCTTTAAAACAAGGCTAATCATATCCCAAAAAGGTTTTTGTGAGGAGTAAAAGTTGACGATTGCAGGGTGCCTGAAGTGATGCCAAATAAGTGCAAAATAAATGTTAGGTAACATTATTCGTATTAGGTACACTAGTACCATAATGAATTCTTTAATTTAGGGCTTTTTGAAGCCTGCAAGGGATTTTTAAAAACTGCTCAACTGACTCAATAAAAGAAACTAATTCTACAGTTAGTTCTATATTTGAACGTGCCACAAACACAATTCAATACGGCCCAGGTAATAGTCTCGCGTTCAGGATGGTGAAAGGAAAACTTCTGGTCTCCATTGAGATCCTCTTCTTCCAAGTGTGATCCTCTGCCGTATCCCACACCAGAATGGACAGTGGCCCTATTCCATACTTGTCTCAAGGTATCCATGCTCGGATTGGTCACTTCCTTATTGCAGAGTATACTCTGTTTGCAGAAAAAATTTAATCTTTACACTTGCCCTGACTCAAAGTTAACTTTAAGTGCTACTCTAATCAGTTTCTTTCAGATCTGAGATGTTCTGTCTCCTTCACTTTGTAACTTAAGAATGATTACGTTTAATTTGTTTGGACTTAAAGTTCTCAGCAATATTTACACTTTGCCATAGGCTCCTCTTCTCCACCTCAATCAGCATTCTTTGATACTTGTCAGATTTTAATCCACACCATTTCTTGTGTCACGTTTATTTCACTTTGGGGGCTCAACACCCCTGTTCAAAAAAAGGATATAAACATTGCACAAAAGCAAGGAAGCCATTACTGTGCCTAAGTCATACAGTGCTCAACGTCCTCTATAGCTGCTACTGATGGCATGTCTATTTATGCTTATCATTTATGAGGCTCTGCTATGAGAACCCTCTCTCTAATCTTTGTTTCCTTTAATCCTATGAAATGTCGCTAAACATGGTCAAAGATTCTCGTCTTTGACAAGTTTATGACAGCGCATCACTTATGATGACCGTGAAAGTATTTGCAAGGCAAATAAATAATATTTTAGAGAACAGAGTTTCACGGGTTATTTCTTCCCCTGGGTACCCCATTAAACCCTTATGCACCTTGAAGATGGAGTGTGGTCCTTTGTAGATGCAAGAATAGAATTTTACTAAGAGATTGGGGAGTGTGGCGATTGTTAAAGAAACCAGGTCTATTCAAAGGTATGGGGAAAGACTTGCTGGTCAATAGAGATCATTTCTAGAATTACAGGAGCAACCTTGCTGAACTTGGAAAAATTATACAGTAAAATATACCAAGAGTCCTTATTCCAGGAATTATAAAACGGCTAATTATCCACTTTAAGCCTTTTGCTACATTTTGCTCTGGGTCAGCTGCCAGGCTGATTTTTCGCATTCACGTCTGTGCCTTCAGGTTTTTTTTTTTTTTTTTTTTTTTTTAGTACATTTATTTTTATTTATTTATTTATTTTTGGCTGTGTTGGGTCTTCGTTTCTGTGCGAGGGCTTTCTCCAGTTGTGGCAAGCGGGGGCCACTCTTCATCGCGGTGCGCGGGCCTCTCTCTATCGTGGCCTCTCTTGTTGCGGAGCACAGGCTCCAGACGCGCGCAGGCTCAGTAGTTGTGGCTCACGGGCCTAGTTGCTCCGCGGCATGTGGGATCTTCCCAGACCAGGGCTCGAACCCGTGTCCCCTGCATTGGCAGGCAGATTCTCAACCACTGCGCCACCAGGGAAGCCCTGTGCCTTCAGCTTTTGATAGACAAATAGGATAAAGTTATTTCCACCAAGTAGGAGAAATATTTTTCCCCGAATTCAGTAAGAATAAATTACTCATTGAGGGGAAAACAAATTACAAATCACTTCTTAAGGAAAGACCTGGAAAAATATTACCATAGCTTTTCAAAATGAATGTGTTTCTCTACTATGGTTTTTTGTTAAGGAGAAACTCCACATGGTACTTCTAACAGTTGACACACCCTTGTCAATTTTTTCAACCATGTTTCTGTCATTTTCTAGGGTCCATATCAAAACCTCTATTTTTATTTCTGCTCTTCATCTATTCTCTCATTCACTCTGCCACTGACTCAGTGACTGACAATTTTGGTGAGGTTTTTACCGCCCAGAAATGTCTTTGCCCATTGTTTTCAGTGGCTGTATAACTCATTCTATCTGCTCTTTGTTCCCCCTTTTCCTGTTGTGTGAAACATTTCTGAAATACAGTGCGGGAAAGAAATTCGATCCTGCACTGCTGTCCTGTGTTGTGCCGCGCTTTCATTTTCAAGCTGCTTTTTGCTCTGCAGTATCCATTTCTCCAGGAAAATGGCAAAGTGTTGATGCCTTGAGGGGCCGACTTGGCTTTTTTTGTTAATCATAAGTAATTAGAGAAACTGCCACATATTGTTTTGGATAGTGCTTAAATTCAGAAATGCTGTGAAAGGGGGATATATACAGCCGGATTAAAGATATCCGAAGGCAAATTAGTATTTTCAAAAGCTCAAATGGGTTGATTTGTTACTTCAACCCTCTCGAAAACACCTGGCTCTGCGTAAAATTGAAGACTCAGCCTAACAGAAAAATATGTAACGAGGCACCGCACCGAAAAGAAATCATGGCTAAGTCTCATTCTCCACTGTACAATTAACCTTCTAGACAGGAAGATGGCTACATGTGGGATGAGGCATGCCATGAAGTCCCCTCAAAACCCCTGCCTCCCTCTTCCACAGTACCCAAAGTGCCCTTTAGGAATTATTCCTTCGGGTCTTAAAACGGTCTTAATTACTAAAACTCTACTTTCAAATTGTCAGTATCTTCCTTAGAGGATACTTTTGCAGGGGTAGGTTTCATTTAATTGTCTAAACACGTCTGCTAGCCAGGAGGGAAACTTATGTTGAAAAGTCGACTTAAGTAGGTTTCTGGGTTGGGGGAGCAGGCATAGCAGGGTAAAGGACAGGAGAGTTGAAGAGCTAATAGTGACTCACTAAAAGCCCAAGGTAGACTCTTAGGATCTCCGTGAGGGATGGAAATTAAGGATGATCTAATAACCACTTGCGTCCCTTAGCCATGCACCAAGTGGATACCTAGTTTACAGTTTTTCCTAATGCATTTAATTACAGTGAACCTACTGAGACTTTTTTCTAAACAGCTATTAACCACTGTTAAATTCAATCCATCCAGTAAGCCCTTTAACGTGTCCATGGCGTAAAGAATACTTCCACTGCCTTCCCAATTAAGCACCAGAACACTCCCTAGGAGTTATAGCAATAGTCCCATCTGGGCAACACAGAGGGAGGAGACTCAAAGAATGAAGAGACAGTTGGGGCTCAGGACATACAACCCCAAAATAGGGCAGCTTGGCATATTGAATGTCTTAAGCTGAAGGAGTTTGGGGAAATGGTAGAAGCAGAAAGGTCTCTTTGATCTCCTATCCCCCCCCCTTACCCTATTTCTCTGAAATGGATCATAAAATCCTCATGTGAGAGGGACCCTCCCTATACCCCGAGGAAGGGAGTAGGGACATAAAAGAAGAATCCTAACAAATAGGTCTTTCTAAGGTTCCCCCAGTTTATTACAATGAGCTCATACTCCTTAACCTATCATATTCTTCCATGACTATCCACTCCTCATCAAACCTAGCACAAAAATACAAAGTCTGTTTCTTTGGTTCTTCATTTCCTTATGAAGGATCCTTGTCACATAAAACTTATTTAAATAAACATGTATGCTTTTCTCCTGGTAGTCTGTCAGTTTATTTTCATACCCAGCCATGGACCCTAGCAGGATCAAGGAAAAACCTTTTTCTCCCCTCCGAGGCTAAAGTAATAGCAAAATCAGAGTTCTTTTCAATTGTATCAGCTTCTCCCATACATTTCTGACCTAAATCAGGACAGGATCCTGTAACTTCATTGCCAGGGACTATAGAAGTTGCTGTTTCATGGATTATCTCTCAGGTAGGTGTGTGCAGTGCCCATCTGATCTTTAAGAGAATGCAGCATACTTACAAAGCTACGTCATAGTGTAATTTTGCACTTACCTTGGGTATAGATAGGATATTACCAAATACTTCATTCTAAAAGGAGTTGTTAAAATCCTCCTCAACTATACACTTCCAACCTCTGGATCTTAAAAAGAATTAGATGTCAAAGACCCTTTATCATTCTGAAAACACACAGCCTCCATCCCTACAAATAATAACAATGACAATAAATATAATAATGGTCAAGAATGTATAGACACTGCAATAACCAGTAGTCTGCCAGTCTCCTTGTCTATGAACTCTGACCTACAGGACTGGTATTTTCATGGAAAACTGAGACTATTTCCAGGAAAATCAGATCATGAAGGGATGAAGTGAACCAGGAGGAAAATGTCTTGAAGCAGTTTTCAGCTATCCGAAATCTATAGCTGAGGATTGGGGAGCCAAATGCCCAGCAGCTGATGATTATATGATCTTATGCAAATCATTCATGAACTCCAATCCTCAGTTTATTTAGTTGTAAAAAAGCGGGAGAGACACTCATCAAAAGGTTTTCAGTCCTGTCTGTGGAGGCTTTTAGTTTTTGTAGTCACCTCAAGGGTCACTGCAGGGTTGTGGGGAGAGAGCAGTTGGGTGAGGCTCCAGTCACACGCTGTCCCTTCCCCTACTCCCCCGCCCTTACCAGGGGAAGGGCATCTTCAGATGCTGGGACAGCTTCCTCAAAGCACAGCTTTCATTATCAATATCCTTCTCAAAATGGACCCACACTGTCCTGAAAATAAAGTCAGACTTCAGGTCTGTAATGTTGCACCCCAAATATTTTCCCACAGTTTCTCATATTTTAAGCCAGTGCCTTTGCTCATCTATCCTTATGCCGTGAATGACTTATTTAACAATTTCTGCCTTGGAAAATTTTCCCCATTCCTCAAACCCCAGGTCAAGAAATACTTGTTCCCATAAAACCTGCTCTTCTCCTGTTTTCCCACTTGTTCCCCATTCTTTCCCACCCTTGCCCCTCTGCCCATTATATCACTCCTTCATATTTGTAAATATGTGGGGTGTGCATGTGTAAAAGAGGAGAGAGAGATTCCTCTAGCAAACAGAAACATTTCTGAGATAAGCACCATCTTATCCATGTTTATATTTACACACGTATGTGTGCTCAGTAAATGTATGTTGAACAGAAAAGCATTTTTGATAAAAAGTTCCACAGCTCAAATATATGTGAAAATCACCTGGATTGAATTACCTGAAGGCTCTTTCTAGTTCTCAAGCTGTGGAGTTCCTGTGAAATGTTAGTGCCATATGAACCTGTACATTTATGCAGATGTGCCTGTAGTGATATATCAGAATTCAGTGTTCTTGTAGGGACTGCCTAACATGACACTTGTTGGTAATGCTTTTTTTAGTGATGGCCTTTGGGTAAAGCAAGTAACAAATTTAGTCCTTGTCACTGAAGTTTTTCCATGGGGTTGTATAGCTAGAAGGGCAACACAAATTGCTCTAGTTCAGCTCTGGACCTGATCTTCTCAACCCGAAGTGCCAGACTCTGCAATAACTGTGCTCTCAGATATTCCCTGTAGTCGCCAAGGGATATTGCACATGTGATCAGGATATATCTATGCCATCTGGGTATTATGTTGTCCCGCCAGGTCTCCATTGGAGATCTGCCGTACCCATCGGGCATTTCAGTGCTCCTTGAGTAGCTGCAGTTTCCTGCCAGGGTTCTGTTGAGTCAGCTACCCTAGCTAATTGCCTAGAAAAGTAGTGCTCTGCCTGGGGTGGTGACTCCTGGTGCTTCCCAGGGTGCTAAACCAGCACTGTTTTTCTTTCAGTTCCAACAAAGTCCTTCATGAGACTGATTTGTTTAGCTTCTGACTTTTTTCTTCTTTTTGGAGGTACTGAACAATTATTCCTGGGTCCAGGTAAGGGGAACAAGGTATGTATTTCCACCCTCCTACTCTCTTTTGTCTTGTGTATAATTCTGTCTTCCCCCTCTCTCTCTCTCTCTCCATATATGTAAATATACACACACATACACATTATTATTATTTATACATATATTTATTTATATCTGCTCTTGGTCAGAAAAAAAAAATAACTACAAAATAACCACAACCACAACAAAGCCAGAATAAGAAAAACAAACAAAATGCACGCCTATCCACACTAACAGATATGCAGATACCCCAAAAGGTCAACATTTAGCAGGAAACCCGAATTCTGAATTCCAGGTTTGACTTAGCAGGGATTCATATCTACAGAATCTTCCTCTGTCACCAAAGAACTCTTCATTCTACAAACATCTTCAAGCTTCATGGTTGGGTTTTTTGTTTTACTGTCATTTGTTGAACAGTCCATTTTGTTCTATACATCTTACATTTAACACCCAAAATAACCCTATGAGGTTGAGGTACTTATTCTTATACATTTCTCTTTCAAAGTTAACTCAGAGTGACTTCAGTTTGATTTTTTCATATTTTAGTTGCCAACAAGAAGTAGATCCCCAAAGTTCATATTGCAGGAGTCAGATACTTCCACATAAATAAATCTTCATGTACTTTTATAGCCTCTCTGCAGTAGAACCTCTAAATCCAAAATAAGAAGGAAGACGTACATTTTGATTTTTTCCACACCTGTTCATATCGCACAACTTGACCTGATTTTGACTTTGGCAAGAGGGGAAAAAAGGCTTTATTTGTGCGTGGGATGAATAATGTGAGTAACATGACCTCCACAGCTTAAACTAACAACGTCAGATGGTTTAAACCGCAAAAACCACATTCAGATAATTAGGTAGAGAATCTGATCTATACCCAGAGGAACACAAAAATACAAAGTGCCAGAAGCCATGGCAGTAGCCTACACAGGGAAGGTTACCCAATCTGATCAAATTCTCCCAGGTGTTAGCTGAAGAATGAGGGTACAAGCAAGGCCAAGTGTATTCATATTATGAGAATGTCCTTTTTTGAATTAATTCCTGAGTTTGTATGTTTTATTAGAAAAAACTCTGGGGATAGAAGAGTTCTATTAAAACAACCCCAGAAACTAGTCACCAAATCTGGCTCAGAGAAGAGATGATAAAAAAGTTGATTCCATCCCAGGGAGCAATAATAAAGTATCTGCTGAGAACAGAAGTAGTAGTTGGAATCAAAATTGAAACAGTCTTAACTGTGGAATCGGGTAGAGCTTGAAAAGCAAAAGAGGATTACGGGAGGAGAGAAGATATGAATAGATACAACTGACTAGTGTATGTGACTGCCAAGTTAGGAATTTTTCTCTGGACACTTAGAAGGAGAAAACCCCAGTTCTTTACACTCATTGTCCCCCATATTATTTGCTGCCCAGTTCTTGCTCCAGTTTCCCCTGAATTTATCACACTATTAGTTCATTTCTTTAAAAAAGCACCTTCTCCCTTTTTCCCCATTTCTCCTCCATTACATACCCCAACTAACCCTAACCTCTCTCTTCATCTCTCCTGTGATTTCTCTGTTGGTAAGTTCCCTTTTCAAAGTTAAACATCAAGTCAAATAGCTTTTGAGCTCTCTTAGCCTTTCTTGGTTCTAACTAGTAAATATAAAAGACTCCATCCAACAGCCTGCAACCACCATTTGGATATCTCCCCTCTCAGGCATGCATCATGTTAAAGATAAATCCATATCTTACTCCTTATTTATCAACAAAGCATTTTTCTTTCAGTTGGCTGATATAAATTCATCTCAGTCTCTGTAGTTTAAAAGTACATACAGTAAAAGTACAGCCAGAAGCTCTGATTTCTCCTCCATTCTTGAAAATTTCTGCTGTTATTCCAATTTATGACAAAAAAAGATGTAATAATATAATGTATCAACTTTCCTTGGAAATGCTCACTCCTTACGGTATATCTTAAAGTCTTCCACATAGTCCCATCTTCTTACATTTAAATGCAAACAATGAATTCCAATGCAAATATTGCATACCCAAATACTTCATATTTTTATAATAGTTTTATTCCTTCGTTCAACACATATTCATTGAGCATCTACTAAGTGGCAAGTACTATTCTGCTGTTGGTGATGCTTCAGTGTCCAAAACAAAGACCCTGACATAAAAGGAACTGAAATTTTTCTGCTACCAACGATCGTGATGATTAAAGTATGAGGTCCAGAGAAGTGGGTGACCCTTCCAAAATTTGATAATAAATAGCAAAACAACTTTGGATACTCCATAAGTATTAACGCAATGTCTTTGGTAACAAACATTGGGAGAAGAAGTTTATAGCATCAATTTAAGTTTTTTCCTGATTATTTTCTGCCACAAATTCTCTTTTAAGAAAGAATTGGGTAATATATGAAAGTATTTAATTCAAAGGTGCTGCATTTGTCTACATGCCTAAAACAACCCAGTTATCCAAGGCAGACTACATTGATGGTGGTTATCATGATTCCAGCCATGTAGAGAAACTTATTTACTGGATAATGAGGTTGAATTGAATGAGGTTAAATTAGTAAAAGTGTTTGTCATCCATTGTGTTTTGAGGCACAGCCTAGTGTGAAAAAGTAATTTTCAGTTGTTAACAATATGAACAAGGAATTGTAGACCTATGAATTTGACTAAGTTATACACTGCCACTCGGCCAACACATTCCCTCCATCTGCCATCAAATAGCCTCATCTAAAGAAGAAATTCACATTTCACTCTACCCTGCCCTACCCCCATGCTTCCTCTTTAATAGTGTACTAGAAATATTTTCTTACATTTGTAAAGATGGATACAACCTTTTAGAGTTCTTCAACATACATAATCACCTTCCTTCTGCTCCTCTATTTCTTTTCCCTACTTGTTCCTCTTGGTTCTAATAGCTCATTAAGTCTTATTGTTTTACCACCTAAATGCCACTACAATTTCTCTTTCATCTCCATCACTACTGTCATGATACAAGTTTTCCTAATATTGAATTGATATGTGTTTCCCAAATAGTCTCTCACTAAATCCCAGTCCATTACCTATCCTGGGGCTAGCACGATCTTTTTTTAAATGACAAAACCATTTTCACTACCCTCACTGGTTAAAATTCTTAAGGTCTATATGATAAAGTCTGAAGACAACATAATATATAAAATTGACCATGATATATAATCCTTGCCCATTTTTCAAACCTGTTTTGTGTGTGTGTCAACTTCAGACATGCCAAAGTATTTGCAATTCCTCAAAATCACCACTGTTTTTCTGCCTCCAGACATTTGCAAATCTGCACTCTGTACCTGGCATTCCAGTTCTTCTTTCATCTACTCTAGGCCTACGTGGTGAACACCTTACACATCAAATCTCATCTAAAATGTAAATCCGTCTCAAAATTTTCTTGTATTGGTCAGCTTAGGCTATGTATTCCACAGGTAGCAAATGACCCCAAATCATAGAGGCTTATAACAAAACTTTTATATATATATATTTTTTAATTGAAGTATAGTTGATTTACAGTGTGTTAATTTCTGCTGTATAGCAAAGTGATTCAGTTATACATATATATATATATATATATATATATATATATATATACATTCTTTTTTTCATAATTTTCCCTTATGGTTTATCATAGGATACTGAATATAGTTACCTGTGCTATACAGTAGGACCTTGTTGTTTATCCCTTCCATATATAAAAGCTTACATCTGCTAACCCTAACCTCCCACTCCATCCCTCCCCCAACCCTCTCCCCCTTGGCAATCACAAGTCTGTTCTGTATGTCTGTGAGTCTGTTTCTGTTTCGTAGATGGGTTCATTCGTGTCATATTTTAGATTCCACATAAAAGTGATATCATATGGTATGTCTTCCTCTTTCTGGCTTACTTCACTTAGTATGATAATCTCTAGTTGCATCCATGTTGCTGCAAATGGCATTATTTTGTTCTTTTTTATGGCCGAGTAATATCCATTATATATATGTACCACATCTTCTTTATCCATTCATTTGTCGATGGACATTTAGGTTGTTTCCATGTCTTGGCTATTGTGAATAGCGCTGCTGTGAACATAGGGGTACATGTATCTTTTTGAATTAGAGTTTTGTCTGGATATATGCCCAGGAGTGGGATTGCTGGGGCATATGGTAATTCTATTTTTAGTTTTCTGAGGAACCTCCATTATGTTTACCATAAGTAGCTGTACCAACTTACATTCCCACTAACAGTGTAGGAGGGTTCCCTTTTCTCCACATCCTATCCAGCATTTGTTATTTGTAGAGTTTTTAATGATGGCCATTCTGACAGGTGTGAGGTGGTACCTCATTGTAGTTTTGACTTGCATTTCTCTAATAATTAGCAATGTTGAGCATCTTTTCATGTGCCTGTTGGCCATTTGTATTTCTTCTTTGGAGAAGTGTCTATTTAGGTTTTCTGCCCTTTTTTCGATTGGGTGGTTTGTTTTCTTGTTGTTTAATTATATGAGCTATTTGTATATTTTGGAAATTAAGCCCTTGTTGGTCGCATCATTTGCAAATATTTTCTCCCATTCCATAGGTTGTCTTTTTTTTGTTTGTTTATGGTTTCCTTTGCTGTACAAAAGCTTGTCAGTTTGATTAGGTCCCATTTGTTTATTTTTGTTTTTATTTCTATTGCCTTAGGAGACTGAGCTAAGAAGACATTGGTACAATTTATGTCAGAGGATGTTTTGCCTATGATCTCTTCTAGGAGTTTTATGGTGTCATGTCTTAGGTTTAAGTCTTTAAGCCATTTTGAGTTTACTTTTGTGTATGGTGATAGGGTGTGTTCTAACTTCATCAATTTACATGTGGCTGTCCATCTTTCCTAACACCATTTGTTGAAGAGACTGTCTTTCCCATTGTATATTCTTGCCTCCTTTGACAAAGATTAATTGACCGTAGGTGTGTGGGTTTATTTCTGGGCTCTCTATTCTGTTGCATTTATCCATATGTCTATCTTTGTGCCAATACCATGCTGTTTTGATTACTGTAGCTTTGTAGTATTGTCTGAAGCCTGGGAGGGTTATGCCTCCTGCTTTGTTCTTTTTCTTCAGAATTGCTTTGGCAATTCTGGGTCTTCTGTGGTTCCATATAAATTTTAGGACTATTTGTTCTAGTTCTGTGAAAAAAGTCATGGGTAATTTGATAGGGATTACATTAAATCTGTAGATTGCTTTGGGTAGTATGGCCATTTTAACAATATTAATTCTTCCAATCCAAGAACCTGGGATATCTTTCCATTTCTTTGAATCATTAGTAAATTTCCTTTATTAATGTTTTATAGTTCTTAGTGTATAAGTCTTTCACCTCCTTGGACTAAAATATTCCTAAGTATTTTATTTTGGGGGGTGTGATTTTGAAAGGTATTTTTTTTTTTTACATATCCCTTTCTGATATTTCATTGTTAGTGTAAAGAAATGCAAAAGATTTCTGTATGTTAATCTTGTATCCTTCTACCTTGCTGAATTCATTGATCAGTTCTAGTAGTTTTTGTGTGGAGTCTTTAGGGCTTTCTATATAGAGTATCATGTTATCTGCATATAATGACAGTGTTACATCTTCCCTTCCAATTTGGATACCTTTTATTTTTTTCTTCTTGTCTGATTGCTATCACTAGGACTTCCAATACTATGTTGAATAGAAGTGGTGAGAGTGGGCATCCTTGTCTTGTTCCAGATTTTAGCAGGCACGCTTTTAAGCTTTTCACTGTTGAGTATTATGTTGGCTGTGGATTTGTCATAAATGGCTTTTATTATGTTGAGATATGTTCTCTCTATACTCACTTTGGTAAGAGTTTTTATCATGAGTGGATGTTGAATTTTGTCAAATGCTTTTTCTCTGTGTCTATTGAGATGATCATGTGGTTTTTGTCTTCTGTTTATGTGGTATATCACATTGATTGATTTGTGTATGTTGAACCATCCTTGTGAACTTGGGATGAATCCCACATGGTTATGGCGTATGATCTTTTTTATATGTTGTTGGATTTGGTTTGCTAATGTTTTGTTGAGAATTTTTGCATCTATATTCATCAAAGATATTGGCTTGTAATTTTCTTTTTTGGTGGTGTCTTTTCCTAGTTTTAGTATCAGGGAGATGGTGGCTTCATAGAATGTCTTCGGGAGTGTTCCCTCCTCTTCAACTTTTGGAAAAGTTTGAGAAGGATTGGTATAAGTGCTTCTTTGTATGTTTGGTAGAATTTGCCTGTGAAGCCATCTGGTCCTGGACTTTTGTTGGTAGGTCATTTTAAATTACAGATTCTATTTCACCTCTAGTGATCAGTCTGTTCAAATTATCTATTTCTTCTCGATTCAATTTTGGTGGGCTGTATGTTTCTAGAAAATTATCCATTTCTTCTATGTTGCCAAATTTGTTGGCATATAATTGTGCATAGTATTCCCTTATGGCTTTTTGTATTTCTGTGGTATCAGTTTTTATGTCTCATTTTTCATTTCTTATTTTATTTGGGTTCTTTCTTCTTCTTGGTGAGCCTGGCCAGAGGTTTGTCAATCTTGTTTACCCTGTCAAAGAACCAGCTCTTGATTTTATTGATTTTTTTCGATTTTTTAAATCTCTGTTTTATTTATTTCCTCTCTGGTATTTATTATTTCCTTCCTTCTGCTGACTTTAGGTATTGTTTGTTCATCTTTTTATAATTTTTTTAAGTGGTAGGTTAGGTTGTTTGAGATTTTTCTCTTTTTTTGAGGAAGGCCTGTATCATTATGAACTTCCCTCTAAGAGCTGCTTTTGCTGCATCCCATAGATTTTTGTATGGTTGTGTTTTCATTGTCATTTCTCTCAAGGTATTTTTTAATTTCCTCTTTGATTTCTTTGTTGACCCTTTGTTTTTTAGAAGCATGTTGTTTAGTCTCCATGTAGTCATTTTTTTCTCATTTCTTTTTCTGTGGTTGATTTCTAGTTTCACGCTGTGTGGTCAGAAAAGATGCTTGAGATAATTTCTGTACTCTTAAATTTGTTGAGGCTTGTTTTGTGCCCCCCTCGTATGTGATCAACCCTAGATAATGTTCCATGTGCACTTGAAAACAATGTGTATTCTGGTTTTGTTTTTTTTCTTCCTTTTTGGATGTAATGTTCTGAAAAATAGCAATTAAGTCTAACTGTTCTATTAGGATCTCTGTTGTCTTACTGATTTTCTGTCCAGAAGATCTGTCCATTGATGTGAGTGGGGTGTTCAAGTCTCCTACTATTATTGTATTCCTGTCAATTTCTCCCTTTTTGTCTGTTAGTATTGGTTTTATGTATTTGGGAGCTCCTATATTAGGTGCATATATGTTGATGAGTGTAAAATCCTCCTCTTATATTGATCCTTTTATCATTATATAGTGTCCTTCTTTATCTTTATGGCCTTTGTTTTAAAGTCTATTTTGTCTGACATGACTATTGCAGCCCTTGCTTTCTTGTCATTTTCATTTGCATGAAATATCTTTTTCCATCCCCTCACTTTCAATCTATGTGTGTCCTTTGCCCTAAAGTGGGTCTCTTGTAGGCAGCATATTGTAGGCTCTTGTTTTTTTAATCCAGTATGCCACTCTGTGTCTTTTGATTGGAGCATTTAGTCCACTGACATTTAAGGTAATTTTTTTTTTTTTTTTTATAGGTAAGAAGTAGATTATTTAGGGAGAAACACACTCCACAGACAGAGTGTGGGCCATCTCAGAAGGCAAGAGCGGCACCAGGGTATGGGGTTGTTAGTTTTTATAGGGGTGGGTAATTTCATAGGCTAATGAGTGGGAAGAGTATTCCAGCTATTTTGGGGAAGGGGTGGGGATTTCCAGGAACTGGGCCACCACCTACTTTTTGACCTTTATGGTCAGACTTGGAACAGTCAAGGCACCTGTGGGTGTGTCATTTAGCTTGCTGATGTGTTACAATGAGCGTATACTGAGGCTCAAGGTCTAGTGGAAGTTGACTCGTCTACCATCTTGGACCTATTTGGTTCTAAACAGTTTATGTCTTGTCGTATGTCATTCTTTAAAAGGTTGTGCCCTGCCCCCCTTCCCTCCTGTTTCATGAAAGATATGTATTTATTGCCATTTTAACCTTGTTTTCCCATTGATTTTATATTTCTTCTTTGTCCCTTTCTTTTTCTTTCCATTTTTCCTTTTGTGGTTTGATGATTTTCTCTTGTATTACAGTTATGTCCTCTTCTTTTTGGTTTTTGTCTATCTATTGTTATGTTTTTGATATGTAGTTATCCTGTTTTTCAAGTATGTTAACCCCATCCTATATCTACTTGCCTTAGACTGGTAGTCATACAGGCTCATACACATTCTAGGAAATGAAAAAAAATCTACATTTTGTTATTCTCCTCCCCCACATTTTATGATTTTGATGTCCTCTTTTACATCTTCATGTTCATTCTTTTGCTGTTCATTGTGGTTATCACTTTCACAGAAATTTGATTTGTACTGCCTTATTTAGGTGATTTGCTTTACCATTGTGATTTTCTCTTTCCTATATATTCTTCTTTTCTATTTAGAGAAGACCCTTCACTATTGCCTTTAGGACAGGTTTTGTACTGCTGTATTCTTTTAGGTTTTGCTTGTCTGAGAAATTCTGCCTCTCTCCTTATATTATTGTAAATGATAATCTTGCTGGGTAGAGTATCCTAGGCTGAAGATTTTTCCCTTTCAGGACTTGAATATATCTTGCCACTCCATTCTGGCCTGCAACGTTTCTGTAGAGAAATCAGCTGATAGCCATATGGGGGTCCCCTTGTAATTAACTCTTTCTTTTTCTCTTGCTGCCTTTAGAATCCTCTCTTTAACTTTTGCTATTTTTACTATATTTCTTGGTGTAGGTCTGTTTGGGTTTACATTGTCTGGGACCCTCTGTGCTTCCTGTACCTTGATATGTTTCCTTTTTTAGGTTTGGGAAGTTTTAAGCCATAATTTCTTCAAATGCATTTTTGATACCCTTTTCTCTTTCTTCCCCTTTGGGAATCCCTATTATGTGTAGATTGGCATGCTTTTTATTACCGCATAGGTCTCTCATATTGCTTTCATTTTTTTTTTTTTTTTTTTTTTTTTTTTAATTTGCCTTTCTGTCTGCTGTCCTGATTGAGTGAAGTCCATCATTCTATCTTCCAGGTCACTTGTTCGTTCTGCAATATTTATTCTGCTAGTCATTGCCTTTAGTTCAGTTTTCATCTTGGCAAATGAGTTTTCTAATTTTTCTTGGTTCCTCTTTACAGTTTCTAGTTCCTTTTTACAGTACTCTGCAGTTCTGCTGACAGCCTTTCATAATTCATTCAGTATTTTCATTATCTCCTTTTTGAAATTGGTGTCTGTTAGACTGCAGAGGTCTGTTTCATTGTTTGTTCTTCCAGGGGAATTCTGTTGGTCTTTTAACTGGGAATGGTTCTTCTGCTTTTTCATTTTACTTATATTTCTCTTATTCCGTGAGCTTAGGAGAAAGAGTTATCTACTGTGGTCTCGGAGGTCTATTTATATGTGGGTGCATCCCTGTGTAGCTTATGTGGGCTTAATAGTTTTGGTGTGAAGGATCTTTTTAGTATGGATGCCTGTTGCCTCTTACCTCAGCATGTGCTGGCTGTTATCCCCTTGATAGAGGGTGTGCCGACGCAGTGGCTGGTCCTGGGGTTCTCGGCAGTGGTGGCAGCTCACGTGCACCCCCAGAGCATGTGATGGGAGTGGTGGTGGCTCGCGACTGCTCCTGTAGTCTGGGGGGGTGGGGGGCAGAGACAGCAGCTTGCAACGGCTCCTGGGTGGCTCACAGTGGCTCCTGAAGCCCAGGGGGCAGGGGCGGTGGCTTGGGACCACTCCTGGAGCTTGTGTCAGTGGTATTCTGCAGGCTGAGAGCTCGCTGAGGGAAAAAGGCTGTAAAAGCGGATCCCGCCCCTCCCCTCTCCTCGTGCACTGCTCACACAATGGAGCCTGGCCTCTAAGGTGGCCCAGGCTTCCTCTGTGTACACCCTCAGGCACAGCTGCACCAGATTCCAGCCCCTTCAGGCTGTTTCCACGCAGCCCACACCAGTCTTCTCCCCGGGTCTGATCGCCAAAGCCTGAGCTTCTGCACCCAGCTCCCGCCTGCACCAGCAGACGTGTGTCTCAGGCTGGGGAGTGCAGAGCAGCGGCAGTGATCTTCTGTGCGGGTCCTTCTCCATTCTAGCTGCTGCAAACCAGTTGCTGTATTCTCCACCGAGGCTCCCAAGCTCCCCCTCTGTCGCAGCTGTTCTCTCTGCTGGTGAGGGGACTTCCCAGGATGCAGGAACTTTTCCTCTTTCACAGCTTCCTCCCAGGGATGCAGGTCCTATCCTAATTCCTTTGTCCTGTTTCTTTTGTTTTTCTTTCTTTTTCCTTTTGTCCTACCCAGTTGCATGGAGATTTTCTTGCCCTTTTGGAGGTCTGAGGTCTTCTGCCAGCATTCAGTAGATATTCTATGAGAATTGTTCCACATGTAGATGTATTTTTGATGTATTTGTGGGAGGAGGTAGGCATCATGTCCTACTACTCTACCATCTTGATCACTCCCCCCAAAACTTTAAAATTTTGTGTTCATGTTTGTGTCCATCATGGGTCAGTTGTATGTGAGCTATGGCTCAGCTTGAACATCTAAGACCAACACTGAAGGAATACCTCTTTCTTGTCTGGTTCATGCCAGTCTCATGGAATAGTTAAAATAGAGATGGCTGAACCATAGGATGGCTCCTAAGGCTTCTGCTGAGAGGTGGAACACACGACTTCCACTCATATTTCTCTGTACAAAGCAAGTCATGTGGCCAAATGTAACATCAGTGGGGAAGGAAATATAATCCTCCTTTCAGGGAGGGGCTGGTAGGGGAGGACCTGGTAAGAAGAAAAAGTAAATATTTTAGAAAATGATCTGCCATACCTCATTCCATCCCTGTGGAATGCTATCTTTTTTTAAAACTCATGCTCTTCCATAGCATATATATAATATATATTTATATATTTTCCATAGCATATATATGTATATATAATCACAGTAACTATCACATGGTTATAGATATTTACCTATCAGTTTTTCTCAAGACTGTGTACTATAGAATCCTTCTCATAGTTAACGCCTGGTAGAAGTTCCTATAATATTTTCAAATGGAATACTTTTGAGGAAACACTGCTGCTGGCCCAAAACTAGTTTGTAAAAAGATTTCTTTTCTCTTGAAAATTCATTCGAAATTTTTTCTTTTGAAATTTCATTGAAAATTCAAAATTTTATTTCATTTCTGTTCTGTTAAAGCACAGCTCCACAAAACTGTGTTTTTGTGTTGAGGCACTCATTTCACTCTCTAGGTAACATTACCGAGAGAGAGAAAACATTTCTCTTCTCTCAGTGTCTTTCTACTCTCACCTCTCATCTGTACTGTTGTTGGTAGCCCCAGAAAGGAATTTTGAACTGACTGGTACCATCATATTTACTAAATGAATACTTACTAAACTTCTGCTATGTATCAGGCATTGTTTTAGGTACTGGGAATATAACAGTTAACAAAAGAAAGATACTTGATTCATGAATTATAAATTCTAATAGAAGGGAGACCAACAATTTTTTAAAAAGATAAAATACAAGGTTTGTCAAATAGTGAACTGGTGAAGTGCAACAAATAAGGCAGATAGAGAGTGATATGGCAAGAGGATTGCAATTTTAAATAAGATGTTGAGGAAATGCTTCACTGATGTGAAGATATTTGAGCAAATACCTGAAGGAGGTGAGAGATAAAGCCCTGAGATTATACGGGGGAAAAAAATCATTTCAAGCCAAGAGAAGAGCAGGTACAAAGACCCTAAGGTATGAACCTACGTGCCCATTTGAAGAGTATGGGGGATTTCAGTGTGACTGACATGGAGTGATAAAGGAGAAATGTGGAACAAGAAGAAGTCAAGAGGTAGCATAGGGCCAGGGCATGTTGGGCTCAGTAAGCCATGTAAGGACTTTAGTTTATTCAGTGAATGATATAAGAAACCAAGAGGTGGGGGGTGGTTTGAGCTTAGAGATGAAATGAGCTGACTTACATTTTGCAAATATCATCCTGGCTGCTGGGTTGACTAGAAAGGGAAACAGCAGAATCAGGACAGCCAGTTGGAGCTACTGTATTAATTCAGCTGAGAGATGGCGGTGGCTGAGACAAAAATGTTAGTGGTGAAGAAAGGAAGGGAGATACTCTGATTGATTGTGGTTACTGAAGGTAGACCCATGGGACTTGCTTTTAAAGTAAATATAGTGTATTTAGTTATTTCAAATGCTACTTCAAAGATTTTGGCCTGAGTAACTGGACAGCTGGCAGTGCCATTTCCTGAGATTGGTGGGGGAATTAGAAGAGTAGTTTTGAACATGTTAAGTATGAGAGTGCAATTAGATGGAGCCATCGACTCGGAATTTAATTATTCAAATCTAGAGTTGAGTTTAGGTGCTCAAACTGAAAACACTGATTTCAGAAATGAAAGCCAACAGATGTTATTTAAAGCCATAGGACCGAAGGAGATGGAGCAGTTCAACATTGAGAGCACGGAATTATGAAGAGGATCTGGCAGTGGAGATCGAAAGCAGGGTCAATGAGGTAGAAGGAAAGAAGGGGATTAGAGCAGCCCTGAAGAAGGTGTGTGAAGGTTTGTCAAGGAGAAGAAGGGAGTGATCAACTGTGTCCACTGCTGCCGATAGATCTGGGAATTGATCAGAGAATTCGCTGGTTATATTGACAAGAGCCATTTCATTGGAATAGTAGTAGCAAAAGCCAGATTGAAGTAGGTTCAAGAGAGAAAGAGAGGATACGACTTGGAAACAGTAATTATGTTCAACCCTGTGTTGTTTTGTTCTCAGCGAGCACAGGGAAGTGGAGTGGTAGCTCGAATGCAGTATGTAGGCAAGGTACTTTGGGTTTTTATTTTTGTTTCAGTATTTATAAAAAATATATATTTTGGTAGCAGAAACCACAGCTTGTGTAGAAACTATACTTCTGTTTTCCAGTTGAAAGAGAAAATTGATCACACAAGGAACAGATTTATTACTGGATCTATGGCCTTGAATAGCTGAAAAAGGAAAGAAAAAAGTGTTCAAGTAAAGGGGCTGCCTTAGGAACACAGAGAGTCCACTTCCGGGAATGAGGGAAAGGTAAGAATTTTGGCTACAGATGCAGCGAGGTACATAGATGTGATAGTAGGAGCAGAAAAATGGCTTTTTTTTTTTTTTTTTTTTTTTTTTTAGTGAAGTACAAAGGCAAATCATAAGTTTAGAAGGAGGAGGATGTAGGAAAATTTGGAGGTTTGAGGACAGAGGAGAAAGAATAAAATAGTTATCTAGAATAATGGAGGAGTGAATGAAGCAGGGAAATATAACAGAATTACATGGCTACACTAAGGGAAAATTTGTGGTTAGTGTCATAAATTTAAAATGAAACCTGTCAGCACGTGTGTGGGTTTTCCCTCTGCAATGATCAGCCGCTTGATTGATATAACAATCAGCCACTTGATTGATGCAACAATCAGGTACATGTAAGTAGGAATTTTCATTAGCGTTGGAATCTTTCAGGTTAAATGGGATGAAAGGTGAAAGGGACAAGGGTGTGATGATGATGATGGTGGAGGATGGATGTAAACTGGTTTAAAAATAAGAGTGTTATGGAAGGAAAAGTGAAAAGTAGAGAGCAGTAATAGATTGTAAGTCCTGATTCAGTTAAAGAAATGTTGGAATTAAGGTTCTTGAAGGAGTGAAGTGGGAGAGACAGGATGTGGTGGTCTGAGATGAGGTGGTTGAAATTGAGATTGAAATAAAGATTGTAGAGGAACTGAGGTTGTCAATGGTAAGCCTAGTTTATAGCCACAGAAATGAATAGCGAAGGTGGGGGGTGGCACAAGATAATCAGGAGAAAGAAAATTAAAGATCCGGTAAGCCGTAGTATTGGAAGGGTCATCTACATGGATATTGAAGTCACCCGAATTAATACTGGAATAGTATTGGAGAGAGTGACCGTTAGCCTGGAATGAAAATCTGTAAAGAATGAAGTTGAGTAATCCAAAGGTCTAAAGGTGACTGTAGTGAGTAAGGTGGTTGTTAGAAATCTCTGAGAACGTAAGATTATGAGATTAAAAACTAGAGGGTTTGGGGAGGAGGGAGAGTCTGAAAACAGCAATGAAGACCCAAAGGACACTTACCCTGATTCCAGGAATAAGGAGTTTTGCAGACCAATAGTCACGTCTTAAGAGAACTGCAAGGGAAACAGTATCCTTAGGAGAGAGAGTCCCATGAGATGAAGAAGGTGCAGGAAACAGACAAGAGCTTGATGATACAAAGGATTTTGCTATGGGTGATAACAGGAAATGTATGGAACAATATGAAAATCTGGGGGTGTGGGATGACATGGGCATCTTAGACTGCTGTAGACAAGGATGAAGGGCAGGCTGGTATTCGTCCTCACATCATCAGGGCAGATGCTGGTGATGAGGCTGTAAGTGCCAGAGAGGACAGAAGGGTGAGCACATCTGGGAATACGCAGAGCTCTGGAGCTCTTAAATTCACAAGACGTGAACTTTACATACTAGTACTTGTATGTGATGAACTTATATCTCCAGGTTATTTGTAGAGAAACAGTCAGTTGCATTTTTAGTATTTTCTTCCTTCTGTCTTTCAAAAAATATATTTCCGCTTGACAATCTGGCACTAAGATTTTTATATCTGACTCTAGAATATTTTTCCTCTCATACTCATGTTTCCACTTTCTTATAAAAATGTATTTCATCATTTCACACCATGACCAATTTTTGGAATACAAAGAACAGCAATAACTGGTTAAATAGTAGCTACAAAAATTTTTCCTTTGTAAAAATTTTTCAGTTTTATTGTTTTTTTTTTTTTTCTTAAATCAGTGGAGTGTGGTGGCTCAAAGTGTATGCTTGGGGTAAAGACAGGCCTGATTTGAATCCAGGCTGGGACATGTACCATCTCTGTGACCTTGGATGAGCTTGCCTCAGTTCTCTAATCTGTATAATGGGGACATTGGGAATGCTGAATGAGGCAATGATTATAAAGCACTGAGACAGTGCTTGGTACATATTAAGCATAATAACTATCTTACACATACGTACAGCTAAAATTTAGCATTATTTTTACCATGACTACTAATTGTATAGTACTTTGAACAGTGATGAACTAGTAAAAGCAAATTTTCCTTAAAAATTGAGTTGTCAAAATTGCTGTTAATTTAGTACACCTGTAATGAAGTGTATATTGTCCAAAATTTCAAGAGTGTAGGTCACCACAGGATAGAGGATCTTGTTCTATTTCTGCACCAAGTAAGTGGCACAATTTTGGGAACAAAATTAAAATTTAGTCCTTCCCTTAGTAGGCATGTAAAATATATTTTAAAACTTTATTGAAATGTATTTTCCTTTCAGTATCATAAACTTTAAAAATATCTAGAAAGCAGCATTTTTGTTGAATTTCTGAAAGCACAAATATAGTAAAATAGAATGTCTTGGGAAATAAATGTAAAGGAAGAAGAATTGTTCTACTAGTCAAATGCAAAAACTGCCTAGTATTTATAGGCACATTTTCTATAAAATACATTAAAAATAACAAAAAATAGTTTTAGCTTGCACATTTCTTCTTTTACTTAGAGCTTTAAAGCTCTCTTAAATACTTTCATTCTTTTTTAACTTCCAGCCACATTGCCAATTCGGTTGCCACCGCTCCACTATTGTTCCTTTAGACATGCTGCTGTCATTAGACATATTTTATTAAATGACACAAAGCTTTGGTCTTTTGTGAAATGATGATAATTAGCTGGGCTTCAAAGAAAGACAGGTAGAAACCTTCCATATGAAAATGATCCTCACCTCATTGAATAATGTGCTTTTTAATTAATGTTCTATTAACTGGCTGACCATACCTCCTAAGCTAATGAACAGAGCTGAATGTAATTCAACATTTATTAAGTAGCGTGCATCCCTGTTAAACCTCTGGCCCATCTCCCCTTCACATAGGCCAGGGTAGGAATGGGGGAGGGAAGAAGAACAGAAAGCCAGTTACCTCTGTCATCCACCTCTCATTTCCCTCAAATGGCACTTATTTTAATTAACAGAGTTAAGACAGTGCAGTAAAAGTCAGCTTATTGAATGTTTAAAACACAACATCCAGAGACTGATTGTTCATTATAATGGCACTTATTAAATTCTCTTAACTACTTCACTTTTGGTAGCAAAGAAAGACTCAGCAGAAGACAATCAGGTGCAGCCCCAGTGAGCCAAGGAGCAGCTGTTCATATCAGAGATGGAAAGTCAGGTCAGGAAATCAACCTGATAAGACTTTGCCTGTTAAGTTTCCTATTAAGATACTTTTGGGTTTTTTTCATGACATTGTTTTAAAACAGAAAGTCTCCTTATTTTTCACTTTTCTACTTAATTCAGATTTATTCGGAAATAATTATTGTACCTTGTAGTATAGATAACAGAGGAGTCTTGTGTTTTGAAGCACTACACTGTTTGTTATGAATAAAAGATTTTATTCATCTATATGGAACCAGATGCATCTTTTCCTCAAATACTAGTGTTTCTATTCTGGTACAAACCTTCGTTTTCTGATTCTTCGTTCTCTCTTTTCTGCTTTGGGGGAGGGCTGCTGAAAGTGTCAAATACATTGGGTTGGCCAAAAGGTTCGTTCGAGTTTTTCCATGACATATTATGGAAAAACCCGAACGAACCTTTTGGCCAACCAAAATACTTACAGGTAACTACAGAGTTCCACATCATTTTGTCTGTCACACATTGATAATATGATTGCACTAGTAACAATGGAATTCAAAATCATACATTCTGAAATTTCTCTTTTTCTAGAGTTCTGAGTATAACTCTATGTCTTAAATATTGCTATGAAAACTGACCTACCATTTGATTAGATGAATTCTGCCAGTTTTCACTAATGAGGATCTGAATATAAGGAGACACAGAATAGTATATCTTATTTTAAGCCTCTTCAGAATCAATAAAGGAAGTTTTAGTGTATTCATTTTCACAAATTAAGTCATTGCATTCTTGAGAATATGGCTTTATATTTATGACAGATCTGATTTCTGAAAAAGCTTTAAATTATGAAAGAAGGTTTTACATAAACTTTGTCTATTTAAAAGAAGAATATGCACGTGAAATGACAGCTCAAGTGCTGTTGGAAGACGTAACGAATCAGACAAAAGTTCCAACCTAATATTTATCTGGATAACCCTCTCTGTTCTGTCCTATACCCATTTCTTCATAAGTCAACCAGTGTTCACTAGATTTAGTTATGAGCCATTCTTAAGTCCTTTCCCTTTAAATGTTAAGAATTAGCTGAGTAAAAGAAAGCTCAGGAACCGTGTGAAATGGAGGAGGTGGCTGTAAGACCTGTGTGCAGAAGGTGGGAAGCTCAGTTAACAGGGTCAGAATTAGTACATACATTTGACTGACTCTGCAAACTCAATCAAATGGACTGGAGCCAAAAATACCAACTGGAGAGAATGGTTTTGGGTACCATTTATATGCTGACAACTCCCAACTTTGTCTCTAGATTAGGTTTTTCTACTGAGCCTCTCATGTTTCCAATACCTGCTGGATATGTCCACTTCTGTGTCCCACAGATATTTTATCTCAACATATCCAGAAGTAAAATATGAACTGTAGCCCCCTTAAAGCAAAGTCTTTCTTCCAATTTCTCCTACTTCAATAACGATACTAAATCTATTCAGTTGCTCAAAAAGACAGATATTTTTACAACTCCTAAGTACCTCACCAATCACAAACTTTTATAAAATTTGATACAAAATAGATATCTCAAATCAAGACGGTTCTGTCCACTGCCACCACTTTAGTCTAAGCCATCATCATCTCTAGTCTGGACTGCTGCTCCAAATCCAGACAGTAGAAACTGAGTGAGAAATGCCAGTTAGATAAGAATTGCAATTGTATGTTGTAAGCCACCCTCTTCTCCAAATACAAAGATAGAGAAATGATTAATAAAATATGAAAGAATGTAGAAGATGGGGACAAAAACATCATAAACATTTATATGCATCAAAAGGCAAAAGAAACCAAGTGTGAGCAAAGCTTAACACCGTGTACATACTGGCCTCTACGTTCAGAATCAGGTGGAGGAAACTGGGAGTTTGGTCCATGGGGCAGCAGAAACTAAGTAATCCATGTGAGATAGCCAGAGGCAAGCTCAGTGTTTGAAACCAGGGACTGTTAACAGGACTCTTACTCACATGAAAGAAGAGCCACAGAAGCCGACGCAGACCACTTCCCAGGGCTATAGACGGCTTAGGTAGCGTGCTGGGATTTCTATAGCCACTAGAAATATGAATCCAAAATAAAGCTAGAAATAAGAAAAAAAAACCAGGATAAATAAAAATCATGAACTAATATGTCAGATATGTCAAATTACATGAAATGAAAATGGACTTAATGCTATAGTTAAAAGATAAAGTATGTAAGAATGGATTTTTAAAGATAAATATGTGAACCACTTTCTGTCAATATGAGTTATAGCTAGGAATACAAGTGAACTTCCCAATGTGAACCTGATGAAGATATTTACAAACAACTATAGCAGACATCACATTTAATGGTAAAGTATTACCTTCCTCCAGATGTCAATAACAGACAAGGGTGTTTGCGATCCACATTTCAACATTAATTTTAGCTACAGCAGTGATTCAAGAAAGAACAAAACAACAAAATAAAAGCCCTAAGGATTGGAAACGAAGACCTAAAACTTCTACCAATACAGATGACATGAACGTGTACATAGAAAAATAAAACAAAAACAAAATATCTAGAGAAAACCTATTGGAACCAACAAATAAATTTAGCAAGCTTATTGAATATAAGGTCAATAGGCAAATATCCATTTTGTTTCCATATACTAGCTATAAGTAATTAGATAATTTAAACTGCTCTGTGAGACAATTGAGATATCACAGGTAATATCAAATTCCTAGGGAAAAATTAATTAAAAGCAAGGCATCATCACAAAACAACAAAACATTATAAAACCAATTTTTAAAGATGGAAATAAATGAAGCAATGTACAATATTCATGAATTAAAAGACTAAATACATTATATTTAATGTATTTATATGAAAATGCAAAGGCCCATAGTCAAGATAATACTGAAGTAGAAGAACAAATGGGAGAACATGCATTACCAGGTAACAGTACGTATTATTATAAATTAAAAGAATTAAAACGGTGTGATATTGATGCAAGAAGAGACAAAACAGGCCAACAAAACAAATTATAGAGATCCCAGAAACAGACCTATTTATCTGCAAGTAAAAATAAGAAGAAATTATATATCTGTGGTGGAATACCCTTGATCAATGGAAATATATGGACAACTATATATATATATATATATATACACACACACACACACACACACACACATATATATATATACATATATATATATATATATATATTTCCCCCCTGCCACAGGAGAAAGACGACTTTTATTCTTTCAAGAAAATGTACCAACAGGTTTTAGGAAGGAGCATGCTGGCCACATCCCTGTCCTGAGCAGGGGTCTGAGATGAGACCAGGCCTGACCAGGGCTTGGGAGAAGCTAACGGGGCTCCCTGTGGCACTGGGGGGAGGGCCAGGCCAGCTCAGAGGTGGCACTTTGTTCTGTTAGCACCAGGAACCGCCTGCAGCTGCAGCCAGACTCGGAGACAGGACAGTGGGAGGCCCTGCTCTGTCTCCACCTGAGCAGTCTGGGGAGGGGCTGGCGGCAGAAGGCTCCCTGCAGGCGGTCATCTTTGTGTGATTCTCAAATTCACAGCCTAGACTTGGTCCCCCAGCCCCCTGTAAACATGAGAATGGGCTCGTGACTGCCAAGCCCCTAAGACAAGATGAGGGTCTGAGACATGTGGCTGGGCTTCAGGTGGCCCAGGAGCTGCTGGGCTTTCTCCTGCATGAAGAGCTGGTCCCTGGTCCCCCTGCAGGCCACCGTCTTCTAGGCGCTGGTCATGGGGGCAGGAGTTGATCAATGGAAATATATGGACAACTATACATAAAATATTGATCAAAAGAAGCAATACATAAAAAAGAATATATCAAGTATGACACTTTACATAATATACAACACGAGTAAAGTTTTAAAAATTATGTAGGGGTACATACAGATATTTTAAGTATATATACATTTTTTTTCAAAAGCAGGGATATAATTACCACAACAGCCAGTGGTACCTCTATAAAGGATGGAGAGCATTGTGATCAAAGAGAGGTATATTGTCTTGAAAAGGACACAAAAATTATTGAACATAAAGGGAAAGATAAACATTTGCTTTAAAACTAATTTTTCTATTAATAGTAAAAAGGCAGTGGGACAAGGTATTGAGACACTTATAACTGAAAACAATTTATTTATAAAGTACTCTCACAAATCAATTACAAAAGTACAGACAACCCAATTTAAAAAGGTCAAAAGACTTGAACAGGAATTTGATAAAACAGAATTTGCAAATGGCTTTAAAATATAAGAAAAGATGCTCAGCTTCATTAGTCATCAGTGAAAGGAAATTAAATCCAAAATGAGATTAATATATACACGAAACAATTTGACTAAAAATAAAAACTCTGCTCATACTAAGTGTTGGTGAGAATGTAGGTCAACTGGAATTTTCATACATTCCAGATGGGCAAATAGCTGAAACTATTACTTTGGAAAACTATCATTTTCCACTAGTGCTGAACATAAACAAACCTTATGATCAAGCAATTCCACTGCTAGGTGTATAAACTTCAGACGTGTGACACATATACACCAAGAGTCATGTAGAATAATCACACTACTATTAATTGTAATAGCACCAAACTATAAACAATATAAATGTCCTGTAATTATTAATAGAAAAGTAAATTGTAGGTATAGAACATGATACAGCAAGAACAATGAATGATCTATAGCTACATGCAGCATCAAAGATGGATCTTATAAAAATAATGAACAAAAGAAAACATGAAAGAATACATATGAATACTCAGTAAGATAAAATTTTAAAGGGTAAAATCTATCGTATTTAAAGATAAACGCTTAGGTAGCAACAAATAAAAATAATGCAATAAAACGATAAATGAAGATAGCATTCAGCTTTGGAGAAAATGGAGGAGACATTGGTTGTGCAGGGATGGGAGGACTTCTAAGGGACCTCTGCTCAATACTCTGTAATAACCTAAATGGGAAAAGAATTTGAAAAAGAATAGATAACATGTGTATATGTATAACTGAATCACTTTGCTGTACACCTGAAACTAACACATTTTTAATCAATTATACTCCAGTATAAAATAAAAATTTTTTTAAAATCTCCATGTTACTGTTTCTTATCCTTGGTATTGTTTGTACAGGTATTACCACGATAAATCATTAAGTTCTTCATTTCACACAATTCTATAAATATATACTATATTTCAAATTTAACAATATAAAGGTTCAATATCCCCTTCTTGGAAAGATCTAATTGGAACAGACCAAGCCCCATATTCACACTCTAGTGGCCAAAATGAAGGGTGAGAATTTTCTAACCCTTGCTGACACAATGGCAATTTGTTATCATTACAAAGGGTCTTTTGAGATGCTAGGTCACTGGTAATGATATGGGTCACAAACATCATTTTTTAAAATGTAACAGACAAAAATAGGATACAACATATATTATAAAGGTGAGTTTGTTTCATGAACATGTTTAATTTTTTATATGTATGTGTGTATATAGATTTATCTGCTTAGTAACAAGGGAATATATATTTCTCAACATCGTATGGGTAAAATTTTTGATCAACATTGCTCATATTGGGTGAGGAGCAAACTACCAATTGAGCTACCAACTGGGCTCACTTTCCTTTTGGGAACTAACTTTTAATTCATTTCCTTGAGATGTAGAAACTAAACCATTTGTTTTCCTGGCAATAAATTTTATAAGAAATACATATCATATTATTTTAATTTGAAACTCTTTAGGAATATTCTAAGATGGGAAAAATAAATAGTACTGGGTGGAAGAACGTGAAATTTGGAGGATGTTTTCTTATTAATAAGTATCCTTTCTATAACTCTCCAAGCTTGAAATTTTTCAAAAGCCGTATGGATGGGAGTGAACAGTTTTAACATGTAAAAGTGGGCAAGAATCTCAAGGATGATGTAGATATAGCTTATAGCAGTATTTCTGGCAATTAATATAAAATCAGCAAAAGCATGGAAGTTTGAAAATAATGAGTACACAAGTTATCAGAAATTATCACTTCCAACATGAATTCTGGGCTAAAGGTTCACTGAGTTTTGAAACATTCTACATGAAATTGAATTCTGGAGCTGGGTTGTGGAGAAAAAAAAAAAGAATCAAAGGTAACTTGTTTCACTGGTAATGATTTTTGGATGGCTCATAAAATTACAGAGCATGTAAGATCTATTTAGTGCTTTTTTTTTTTTTAATTTTATTTATTTATTTTTATTTATGGCTGTGTTGGGTCTTCGTTTCTGTGCGAGGGCATTCTCTAGTTCCGGCGAGCGGGGGCCACTCTTCATCGCGGTGAGCGGGCCTCTCACTATCGCGGCCTGTCTTGTTGCAGAGCACAGGCTCCAGACGCGCAGGCTCAGTAGTTGTGGCTCACGGGCCTAGTTGCTCCGCGGCATGTGGGATCTTCCCAGACCAGGGCTCGAACCCGTGTCCCCTGCATTGGCAGGCAGATTCTCAACCACTGCGCCACCAGGGAAGCCCTATTTAGTGCTTTTTGATGGCTGGAAATCATGACAGTAACTGGAAGGAAACATAGTCTGAAGGCTGGAAACTTTTCCTAACCTGTCAGCTACTCAAATAAAAGAGAACTGAGTAAAAGGTACTCTTTTACTTATTCTCATTTAAGTAGTGAATTCTTTTCCTTAGAGGCTAAACTACCTTCACTTTTAAACAGAGGGGACTCCCCACTTCTTATATTTATAGGGAGAGTTACCTCCTATGCCAGGTCCACATGAGAATGTTGCCAAAAATGGCACAGTCATATTCAAGAGACCATCAGGAAGCAGAAGGGAGTGGAGTCTTTCCAGAATTTTCATTATGGCAGTCAGTCACTCACAAGTGAATGCCCAAAGTGGTTGTGTTTAATGGCATGGATTAAAGACCAGCCTGCACGGTTTGTGAACTCTGTGCAGTTGCACAAAACACCACCCAAACTCACTGAGCCTAAGCCTCACAAATTTGATACCTACCAATGAAAGATAATATAAATGACAATTTCTTGTCAAACTCAGTAGAGGATCATGCTTTGTTTATTTTTCCTTCCTTTTAAAAAATGTGCTAAACAGGAGCATTGTGCCCAAATATTTACTCAGTTGTTCACAATTACAAACACTTTCATATACACTGTATCTTTAGATTTAGTCTCAAAAAATGCTGGTTAGAAAGTAAGGCAAATATTTTTGTATACATTGTATGAAAGAAGAGATAAGGAATTTTTAAAATGCAAAAAGACCTCAAAAAAAAAAAACCCCAAAAAAAACCTTGGGCATGTACAAGAGAGAGTAGATTGCGAATATGTGTTTATGTCTACCCTTGTTAAATCCTTATAAAATGAAAAGAAAGATAAAAAATAATAAATCAGTCAATCTACAGTGGTATTAAAAAGGAGAGGGCTTCCCTGGTGGCGCAGTGGTTGAGAGTCTGCCTGCCAATGCAGGGGACACGGGTTCGAGCCCTGGTCTGGGAAGATCCCACATGCCGCGGAGCAACTAGGCCAGTGAGCCACAGCTACTGAGCCTGCGCGTCTGGAGCCTGTGCCCCGCAACGAGAGAGGCCGCGACAGTGAAAGGCCCGCGCACCGCGATGAAGAGTGGCCCCCGCTTGCTGCAACTGGAGAAAGCCCTCGCACAGAAACGAAGACCCAACACAGCCAAAAAATAATTAATTAATTAATTAATTTTTTTAAAAAAAGAGAGCAGACTTCAGCAGTCAAAAGATTTCAGATTACTCCTAGAGGAAATAAAGTATATAGTGAAGGAATTATACAGCCTACAACATAAAGGAGAACTTTTCAATGGACTTGGGAGCCATTTATCCTGGTGATAGCAAATGAGTCTCTAACCTCAAAGCTATCAAGCTTCCAGAGTAGGAATGGAGATTGGGTAGAAATCAAAAGGAATAATTGAATAATAGTTATTAAATAATATATTTACAAAATTATTTTTATTAATTATTATTTAATGTTTAATTTAATTAGTATTAAATAATATACTTAAATAATATAATAATTATTATTATTATCGTCTTACAGGATCACTGCTTAAATAACCCTCCTACTACTTCTGAAATTTTGAGTAGGCAGCAGAGTGTTTATCCTCAGGCCAAAACATGAGAAATACTCCCTAAAGAAATGGAGAAAAGCTGCCTTGGAAGAACTAAACTGCTGGTGTGGATCTTGTCACAGAATAATGCTCTCCTTAATTATACTGTGAGTGTCATTTAGAAGTAGTCTTATTGCCAAATTCTCAGATACCATCAGGGAATTGCAGCCATCACACTCAAGAGACCCATTGGACAAACAGGTATGAACCAGCAGTAAGCCCCAACAAACACATTAAGTATGCTGTTGTTTTCAATGTGAGCCTGACTTTTAAAAATAAAAATGAAACAAAAAAGGATAAAGATGAAAAAAAAGAGCCACTGAGCATAAAAGATCTAATAATTTGGAGATTGTAAAGGAACATAAAATTTGTATTTTAAGGAAGTTTAAAAGAGGTGGAATACATCTTACGTAAGTAAGTAGCTTATGGAATTCTACTTCTGGAAACAAAGGAATAATTGGTGGGGATTTGCTCTCTCACCATGAATAACTAGGACACCGAATGAAATATACAAAATGACAATGTTCAGTCTTTGGACATCAGGCAGAGCAGAACCGTGATCCCTGTAAGAACAAATCCAATGGAGAATTCAGATTGCCTGAGCTTTCTACCTGAAGACAGTTTCTTGATGAAGGCATAGGCAGGCTGTACCAAGCAAAGGATGGTGGTCTCACTAAGTTGAGGAGAAACAGCCCAAAGTTCAGGATGGATAGATGGCTAGAATTTGAAGAACAGGGTAGCAGAGGAAATGGAGATACATAAAGAACTCAAAAAATCTGTACAAGAGTCACACTGAATCTTTATCTGAATACTTAACTGTACATTTGCAGGGAGAAACTCTACAAGGCAAGACCAGAAAGCACAGACAGAAGTTGTAATCCAGTGTGGCTGGCATTAAGATACATAATATACATCTGTATCTATAGATAGATATAGATATACATTCAAAATCTATATTCAGTATCATTGTTCAGTATCTATATATAATGTTGCCCTATGCTAGCTGCTTTATATATGGGTGTGTGCATATATGTAGAGTTCTCTAAGCAATCCTGTTACACATTTAGAATTCCAGGTTTGAATTTACTTTTCAGGACTTGATTCAGTGTTGCCAATTTAACTTAATGAAGAATACAAAAAATGCAATAGATACCATCAAATACTCAGATACCTGACGCTACAGAGAGAAAACATTCCTATGGTTTATGGCATATTTCATTTTTCTCCCAGTTGGTTTTAGACTGTGTAACTAGAGTCGTGAATATAGATTTGGTAATCACTGAAACAGATAAATTCCAGTGGAGCTTGTTTTGTGTCAGTGCTTTTAGGGTTTTTTTTTTTTTTCCTTCCTATTTCATAGTTGGGCATTTTCCCTTGAGCCATATTACAGCCATTGATGGTATCCATGAGGCTCTTAGTGTTACAGTCACATAAGAATGAGAAATCAAGCAGAAGAGTGGGAAGTAGGAACACATAAGCTGTTATTTAACTCTTCCATTGTTCAATTTCAAGAGAGCATTTTCTGAGTAAATAACATGTTGTCTTTTGCTTCCATTACTATACATTTGAGAATGACTGATGACTTAACAAGTCGGTTTGTGTTCAGCAGCCCACAGAGTGAAATGCGCTGTGTTCTGCAGTGAATGGTCTAGGGGTGTAGAATTCATGTAACTTGACAATAGGTTGTCCTATAAGTTTTCTCCATGGCACTTCTTGTCTAACTTCTTATCTCTAAACCGCTTTATATCTTGTTTGCCCCATGCATGGTCAGCCATTCTGAATGTTTCCTAAGGCGGCTGTAACAAAGAACCACTAACTGGGAAAGCTAAAAACAACAAAAGTTAATATCTCACAGTTCTGGAGGCTAGAAATTGAGAACAAGGTGTCATCAGGGCTGTGTTTCCTCTGAAAGTTCTAGGGTGGCCGCTGTTCTATGCTTTCCTCTTAGGTTCTGGTATTACCAGCAATCCATGACACTCCTTGACTTCTGGATGCCTCGCTCCAGTCTCTGTCTCCATCATCACATGGTCATCTTCTCCCTGTGTTCTCTGTCTTTGTATCTCACCTCCTCCAAGAGCACCAGTCATACTGGGTGGAAGGCCTACCATACACCTATATGACATCATATTAACTACATTAGCAATAACCCTACTTCCAAATAAGCTCACTTTCTGAGGTAGTGGGGGTTAGAACTCTTAACACGTCTTTTGGGGATATACAGTTTAGCCCATAACACATGCCCAGGCGGAACACATCTGAGAATTTCCTACCAAGACGCCTGAATTATTGAAATATTTCCTATCATGGAATAAACTAAGAGGCTCTCAATTGTAGCAAACCTAGTATATTCAGGTTCAGTATTTCCCATAGCATCAGCCTCAAACTTGTCAAATGCATAGATGCTAAATAAATACATTAATAAAGACGTGGGCTTAAAGTGGGGAAAAAAAGAACTCTTTGCTTTTTTGTCATGTGAACACTTTATTTGGGGCATAATTAACATTTAAATAACGCAGTTTACTCTGCTATTTTAATCAGTGGTGGTTTTCATATCCAGCATAAATACCTCTTTTGGGATGCAACTCCTCATTTCAGAAAGACATTGCAAAGGTAGATTTATCATAAAAGCTTTACTATATCAGTGCTCATCCTTTTCAAGTTTTTATTGCTAAGCACTTTCTTTTCTTGACATGCCTACAGAAGAAGCTATAATATATCTCCCAGGCAACCAGCCATTTACATAGCTGAGATTATTAAAATAAACCTAGGATTTATCCCATATCTTAAAAAGTGGGTTTAAATTACCCTGAAGATTGATAAAATCTCATGGATAGTAGATAGGTCTTTATTCCTATAATGATTTTACCTACCTGCCTATTCTGGCTTGAAATTCTTGGGGCTGAGCATCCATTTATTTGGCAAATGGAAATGAGGCTAAAATGCTTTAGCTACTCAACTTTCTGACATTATCAAATGAACCCAGAATTTATCCTATGTAAAAAAAAAAAAAGGTCTAGATTATCATTTGATCTATATAATATCGTGTATAACAGATAGGTTACTATCCCTGCAGTGATCTGGCCTGCCTGCTTACTCTTGCTTGAAATCTCTTTAAGTGGGGACAGGGGTGGAGACTTCTATTACACAGTCAGAAATGAGGCTGACTTCATAATGATGCTTCATGGACTCAAATACACATTATGGTATAAGTGATTTGTTTTAGATATCAATACTTCCTTGCAGCAGACTTGAGAGAGGAAGGCACCTTGGGTGACAAGAAGAAATCTAGTTCCTATAGTGGGGTAAGGAACTCTAGTCCTTACCCCCTCTAGTAATTATTCATACTTTCATTAAGAACCCTAGAGATCAGCAACGTAAATATCTTCTTCATTATAAGTGTTGTGAGATGAATCTAGGGATTTGAATTATTCAGGCAATCGCTCCTCAGACAGAAAGGTTGGGTCTGGATGCATATAGTTAAACACTCAAAACTGAATTCATGATTTTTTCCTTAAAATCAGTTTCCCTTCTATTCCTTCTTTTCAGAGAATAGTGCCATCATTAATCCAGTTGCACAAGCCAGAAATCTAGGTGGTATCCTTAACATTGAATTCTTCCTCGCCACCTACATTTAACTGACCAAGAAATGCTGTCTGTTATTCTATAAATACCCCTTGAGAGCATCTGCTGCCCTCCCTCCACTATACCACCACCACCCTCGTCCAAGCTACCATCATACATCAACAATTTCCCATCCCAAGTTGTAAACACACTGGAATCTCTCCAGTCCAATCCATTTTTTCATACTGCATTTGTTTATTCATCCATCCATCCATTTACTCATTCAACAAGTTATGTGGTGAATACCAACCCAGGGCCAGGCACTGTTCTAAACACCAGGAGATATCAGTGAATAAAACAAAGTACCTGCTCTCACGAAGCTAAATGTTTTAGTGGCAGGAGACAAGCAATAAACAAAGATATGGAGTTATATAAACAAAGAGTTATACAGACAAAGGAGAGGAGTGGTAAGTGGTATGAAATAAATCGGGGAAGGAAACAACATATCGAGAAAAGCTTTTTTGGTACAATAGTCAGGAAAAGCTTCTCTAATAAGGTGATTTTGAGCAGATACCTAATGAAATTGATGGAACAAGACACCGGAGGGAAGAGCATTCCAGGGAGAGGAAAGAATATGTACAAAAGCACTGAATGTGCTTATTACATTGAAGATCAGCAAGAAAGTAATGTGCTGGAACATCATGAATGATAGAGAGTTACTGGTAAGACATTAAATCAGAGTAGGAATGGTGGCAAAGGGACAGAAGATGCAGGGCTTTCTAGACCACATTACAATCATAGGAACTTATTTTGAGTGAGATAGGAATCCTTTGAAGGAATTTGATCAGAAAATTTACTTAACCTCGTTAAATTTTTGGAAGGTTATTCCGGCTGCTGTGTGGCACAGACTCTGTAGGGGATATTAAGGGTGAAAGAAAAGAGCCAGTTATGGATCTACTGAAGTAGTCCAGAAAAAATGATACTTGCGACTAGAATGGTCATGATGGAGAAGTCAAGGGAGACAGATGTTTAATTTATCTTGAAGATGAAGCAGACAAGTTGTGCTGGATATATGACATGTACAGTGTTAGGGAAATAGAGGGCTCAGAAATAACCATCAGGTATTTGGTCTCAACAACTGGGAAGATGACACTACCAGTTATTAAGTTGCTACTGCTGCTTGTTTTGGGGGGTGGTGGTAGGGGAAAAGGAAAAATCAAGAGATCTGTTTTGGTATGTGCTAAGTTTTAAATACCAGTTAGTCTGTCTTGAGAACTGTTCAAGTAGCTGATTAGATGTAGCAGTCTGGAATTTGGAGGTGGGTTTGGAACCGAAGATAACACATGGTCAGTCTACAGATTTATATCATGAGATTAGAGAGGATACCCTTGAGAATAAATGTATAAAAAGAAGAATATAGATCTGAGGTCTGAGCCTCGCACACTACAATAATTGGAGATCAGGATGATGAGAAGAAACTAGCAAAGAGAACTAAGGAGAAACAGCTAATGAAGTAGGAATGAGGCAGGAGATAGATGGGCCCCAGGCTGAGCAGCTGGAGTTTGTCTCCTGGTGATAAATACTGCAAGATGAAGATAATAGCAGGAGAATAATAGGAGAGGCTGAGCCCTGCCCAGATAAAAGAGACCACGTACTCTCATTTTCCAGGTCAAGGAGTCCTTCCAGACTATACATGCGCAGAGAGGCTCCTTGGAGGTCAAAAAGGGAGTGATGTCAACCTACCCATAGGTCTATTCACTAGAATCCATCTTGGCTAAGAGATGCGCGCGCATACATTGGGAGGACCCTGAGATAAACCAAATACGGACTCAGAACCAGGCAAAGCAAGGCGATTGGCCAAAGGAAACCCGGACGAAATGCCCCATATAAGTGATTCAAACTACCATGAGGGCGCAGCTCTTTCTCTGAGCCCATCCATGTGTCTATCCACACATACTCTTTTTCCTCCTAATAAACACTCGACTTGTTTCACTACTTTCCGTCTCTTTGTGAAAATTTATGACTACAAAGCCGACAGGCCAGGGCCTCGTCACTGGCCACTGGTCCCTGGTGGTCTAGTGGCTGGGATTCGGTGCTCTCACTGCTGCAGCCTGACTTCAGTCTCTGCCCAGGGAACCGACATCCTGCTTCAAGCCACCTCAGGACGAGGCCACCCAAGATCAGCAGGAAAATTGAGAGAGTGCTGATCTCCATTAAGTCGAAATGGGATCACAGTACCTTTGTGCCCAGAAGTGCCCACCGGCTTTCAGTTTCCCATTCTCTCTATATATGCTTTTGCATCACCAGGGCTAAACACCTACAAACTGCATACCAGACTCCCCCAACCATCCAGGTTTTTGTTGGATTCGTCTTATGAGATGCACTGAAAGGAGAACAGAAGGCGATAAAAAAGGAGGGGCCATTTTATTCTAATTATGGGGGCAATTAAGACAGCAGCTACAGTATCAGCAGGGAAATTGTGTACAATGGCACATAACAGCCTCCAGCCGTATCAGTGGAAGTTTCAGGAAATTCAGTAGTAGGACAGACTTCTGTATTCCTACTCAGCAGCAATAGTATATTTCCAAGTAGCATCATTGGTGGTAATTTTGCTAAAAGTGCCCCCTCATGGTTTCCTTTAAAGGGCAGTTGCAGCTTCTTGGTCTTTGGTCAACAATATTCTCCCATTTGTTACTCCAGGTCTTCCCGCACCTTTCTGATCATTTCCTGCATTTACTCCCTTTCTGCTGAAACTATATAGAGTGGTTTACCCCTTCCTGACAGAACCATGACCAGTATAGTACTTGGTATGATGAGAGGTCCCTCTAAGGTGGATATCTGGGGTTAAATGTCAAACGTGACTGTGCTTAAACACAGTGGTCACTTCACTGCCAGTGTAAATGGAATGCTGGTAGTCCATGGGTAAAGTTTTATGGTATGACTGCAAGGTTAGGCATTTGAAAAGGACAAGATTGGAAAATTGGAGGTCTAGGGAATAGGTATGTAATGAACCTCCTATAATGCGCACCATGTGAGGGTATTCACATCCAATGTGAGTATTCTTCTGAGGGCACACACTGTAGAGAAAGATTTCAGTAATTGGAGGAAAAGGTATCAAATCAATTTTGTGGATATCTTTTCTGTCACCTGGGGCTTGTTCAGTGAGCTTATATGCAAATTGTCCAGAGCATCAGGTATAGAGGTAATGCATAAACTTGACCTTACCAAGGATGAGTTGGCTAACAATATGGCAGTGATAATATTAATTACCCTATCTAAAATTGTTTTCCATTGCTCTTAGGATAAAGATAAAAGCAATTCATATTGATTAAAAATTTCTACATAATGTAGCCCTGTATCAGCCAGGATAATCTAGGTAATCCTGCAGTAATAAACATCCTACCAATCTCTCAGGCTTAAATTATTTTTTAAAAATGGTTTCTTTCTCCCTCCTACTATACATCCACTGTGGGCTGGCTGAGGTTTCACATAATCCTTTCTGAAGGAAACATCTGAAACTGTGCTGGTTATTTCAAAGGAGGGTATGGTGAATGACTCCCATTTCATTAACCAGTGTACATCAAATATACGGTCAGACTTAACTTCATGAAGTGAAGAAATATAATCGCACCATGTGATCAGGAGAAGTGGAAATATTTGATGGACAGGACTAACAGTTTCTGCAGTCCACTCTGAATCATCAGATATTCAGTTCATTCTCTTTCCTACGTCTGTATCATCCTTCTTCCCCAGAGAAGACAACCCAAGTCCCATACAGTCACTGCATCCAGCTCAAACTCCAGTATCTTTGCCTCTCGTCCAGTAGTCTCTCATTGTGTTTGGACATGGGTCCTTTTGGTACAAAGACCTATGAACTGAAATATGTTATTTGACCCACACATACCCAAAAATGCAGTGGCAAGACTGGGACAGCGTAATCACAGCAAACAATTCCATTCAGAAGGCAGAGACTATGAGCCATACACAAATCACTGCTTTGTAGCAATTCTGAAATCTGCTGGTCAGATATTGCAAGGACATTTACCCTGTGATAGAAATGATCCTTGATTAAACACAAATGTTGTTAATTGAGAAAAGCTGCCCAGGCTACAATTCTTTGTTGTCCTTGACTCTGCCTCTGGGAACTTCTAGTTTTTCATTAAGTTTCACATCTGAAGGAATTAGAATATAAGCTCACCCTGGCCACTGAGCTATTTTCCAGACTGCTTCCTTTCCATAAGAGGTAGGACCAACAGTAACAGGCTCTTTGCTTTTGTTTTTTGTAGTTGCTGCTGTTGTTGTTGTTCAGACTGTTTGGTAGTGCAACCCAAAACTTTTACCTCTTTGATTCCAGTAAATTCCATAGTTCTTTTTTTTTTTTTTAATTCTTGAATTTTATTTATTTTTTCATACAGCAGGTTCTTATTAGTCATCCATTTTATCCACATCAGTGTATACATGTCAATCCCAATCGCCCAATTCATCACACCACCCCCCCAACCCCCACCGCTTTCCCCCCTTGGTGTCCATACGTTTGTTCTCTACATCTGTGTCTCTATTTCTGCCCTGCAAACTGGTTCATCTGTACCATCTTTCTAGGTTCCACATATATGCGTTAATATACGATATTTGTTTTTCTCTTTCTGACTTCACTCTGTATGAGTCTCTAGATCCATCCATATCTCAACAAATGACCCAATTTCGTTCCTTTTTTTGGCTGAGTAATATTCCATTGTATACATGTACCATGTCTTCTTTATCCATTCGTCTGTCGATGGGCATTTAGGTTGCTTCCATGACCTGGCTACTGTAAATAGAGCTGCTCAATAAACCTCTTGGGTTTTAATTTTTTTTTTTTCCATCTCTCTCCCCTCTCCTCTCTCTTCCTCCTCCACCTCCTCTCTTCCCCTTCCCTCGCCTCATCTTCCTCTTCCTCTCACTGCCTCTTGCTCCCTCTTTCTCTCACACACAGTCTTTTAATTGAAATTATTTTGCAACTATCGGGCTTTAATTTAGCTGGAAGAACAACACCCTTGGTTCCTTTTCTCTGAGCCACTTTTCTCGAACTGGAAGGATTTTCTAGAGGTTACACTCTCAGCTGAACCTCTGCTCAGAGGAATTTTAATCCATTTGAAAGTTTTCACCATGGGTGTAATGGCTTGATTTGATTCTTGCCACAAGGCTGAATTTTAATCTCACTGTCTTCCAAAGCATTTCTCAATATTATCTTGTACTATTTTGATTTATGAAGTAGTTTCCCCTATCTCATTTCAGGAGAGCAGGAAAATGCAAAATTATACATGTTAAGTTGGATAACTGGGATATATTTGTGTATTAATGACTGCCACCAGCCTCTACCTATTTCTTAAACCTAACTTCTTTCCACCCATGCCTATATTCTTCTGTCATTTTCTACACTGGCCTCTCAGTTCCTCACCTACATCATCCTCTCTCCTGATACTGGGACTTCTCCCAGCCTAAAACAATCTTCTTCCCGTTATTCACCAAGTTAACCCCTGTCTCATATTGAAGACCTCAGCTCGTATATTACTTTTTTTTTTTTTTTAAACCCCACATTTGTTTATTTATTTATTTTTGGCTCTGTTGGGTCTTTGTTTCTGTGCGAGAGCTTTCTCTAGTTGTGGCAAGCGGGGGCCACTCTTCATCGCAGTGCGCGGGCCTCTCACTATCGCGGCCTCTCTTGTTGCAGAGCACGGGCTCCAGACGCACAGGCTCAGCAGTTGTGGCTCACAGGCCTAGCTGCTCCGCGACATGTGGGATCTTCCCAGACCAGGGCTCGAACCCATGTCCCCTGCATTGGCAGGCAGATTCTCAACCACTGCACCACCAGGGAAGCCCCTACTTACTTATTGAAGCAAGCCTTCCTTTATTTGCATGACTCAGTCAAATGTCTCCATCATAGACTTAGTCCTGGGTACTCTGTGTATCTCTACCTAGATAACCATCATCATGTGAGCAAGGGTATACTCAGCACTGCCCTGTGCCTGAGACTTAATAGGTCCTAAATACCTCCTTCTTAAATAAGTGAATGTATGCAGCAGAAAATGACCAACTCTTTTTTCTCCACTGCCTCTTATATTCAATTAAGTGTAGTCAGGTCCTGTCAGTGTGTGATATTACTTCTCTCCCGTCTGTCTTCCCCTCTCTCATTACCACTGTTATCACCTGGGTTCTTATAGTCCACATGAGTACAACGACCTCAGTGTTCACTGCCACGTATAAAGCATTGTGCACCTAAAGCCATACTAACATCATGGCTCCTGTTCAAAGACCTCCAAAAGTAGTTAATAATTAACTAAAAATAATGTTTTATTTCTGAAAATCACCCCCTATTGTGTCTTTTAACTTATTGGTGTAAGTAAGTGCCCAAAATTCTGATGTCAGGAACACCCAGGAGCTATCCTTCACTAGAGCAGATGATCTGAAGCCTATGAAATTAGAATCACAAACAAAATTATCTGCAGAGCCCATCAGGCCTTACCTGACATTCATAAAACATTTGCATTTTCAGTTCCCTGCTCAGGATGCAATTGTCTCGCTCATGCAACAGGAATGAAGGACTGCTCAACATTTCCCTGTGGTGGATTAGCCTAAACCAATCCAGAACAAACTTTTTCTTTGTGAAGGCCTACATTACTTTGTAATCGCTTGATTCCACTGAGAGGCTGCTGATTTTCCTCTCGCAAATAAATAGCTCTCTTTAGTTGGCCTCCGTGGTATGGAAGGCAGGCTTGAATGCCAAACACAAAACAGACGGAAACAGTCTGAGACTGCGCATGCAGATCACCTCCCCAGAATTCCCTAATGCAGAGAAACGATTTCACTACTTTGTTAGTTATGCTAGCAGAGTGCATTTCTAACGCCTCTTCTCTTCATTCATGAGTGTTTAAACATTTTCATGAATATGTTATTTACTGTAATAAAGTCAGAGTCTGCTATTAAATTAATAGAGCAGTGTAACCAAGAATTCCATAACAGCAATTTATCCCTGCTCAGTATTCCTGAATTCTAAATACAAGATTTCTGGCCATTTGAATCCTCTGCTAGTCTATAGATTTTGCATAAATACTCTTTACTGCAAATGATAATCAAATTCAAGTTAGTGTGTGTATGCATATTTGTGTATATTATGCTTCAACACGGTGGTTAAAATATGTGACTTCTGGAGATAAACAGCCTAGCTTCAAATCGGCCTCTACCAACTGGTTATCCTTAGGCAAGTTACATTCTCTGTAAGCCACGGTTTTCTCATCTACAAAACAGGGACAGTAGAGTGTCTCCCTCATTGGGTTGTTCAGATAAAACAGATGAGGGATTATGCATGAAGCATGTTGCCTGTCACATGTTAAGGCTATAAATATTAGCCATCAGTATTATCAAACGTGAGAGCTGATCATGGTCACCACTAACCTTTCAGAACTTTTTGAAGATTAGAAAAAGGCACCCTTTCTTGCAAGGGAAGCAAACGTGGGTCAAAGTGTAGCCCTCCATTAGTGGAGCATGAACTGGATTTCAGCCCACAGTCACCCTATTAGTTGAGCATGCTTCTATAGAGTAAAACTTGTCTAACCAAGAGCATTGACCCTGGAGTTGATCTTGCCTCCCTCCTCCCTGCTTCAGTCACACATATTTTCTTTCTTTTTTCCTTCATTCGTCATTTTAAAAACTTTGGAATGCATTGGGTTTCACATGATCAATGGAAAACGATCTCTAGAAGAAAAGAATTTCTATTTCTTCCTTGGAGTAGGCCTCCTAAAGTAAAGGATTTTGTCTTTTTATCTCTATTCCTGATCACCTAGCCCTGAACTTATCCAATAATGGAAATTCAATAAATGACTGTTGAATGAGTGAATGAATGAATTAATAACGAAGAATGTTTGCCACTTATTGACTTAAAATTCAAGCTGGGCTTAAATGGATAAATCCTATCAGAGAGAATTTCACTTCAAATATCTCTAATACCATGACAACACAAATATTTAAAATAGATCCAAGGAATCATTTCTGTATTGTAAAAATCATAATAAGCACATGAAATTGGGAAGGAGGAACCAAATAATACGGAAAATTAAGTTCTTAACCAGACACCGACCTCAAGATAGGAACTGATCCAAATTTAGGGAACTATTTCTAGCTTAAAGTTTCTTCAGAGCAGTCTTGCTGTTTCTTAATCAGGCTTGAATTCATGACTACACAGCCAATCTAGGATAGTAAAAGATACTGAAATGTCCAAACAACTGACTTCCCCCATTGCTGCTATTTCCCTGAATTAGCCAATTTTTTGAGACCTAGTCTATAAAAACAAAACTTTTTTCCTACAAAGGTACTGAAAGCATATATTTCAAATTCTTGTCACATTCAAACGGTGCGGCAAGAACCAAACACAAATACAGAACCATAACACTGGCTCAGTCAATGGAACACAGCAGTGCAAAATCCAACAGGATGCTGAGTGTCTATAAAGCAATGGTCCCAGTTACATACAATCACATTTACATAAAATCTTGATAAAAAGGCAGAGATTGTGTAGTGTCAAGGACAGCAAAATGTATTTCCATTAGTTCAGTGTCACAGCCTAAAAAAAAAAAAATCCAAATAGCTGAAGGAAAGTAATCTTTTAAAATCATAACCTAATCAACAAAGCATGCCTTGACTGTTCTATTGAAAATTGTAGGTTATTTCCACATCTCCCTGCCCCTGGCATCTTGACCTTCCTTATTTGGCTCTGAAATTTACTTTATCCATAGAATTCAGTCTTTCTGATACATCATAAAATTTAATGATTTACTATGCCTGCTATTGTCTGTCTGTCTCCACCCCCTGTACACAAACTAGGATATAAGCTCATGTCTAACCTAAGTTAGAATGTGTGTGTGTGTTACCTCACCTAGTGTATGCCAAGGACCTAGAACCCATCCATCCAGGTGTAGATCAAGGCTCTCAATAAATATCTGCTGAATGAATGAATGAATGTCACTTCTTTGACTGGAATATTTTTATTGTCTTCTACTATATATTCATTAAAATCCATATCCTTGATCAAGGCTACGCAGGCTTCCTCTCTCTCCACTTCATTTTATCTCTCTCTCTTCTTGCCTACATCACTACAAACCTATGGACTCCTGTTAAGTGACTCATACGCCACGCTCTTCCCTATATCAGGACCTTCTCACATGTTGTCCCCTCTACCTGGAATACTCTCCTCTCTACTCCCTCCTTCTACCAGACCCTGTTCTTTTATTTGCCAAGTTCTTAACCTTTAAGTTTAATCTTTCTAAAGGTTATTTTTCTAAAGGGTCTTCCCTCATTATCCTAAGTAAGTAAGCATCTCCCTGCCCCCCACATGCACACACATCTTTCTTTTTCTCCATCTTAGTACTAAACACAATTTACACAAGATTTGTTTTTTCCTCTCTGTTCCTCCATTAGACTCTGTGTCATGAGAATAAGAACTTCGTATTTCCCTAGTGGTTTCCTAGGCTTAGCACGTAACAGACACTCTATAAATGGTTGATGAATAAATGAGTAGACAACTCAGTTCTCTTAGAACAAAGCTCTTAGTTTCGGGCTTCCCTGGTGGCGCAGTGGTTGAGAATCTGCCTGCCAATGCAGGGGACACGGGTTCGAGCCCTGGTCTGGGAAGATCCCACATGCCGCGGAGCGACTGGGCCCGTGAGCCACAATTGCTGAGCCTGCGCGTCTGGAGCCTGTGCTCCGCAACAAGAGAGGCTGCGATAGTGAGAGACCCGCGCACCGCGATGAAGAGTGGCCCCCGCTTGCCGCAACCAGAGAAAGCCCTCGCGCAGAAACGAAGACCCAACACAGCCAAAAATAAATAATAATAATAAAAAAAAAGCTCTTAGTTTCTTTTTCAAGGGTTTTTTTTTAAAAGGATATACGAGAAATGTCCTCGGTCTGCTTGACCCTTTATTTCCAGGATTTAGACTTCTGGTTCTAATTTTAAGTAAAAACTAATATGTTCATTCTTCATTACATTAAGCATGGCCATGCAGTGCTTTACCTGCAGCTCTTCAGAAGTTCCCAGATGTCTAGTTTCATGACTGAAACTAATAAGATGTTTGGGCATCTTTTCCCTATATTTTTTGTGAGTATGTGTTTGAGAGAGAAGACTTATTGGAAAGGATTTACACTAGTTAATTACTGATGTGTCCGTACGCGTACATTTTACTATCCTCTGAATCAATATGCAATTCAGACTGGCTCTAAATCCCCTCCACTTTTATTTCCCATAAATGTATTACTCCTCACTCAGTGCTGTAAAGTTTAATTAAAGTCAGTGACTGTATCTTGATTACTCTAATTACGTGACACATAGCTGGTGAGCACTTACAATGCTAAGTGCTAAGCAGGGATCAGTTCCTCCTATTTTATTTTATTACAGTTTTTTTTCTGACAACCATCTATGGAAAAGACATTTTTCTGGTCACTGGAGAGTGAGTGACCTACAGTCTGTCTTCAATGAGTGATGGAATTGGACATGCTCAAACTCATAATTTAGTTGTTGTGTTCGTTGTTTTGTTTGTTTATCTGTTTGTTTCAGGAAACTTAGAATATCCCCACCAACATTTGTTTGTTATTAAATGTGCACCATAAAACTGTGCATGTTTTTTAAAAGTCACTATTCCACTGGCCCCTCTTACTCACTTCCATCCTTGTACCTAGCTCTCATTACCTGCTGATCTGGACTTTCCTCCCAGGCCATTGACTCTTAAAGGCATATCTTAAATCTCACATCTCCCTGGAGATGGCCCTGATTATCACAAATTCCTTACATCTCACCTCTTTGACTTCTATAATACTTACATCTGCTACTGCCTCATTTTCATTCATTCATATATTACCTAACTTTATTTTTCAGAAGTTTCATGGATGAATATCTTGTTTTCATGGCATGTAATCGCCATGACAAAAATACAGTCATTGTCCTCAAAGGGATTGCTATAGTGCTAGGAAAAACAGATTTCTTCTATATTTGAAAAATAATGTAACTAACAAATAACTATATTTACTTTAAAGTGTATTTAAAATTAAAAATTGAAGTTACTTGCCCTAATCCTAAACTTCTCCTCATTCTCATCCCCACTGTCACCTTTATCCCCCAACGTGGCTATTATAAAACATTTGGTGCCAGGATTTATTTTTTCCTGCTCTGAAAGTGTTTAACTCCTTCATCACTGAGTAAACCCTATACTCAATCCTTCTCAAAGTAAGAAACAAAGGCTCATATCAGGAAATACACTCATTGTGGTCCTTTCGCTGTTTTCAGAGGGACCACCCCTCCTTTCCTCAACTTAGGTTCTATTATAGCAGCCATTTGTCTGAGCGTCATATTCGTCAATCACAAAGGATCTCAGGTACAGACTTTTGAGTTTGTTCCAAATTAAGACCTCTCTCTCTCCTCCTCTCTCTCTGTGTGTCTGTATGAACATGCAGTCCTAGAAATACATGGACCCAAAGACACAGACAGAAGAGAAGAGGTGAAACTACAGAACAGAGGAGAAATCTTGAGATTTCTGGATCACTGGAAGGACTCAAAAAGAGGAGGCTTCCTTAACTTCATTATCTTTACAAGTTTGCCTTTCAAATCCCTAACTCTAAGGAAATATTAAAGGATTGCATGGCAATAAAATCCTGACCTGAAGTTCATGCTTATAATGTTTACCCATCTGGTACATTAAATATTTTACAGTTCTATTTGTATGTCCTTATTTTTCCATTTCCCTTGGAAGAACTCCTTCATACAAAGGTTTGGGTTTCTTTTAACTGGATAAATTTGACATGTAATATTGTGGAAGTTTAAGTGTATGTCTTCTTAGTTTGATGTGTTTATATATTGTAATATGGTTGCCATTGTAATGATATTTATCACATTACATACTTAAAGTACAAGGCTATTGTTTATGTTCAATAAACTGTACATTAAATCTCTATGGCTACTTAAGCACTTGTTACAAGTTTGTACCCTTAAACACCATCAATTTTTATCCCTCCACCCCCCCATCCCTTGGTAACCACCATTTTACTCTTTTTTTTTTTTTTTTAAGATTCTACATATAAGTGATATCATAGAGTACTTGTCTTTCTCTGTCTGGCTTATCTCACTTAGCATAATGTGCTCGAGGTCCATCCATGTTGTTGCAAGTGGCAGGATTTCCTCCTTTCTCATGGCTGAATAATATTCCATTGCATATATATATGCATCTTTTTACTCCATCCATTCACTGATGGGCATCTGAGAACTATAAAAATTTTTAGTTGATGGTTTACAAAGATGATTCAAGGAACCACCCTTGAAAATTTTCTTAAGAAGATTTTTATTATTATATTTCACCAAGAGAAGAGGGCCTGATGGGCAATTTAGTAAATCTCTCCCAAACACAAGGGAAAAGCCTGTGGAGAGAACTGTAGCAACTGTTCTGTCTTCACTGACAACAGACTCGAGGAATTCTTCCAAGGGATCTCAAGGAATCAGTTAAAACGGCAGATTGCGTATACGCTTCTTCCTGAACCTTTATTAAATTTACACTGAAGAGAATTTTTAAAGACACAGGACTGAGAGAAAAAGAAAGAAGACACTATCCATAAAACATGGAAGCTGGAAAGTAGATGGATGTGTGGTGACTGATTTTGTAAGCTGAGAGCCAAATCCTAGATCTCTGGTGGGGAAAGCTGACAAGCAAATCAATTTTTATCAAAGAACCCTCAAGAGGCTCAGGCATGTCAGCACGTAAGATACCCTTGAAATGGAAGTGAGAACAGGGAGGGGGCTAACTTAAAGAGCACTGAATGGAAGCTGTCTTGGAAACAGTCATTAGATTCCTTCCCCCACTCCACATCTTTGGGAAAGTGCCCCTCCCTCAGTTTTCTACTCTGACACGTAAGGACACTTGGTAGTTGCTATTATGTCCTAACGATAAAGAAAAAGCTGAACAAAATGATAATAACAATTCTTAGGTATATCAGAAATGAGGTCACAGGGCAAAGAGCTGCGCCCCCAAATTGGAGAGAGAGAAATGTGAATAGAGAATCACATAAGCAAACCCCATAAGCAAAATCCTCCTGAGGACTAGTGCTGCGGTAGGAAACAACTGTAACTGACACTCCTAGAAGCTTAGTATGGACAAGTCTGAGTTAAAAATGACAAGGGGACCCAGTCACAGGGGACCCTCACACTTGCATGACTTTTACCACCTGGAGCGTGACCAGGTTCTCATAGTGAATACTGGAGAAAAATCTTGTCATGCTTCCAGCAGAGGAGGGAAAAACACCAAATTAAATACACCAAAGCATTCCCCTCTTCTTAACAAGGTCTCCCTCAAGAGAAATTATTTTATCAGAGCCGAAACTGTTGGGGCTTTTTCAGAGCCTAACCTACCTAAGGGAAGGAAAACACTCCACTCTAGCCCACTCTAGGCTTACACATGGGGAAAGAGAAATACTCAACTCCATGCCACTGTAGCCATCCTGTCCTAACTGGGGGGAAGGAGAAGGAGATAGGGAAGCCCTCTGAAGTTCACAGTCAAGAGGCACAGGTTTACTAAAAGACACACTCTCTCTCTTTATTTAGTTATATTGCCCTGTTGAAACCACAAAACTAAAAAGTAATGGAAGATAAAAATAGGAACAAAGAATAAGGGGAATGAATAAAAAGTACTAACAAATTTGGTAGATATTAACCCCATTGTATCAATAGTCTTTTAAAACTCTAATGGTCTAAATACACAAATTAAAAAACAGAAATTGTCAGAGTTGATCAAAAAACAAGACCCAACTATATATTATGCATAAGAAACTCAAAGAGATACATATAAGATCAAAAGTAAGAAGATGGAAAAATATATACCATTCTAACACTAATCAAAAGAAAGTAGGAGGAGCTATATTAATTTCAGTCAGAGCAGACTTAAAAGCAAAGAAGCAAACAAACAAACAAAAAGATCAGGGATAAAGGGGAGCATTCTATAATGATGAAGGGGTAAATTCTCCAAGAAAACATAACAATACAATCCCTAATGTGTATGTGCCTAAAACAGAGCTCCTAAACACAGGCAAAAACTGATAAAACTGCTGGGAGAAACAGATGAATCCACGATTATAGTTGGAGATATCAGAGGGAAAACTTTTTAACTCATTCTATGAGGCCAGCACTACTCTAATACCAAAACCAGACAAAACATTTCAAAAAAAAAAAAACTATAGACCAGTATCTCTCATGAACATACATGCAAAATGCCTCAACAAAATATCAGCAAATTAATTTTCTGTATAAAAAAAATTATACCTTGACCAAAGTGGTATTCATCCCAGGTATGCAAGCCTGACTTCACATTCAAAAATCAGTTAATGTACTCCATCACATGAGCAGACTAAAGAAGAAAAATCTCATGATCATATCAATAGATGGAGAGAAAGCATTTGACAAAATTCAACACTCATTCATAATAAAAACTCTCAGCAAATTATAAACAGAAAGGGAGCTTCTTAAAGCTTTTCAATTAAGATCAGGAATAAAGCAAGGATGTTCACTCTCACACATCTTTTCAACATCATACCAGAAGTCTTAATTATTACAACATGACAAGAAAAGGAAATAAAATACATACAAATTGGTAGGGAAGAAATATAATTATCTGTTCACAAGTGACAAGATTATCTAGGTAGAAAATGCAAAGGAATAAACAAAACATTTTCTCAGACTAATTAGTAATTATAGAAAGGTTGCAGGAAACAGGTTAATATACAAAACCCAATCACTTTCCTATATATCAGCAATGAACAAGTGGAGTTTGACATTAAACAAATACCACAAATTTAGTGGCTTAGAGCAACCTACATTTATTGTCTCACATTTTCTGTAGGTCAGGAATTCAGGAATGGCTTAACCAAGTCCTCGGATTCAGTCTGTAGCGAGGCTGAAATCAAGGCATAAGCTAGGACTAGGGTCTCATCTGAAAGGATAGTCGGGGAAGGATTTACTTCCAAGACCATGTGGTTGTTGTCAGAATTCAGGTCAATCAGGACTGTTGGATTGAGGGCCTAAATTCTTTGTGGGCCAACAGCCAGAGGCTACCCTCAGCTCTTTGCCATGTGGACCTCTCCATAGAGCATCTCACCGTATGACAGTTTGCTTCATCAGACTGAGCAGCTGAGAGAGATAGAGAGAGTCTGCTAGTGGGACAGAAGTTACAATCTTGCATAATGTAATCCCAGAAGTGCAGTCTCATCACTTCTGCCATATTCTACGGCTTAGAATCAAGTCACAGATCCCACCTCCACTCAAGGGGAGGGAATTACATGGGTCAGGAATAACAGGATGTGAAGGAAATTGGGGCCATCTTACAGCCTGTTGACAATTATTAAACAAATACTTTCACCATGAGAAAAATGTTTTACTTTTTAATTTTAGGAAAAATTATGAGGTTCATCTTGATAAATCTAATCAGGTGCTTTACATACCCTCACCATATCTCCCATCCACACATACCTGTGCCTCCTTTCCCATATAAATATCACCCTATACAACCCTTACTGGCTGACTGTTTACTGTCAAGGTCAGGAATGTTTTTCTTAAAGAGAAGAAAAACTGATTGTGGGACTAGATCACATCGGTACAAATCAGTGAAGAAATACACAAACCTTTTCATTAGGAGCTCTCAGGGTCAGACTGCTGCCTACCTGGCAGAAACAGAGGCTCTGCAATGAGAAACATCCTTTAAGGAGATTCGTGTCTTAGGGGAAGAGAAATCAGAGAATAGTTTGAATCCACCCAGAGTTTGAAGAGTTTGTATCAGTAGTGCAGATGACACTTACTGATACAGGCTAAGTACAGGTAGCATTCTTCCGGTCCCCCAGATTTTCTTTGGAAAAGACTCATATGATTTCGGAGAATATTGCAGAATCATGATAAATAGCTAAAGTAAAGCCAATATAACATAGCTTCAGGCTTCCGGTAACATGGTATTGACCAGTTATATATAGATTCTGCTCTCCAAAGACAAAAGTCTTGGCATTTCTGAAGAACCTGGATTCCTTTCCAGTAATTCATATCTGTTTCCTAAAATGGGGTGGGAGAAGAATTAGGGAAAGAGAAAACCAGAGGGACATGAAGCAAAGAAGGAATAGAATGGAAAGGGAAGAGCAGGGAAGGTTTTTAGGGATAGATGAGACATGTAGCAACTAGTATTTCTACTACTATAATCGTATTTACATTAATTACAAGGTCGATCATGAATTAATAACATTGATTAAGGTCTTTAATGAATCTACTCTGTCATTGCTTACGGAACTTGGTTTGAAGTTTTGTTTCTACTGATCTAGTAAAAGCCTGCTACAAAAATTGCCTTGGGGCTTCCCTGGTGGCGCAGTGGTTGAGAATCTGCCTGCAAATGCAGGGGACACAGGTTCGAGCCCTGGTCTCGGAAGATCCCATATGCCGCGGAGCAACTGGGCCCGTGAGCCACAATTGCTGAGCCTGCGCGTCTGGTGCCTGTGCTCGGCAACAAGAGAGGCCGCGTTAGTGAGAGGCCCGCGCATGGCGATGAAGAGTGGCCCCCACTTGCCGCAACTAGAGAAAGCCCTTGCACAGAAACGAAGACCCAACACAGCCATAAATAAATAAATAAAATTTTTAAAAAATTGCCTTGTCTGGCTCTTTTAATTCTTCCCTCACATTTAGTATTCTGGGAGGAAATGGCTTAAAAGGATGAGGAAATCAGCCAACATTTTTTTCTGGAGCTTAGTTTTTAAAAGTTGAATCAGCAAGAAGGTCTTTCAAATATACTTGAATTAAAATAGAGCTAACATGCCAAAAGTATAGAATAGGTAGAAGGGACCTCTCTCTCACATATTTACTACACATGTTTTGTAGTCTGAAACTGCCTATTTATGTTACCTGCAGAACACTTGAAAATCTCACTTTACCTTTCATTTTGAGAATAGAGTCAAAAGAAAAAAAAGATGAATAAATTTTGAGGATCTTTGACTCCAGTTTCAGAGCTCAAAAAGAGTAATTCTTTGTCAGAGAGGATGAAGAGAAATTAAAGGAAAGCTGATAGTCCTCATGAAAATGAAATTATCTTTTAGAGCTGGAAATATCTTTATGAACTCTTTTAAGGAACACGGCCAAACTTGTAACGATGCTGAAAGGTAAGCATAAAATATCTTGTTTGTCTGTTACAAGTGGGAGCATTTTCTTCAGTCACTGTCATATGTCTAAAGGAAAGAAGGTTCATGCTGAGGTACAAAGCATGAGACAGGATATTAATAATGCAGCAAACCCTGGCTTCCCATTCAATAAACAAACTGATTACATCAGAAATTTATGAGAAGAAAGAGAAACCCTAATAGCCCCCCTGCTTGTCTAATTACTGCTTGGTTTTAGAGTCTGGAAATTAGCATGGATATAGGTCATACCTCAAGGCATAAATATTCTACTCCATCCAGTATTCTTCATACAGATATAAATATCGAAGTAGATTCACCACGCTGGGCTCTCTTTAAACACTGGAAATTATACAAAGAAACTAACTTAGATATTATGTATGCCACAAAGTATGGCTTATTTCATAAATTGATTATTTTTACTTCTTTGACATGGGCCAAAGACACTTGTCTCAATTTATTCATTAATGAAACATACTGAAAAGTACATGAAAAGCACTACACTTAGTACTGTCAGGAATGTGAAGATGAATAAAATTTCATTCTGCATTTATTTGTAGTTCAGTGACTTATGTAAATGAAATGTACTTATGTAAATGAAAATGTATTAAACTGAACTCCTAAGTTTTCATATATGGGGGAACATCTCCTGGGTTGTCACAGGAGGAGGATTGGGATAGGATGAGGAGGGGAGGAAGTTGAAGGAGCTCATGTTTTCTCAAATTATCTGCCTTTTATCCACATTGATAGTCCCCTTTCTAACCTATTTTAAAGTTTCTGAGGAAGTTTTCTGTCCAATCAAATGAGTTTTTTTACTTAAAAAAAAAAGTTTAAAAGTCAGTGGTTGAGTTGGAAAAGAGTTGGGTAAATTTCTATGGTTTATTCTTTTATTCAAATTTCAACAAATATTTATTGTCTACTGATCCTACAGACATTAAAAGAATATAAGAGAATAATGTGAACAACTTCACGTCAATTAATTTGACAACATACATGGAAATGTACAAATTCTCTGAAAAACCAAGTTACCAAAACTGACACAAGAAGAAATAGAAAATCCAAGGGTCCCTATATTTCTTAAAGAATTTAAATTTGTTATTAAAATTTTTCACACACAAAGAAATCTTCAGGCTTAAATATCTTTAGCAGTGAATTTTGTTGACTATTTAAGGAAGACCAAATATCCATAACACAAAAAGCCTCAGAAAATGGAGGCTAGTTTTCTCCTAAATCTCTGGTATCAAAACTTGGCAAATACATAAATATGTTATATGAATAGAAAATTACATACCAATATTCCTCACAAACATACACACAAAATCCTTAACGAACTATAGCAAGTGAATCCAGAAATTCATACAAAGAGTAATACATAATAACCATGTAGAGCTTATTCCAGCAATACAAGGTTTATCTATAGATTGAAAACCAATATCATTTCCATATTAATAGAACAAGGCAGAAAAACCATATAATCATTTCAACAGATAGAGTAAAAGCATTTGAAACCATTAAACACCTATTCAGGAAGACAGTTCTCAATGAAGTAGTAATAGAAGGAAATGTCCTTAAATTGATGAAGGATATCTATGAAAAACCTAAAGCTGACTTACACTTAAAGGCAAATCATTGAAAGCCTTTATTCAAAGACTAAAAACAAGGCAAAATTTCTACTCTTTCCACTATTCAAAATTGTACTAGGCATTGGGAAAACAGTAGTAAGGGGCACTAAGCAAAATGAGCAAACACCTATCTCTCAAAAAGTTTATGCGCTTTGATATAATAAGTAATACAATATTACTTTTAATAAAAGTACTTATTAGAACTTACATAGTTATCTTAGTTAAGGCACCAGCTGGATAGATTATTAGCATTTGACTTAAAGGCAAATATGCCACAAACTAATACAACATGCTAATTTCCTGGCCATAGCATTACAATCGGGAACTGAAAAATATTCAATAGTTAGGATCTGCGCTACGATCACAAGCCTTCTAGATCACCAACTTGTCGTCCCCATGCAATTTAGTTTTTTTTTTTTAAAAGCCTCTCTTTCTCTGAACCTACTACTTTTTGAAACCACATATTTCATATCTGAGAATAATAAAGTACATGTCCATGCCAACTCTGAAAAGAATGGGAGGTCTATTCAAAATGCAAGCTTTTAGAAAATATGCACATCCATGATGAGGCCTGTGTGAGGTGCAAAGCTCCAATTACCATACAGTACAATAAGCTGCACTTAGTTTGCTTATACCTCTCCCAGGCTGCACACAAAGCATCTTTGGAATCTAATTGGTATGGAATGCAGGATAAACTATGCACTACATTGAGTGTGAAACAATATTCATTTAGATCATCCCCATTCCACAAAAGGGCTGTTTGGGAAATTTTTGAAAGTACCTAGGGATTTCAAGGATTTCTTTAATTGACTCTTGGTGCAGTCTCTTGCCTGACTTCTCTGGAAGTTGTTTGGTTATAATTTGATGCTTTTACTTAAAATGCTACTCTGTGGAATATGCCTTTTCATATCCTGAGAGCATGGCATTATAGTCAGGGCTGCACAGGAAGATGATAAATTAGTCTTTTGCAAACTAAGGTCATTCAAATCACATTATCTCATTAAGTTTGGATACAAATTACAATGGGAGATCAGCAGATGCTTTGAAGCAAAACCCATATTAGCTATGTTCCATTTATCCAGAAACACTGCAGAAAGAAATCTGGTTTGATAGATGATCAATAGTAATTCCCATCTAGTGTTAAATATTATTGTTTAAAAAGTAATGTCCTCTAGCAAGAAATGCTATAGTCCTTGTACTCTGAATGGACTTGTTTTTCATCCTCTGGCTTTCAGACCACAAATCACTCATTTCAGTTGCTTGCTTGATTGTTGTTCTTAAAGAACTTCAAACTCCTTAAAGAAATGGCATAGTTGTTCTTTTATGCAGTAGTCCTTACTAAAGGTCCTGCCTCATCATATGCACTGAATATAATATTACAGAAAGAAAGAGACAGGGGAGGGAGGGAGCAATGCAGGCAGGATGGAAAAGGGGGAAATTAAGGTTTAAGTAACTTGATTTGATAATAAAAATGTTTAGTTCAAAAAAGAGTCTAATAAAATTTTCTAAACTTGCCTCTTATGCCAATTACTTTGCAGCATATATTAAAATGAACAATAACTTTCACCTTCATGAGATCATTTCCATCATCGTATAAGCATGTTGTTATATATCTCATGTTAAAAAAAGAAGAAAACTCTCTTCCTCCCTCTCCCTTTCCTCTTCTCTATGTTATAGCATCAAAGAAGTCGTATGACTTCCCCAAAGGCCACATAAGAATCGAGGTGAAGACTAAAAACACTAGAACCGGCTCTCCTTGTCCTCAAGCTCTTTTATTACTCTAAAAATAGATGGAAGAACACAGCGGGATATGACTACACGATAAGATCGCCCCTTTTCCACTCACCCTCACTTCTTTTTTGCAAGGCTTATTCTGATCTCTCATCCTGGCCAGACTGTAGATGCCAAAGTACTCCATTTTGAAATTCACAATTCTCTTCCTTCACTCCTGGCTTCCACGTGGTGAGCTTTTCTGATTCGTCTACTATACTTCACTAAAGGGAGAGGTCAGCCTTTCCCTCAGCCAGGTGTGCCCAGTGTGCAGATCTGGGCATCAAGGGTCTTGGCTTTCCATGACGACACAACAGAGCACCTGCCCCTAAGCTTAGCAATGGAGACACCTCTCAGTTAGGTACCAAGCTATAGCTCTTCTTCAGCCCCCAAACCAATGCCTTGTACCTGCCCTTTCTTACAGAGACAACTGCCTCATTGACTCATCTGCTGGCCCACTCTCCCATCACCAGGCCTCCATCCTCAGTGTCCCGATGCTGGCATGTATCCATAGTGGTCTCTTCCAGCCTCTAGAGGAATCTCCAAGGTGCTCATGCCTCCATTCCCAGTACCTTTCTACCCCTCATCTCCTCTGAGCTCTGAGAAACTGTACACTCAAGGATCCCCTCAAAGGTCATTGATACACCTCCAACTTTAACTTCACTGTGCCAAGGGAGGGGGTGTCTCAGGAGGAATGAGGGTCCACATGGCTTCTTTGTATTCCTGAAAGCACAGGGGTCTTTACTTAATTCATCACTTATTCTAATATATATTCACCAAACATTACTGAGTGTAGCCAGGCACTATAAATGCCTTCCTATAATCCTATAATCCTACCACCTACTGCCTCATTTCTTTTCTCTTCACTGCAATCAACACCCTCAAATGAGTTGGCCAGTCTCCCTCTTCCCCTTTCCTCCCCTCTCCCTACTCCTTTCTCCCAATCTTTTTAAAAACCTATTTGGTATGACTTCAACCATCACTTGACATTGCTTTGTGAAGGTCCCTAATGACTTTCATGTTACAAAATCCAATGTAAAATCCCAGTCTTTTTTCCATCTTTTGACCTGTCAGCATTATGGGATGCAGCTAATAACTCTCTCTCAATATATTTCATTCATTTTGCTTCCAAGACACCATAATATTCTCTTGGTTTCCTTCCTGTCTCACTGATCATTCCTGTCTGGATTCATGTCATGTCCTTTCTCTTCCACCTGGTCCCTTAATGTTGAGATACCTCCTATACCAGTCCTTGTCTTTAACTCAATTTTTACACCTTATTTCGTGGATCTAACCCAGTCTCATGGCATTTAATGCTTCCTAATTGCTGACAGCTCCCAGATTTATTCCCTCTCTGAATAAGATGATGTCTCCACTGCAACCATATCCACTCAGGCCTTACTACTTTAAGATATTCCAAGAGCTTCAACTGCCTAAATCTGTATCTGTCCATCAAAGAAAGAAATTTCTCTAGCCTCTGACCCTGTTCTGTTTGCACATATAGCAGGTCAGAATTGCCTCAACCAATTACAGACAGGAGTTGGCATATAAAGGCCCAGCTTTCTCATCTTTAGGTTGGGTATTCTGAAATACATGCTTTATAGTTTATTGGCCCTCTTCCCTTCCCACTCTCACCTTCCTCACTTCCATTCTAGTGTTTCCTGGGTTCATCTCCCAAAATAAAAGTGCACTTGAATTCTTGTCTCAGGGTTTGTTTCTGGGATAAAATTAGAAAGACAATCTCATCTACAATCTCATAAAACCAACTGGTGACTTCACATCTCCATTTAGATGTCTGATAGGCACTTCAAATTTTACATGTCCAAAACTGAAATTTTGATCTTCTCTTTCCTGAAAAAGGTATTGTATTTGTACCTTTCATCATCTCAGTTGATAAAAATTCCATCTTTGCAGTTGTGCTGCTTCCAGTCTCTAAACTATTGTTGATCCATTTCGATTTCGCACAGCTCAAAAGCTTCCTACCTCATCTTGTTCTACCTTTTATTTTTTCTGTAGTACTTATCATCTTATATATTATATAATCTGCTCATATATTATGTAATTTTGTAATTTTCAGTTCTACTCTGCTAGAATAAACTCAATGAAAGACTGAATCTTTCTTGTATTCATTGGAAATGACCTTACCTTTTATACGCTCTTAAATTCAGCTTTTATCCACTTGTTCTTATTTGAGGAATCTCAGATTTTTAGGAAGCATGCGTTTATGTAATTATTTCTATAAAGAAAATTGTGAACTTAGATTGAAAGTGGAAACAAATAAAACTAATAATCTTGTTGGCCAGGATCTGTAATAGTCACATAAAAGAAAATATCATTTTTATGGTAGTTGAGTGTGTATATAAATATATACACACATATATATTTAATTTGATACTCTTAAAATATATATCTTCCCTTTATTAAATTAGAATCATGAATAGTGGGTACTCTTTGTAAAGAGTATCTTTACAAAGATACTCTTTGTAAAAAGCTTAAGGCCCAATTTGAAATACTAACTAAAAAAGTCATTTTCTAAATTTTCAAGAGAAAAATTCTGGAAAAGTATCACCATTAGTTCAAAGAAAGAGGAAAAGCAGATCTCCCTTTTACTTTTTATTAACAAGAAAAGCCAAAGAAAAGTATTTGGCATAAATCTCTGAAATTTTGTCTATTTCTTATAGGCACATAGGTCCATTTCCCTGTTTAAATACTGGAAATATTTGAAATGCTAAACTGGTATCTATTGTTTGCTTTTGTTTCCTTGTTGGTGATTTTGTGTTCAGGGCAAACACTTATTGGTAGAAAAACAGATTCTATAATGAATTGGCATGTTGGCTTAGTAAAAGCTTAAATATAGAGATCAGTTAAGGTATTGCCATTGTGTGTTAGAAAAACAAAAATGATAGAATCAATTCAATAAGACCTAGTTTTAAGATAAATAAGCTGACAAATTAGGTAGCTTATTACGTTCTGTTTTGAGTGGCATCCAGTGGCCCATTTACCCTCACAGGTCTCTCCAGTTGAGGTTTTTTTTTTTCCCTTAATCAATGCTTCATCTGTAGAAGTCTCTTGTAATCATCTTTTCCAACTTCTCATTCAATCTCTGATCCTTCTCTACAAGATGCCCAAGTTGCCACTCCAGCCCTATGAGAACACAAGTAGTGACTCAAGGATACCCTTTTTTTTGAAAGCAGGAAGTGGAAGTGGTGTGATGAAAGCAACTTGGGCTTTGTTTTCACCCTACTTGTGTTTAATTACCCACAAGGATCACTGCAAACTTTGGTGACCATGGAAAAAACAAAAACAAACTTCACTAGCCATAAAATCAACTTCTGTGAATTTCACCCTTCTCAACAGTAATGTAAAGGGAAAATTGTTCCATGTACGATATTAGGAAAAATGCAATATATGTAATGTATGCGTCATCCATGGAAGTTAACCAATAAGTGGTAGATATCATTACTCAGTTCCGCATCTCTCATAGCTCTACTTGTTGCACAGCTGAGAACATTTTCCTTTTATTACTTAATAAGCCCTAGACCACAGGGCTGCTTGTTGGCAATCTACTTCCTACTTCAGAAAACTGCTCAACTATTGTGTTTCTGCTTCCCAATTACTATGTAATTCATCACAGTTTCTGAATTTCCTTAATTTACCAAAAACTCTAAAGGTTTTAAGGTCAATCAGTAGCAATTATATGGCTCCTATGGTCACTACAATTTGTTTCTCTGTACTTAAACTGCAATGTTAGCAAAAACTCTCTGTTGTTGTTTTTAGTCAACCATTTCAAACCTTGAGACTCAAAAGGATAATTTAGGACTGCTTTAGGTGAGGTTTATCTTGCATTCTTCTTAATAAAGGCTTTTACTGAGCAGAATAAGAGGGCAAAAGTGATCATGAGATAGGATACTTATCTTACTAGCTTTCTCGTCCTTTATAAGCATTTCATACACTAGCTACAAATGCTTCATTTGATTAAAACAGGATCTCTAAAAAAGACACATACTTGATAATATTTTGTTAGTCTATTTTGCGTTATAGTAGTAGTAGAATAATACAAGATTGTTTTCTTAAAATCCCATACCAAGCAGTTTTATTTTCACAAATTCATTGCTTCCTTGGTGCAAATTAATGAGATATTAGGTCAGATCCAATGATTAAGTTAAGAGGATTTCTTTTTCTATAATATGTCTCCAGGAAAATGTTGGCTCTTTTATATATACCAAATATTATTTTCCTGGTTCTATCGAACTGAAGTTTAGCTTGTGTAGCACTTATTAACAGCCTGAAGATTTGCTCCTGGTGTCAGGTAAAAACTAAATTCGCTTCATCCATCATTAAAGATTGTTTATCAAGGTGCTTCAGATGAATTAGTGTAAGCCTTATCATCCAATGTAGCCTAGCTGGATACCTTAGCTGGAATGAGTTCTTGAAATTAAGAAGTTTAGTGATGATAAGGAAGAAGTGTTCATTCTTTCTTCCCTTAGATACGAGAAAAGAAAATCCAACAACCACCAACAGTCCAGAGAAACAAACATCCAAGAAGGAAATTCTTATACTGCAATTGGTGCAGCAATTGTCAATCATGGGAGCAGTGACTATCACATGACCCTGATGAATCATATACCTCAATTTTTTATGGCTTGGTGCACACTAGGATGGGACATATTCATTTCTTCAATTCTTCTGGAATGAGTGACATTTGGTAGTGTTTCTTTGAGTATCAGTAGTCCTTCTGAAACACCATGACAAAGAAATCTCTTTAGGTAGGTGTTCCTTCAGTATTAAGTATTATAAAATGTTCAAACCAACTTAATTTCCCAGGGGTCTCGCACTGGAACTTATTTTGTTTACAGAGATAAAGGAATAAACATTGCATGATGCTAATATGACTTCAAAAGGCATTGACTGTCTTTTGACAAGTCTATTTCCCACCTATGTGTGCACTAGGAGATAATGCCTAACTTTGCCCAGGCTAGGATGCAGAACTCGGAAGAGGAGAGAAAGAATTTCAGAGCAGAAATAGATGTCTGTAAATCATTTCTTTTTGGGTACAGAACAAGGAGTTAATCAGATGTTTTTCATCTTAATTCAGTGAAAAGAGCTAAAAATTTTGCACATTTGCTTTGTTATTCTTCTCTTTACCTGAAAAATTAATAAATCACATTTGATGTTCTAATTTTGCTCTTTTGATACTAAAATACACTTGCTAGCTGAAATGAATTGTAGAACCCTGATAAGAATATCAATTCTATCTCATACCTATTTTCAGAAGAAAAAAAAAAAATCCAGAATGTAGGAAGCTGTGGAACTGTAGAACATTTGATTATAATTATTTGTTTATAATTACACTTCACTCTAAATTGAATGTAAGAAGGAAGACACATATTAAGAAATATTTTTTAAACACTTCCTTTAAAAAGTTCCTAAGAAATATATCTTCCCTGGAATAAGTCAGTTACTATTTCATGCAGCATTACATTCAGAACTTCTTGGCAAATGAGGGGAAGTAAGAAGTTAGGTGCTCCAGTTCTCTCTGTCCAATGAAATGACTTCTGTACATTATTCTGGCACCAAAGTTTAAATGAATGTATTTATTCCCTACATGAGACTTTCAGTAACACAGTGGACAATGTATTTATTAAGTCAAAACAGTTATATCAAAGAATTTACGTTCTGGGTTTTTTTTTCCTGCTTGATTCACGCACTTCATTTTTTTTTTTTTAATTTCCAGTTTAATTGAGGTATAATTAACAAACAAAAATGGTATATATTTTAGGTATACGATGTGATGATTTATGATATGCAAATGTTCTGAAGTGACTATCACAATCAAGTTAATTAACAAATCACCTCAGGTAACCTTGTGAATATGTGTGTGTGTGTGTGTGTGTTTGTGTGTGGTGAGAATACTTAAGATCTACTCTCTAAGCAAATTTCAAGTACACAATACAGTATTATTAATTAGAGTCACCATATTGTATATTACATTCCCAAAACTTATTCATCTTATAAATGAAAGTTTGTATCCTTTGACTAACATCTCTTCACTTCCTACCTCCTCCAGCCCCTGGCAACAGCCATTCTACTCTCTGGTTCTGAGTTCTGCCTTTTTAGATTCAATATAAAAGAGAAATCACGCAATGTTTGTTTCTCTATGTCTAACTTATTTCACTTAGCATAATGTCATCTGGGTTCATTCATGTTTAAGGTCTGTTCTGATCATTAAAGTATGAAATACACATGACCCTTGCTCTCAGGGAATTAGCAATCTAAGAAGGAAGACAAAGATACCATGTTGCTACAAGAAGAGCACAATGATAGAGACATGCACAGGGCATCCCTGGGATAGAGGATGGGGTGGGGGTGAGAGAAGTTCGGGAAGCTGTCCCTGAGATGATCAAAAAGATATAATAGTTAGCGAGACAGAGTGAGAATTGCTTGTAGGTGTTGGAGCAAGGGAGGGGTAAAAGCAAGGAGATGGACAGGCTTGCCCAGGGAAGAGACTACACAAGTAAACACTAGAGAGAAAGCACATTGTCTTAACCATTTGTATTTCCCTGTGAACAGATATTTCATCTTTCTTGCCCATTTCTCTTCTGTTTGCCTTAATTTGTATTAAATTGTTGGAAGTCTTTTCCTGGAAATGAACATACTCTATCTGTTACACCTGTTACAGAATTTCTCTTTCATACAGAAGTTTTGATTTTGAATAAATTTATCAACTTTTTCATAATGGCTTTTTTTCTCATTCAAAAGAATCTTCCTTTCCCCCAAATAATAAACATGTACTGTCATCTTTATGTTTTATATTTTTCTTTTTAGTCATTTAATCAATTCTTGATAAAGGATGAGAAAAAATCTTGAAGGATATTGTTATGGGTTGAGTTGTGTCCGCCATGAAAGGATATGTTGCTTGAAGTCCTAAAGCCCCACACTGCAGAATGTGACTTTATTTAGAAATAGGGTCTCTGCAGATGTAATTAGTTAAGGTCTTATGTGGGTGGAGTGAGCCCCTAATCCAATATGACTGGTGTCATAAAAAGAATGCCATGCAAAGAGATACAGACACAGAGAGAACATGATTTGAAGACAGGATTGGAGCAATACATCTACAAGCCAAGGAGTGCCGAAGATTGCCAGCAAACACCAGAAGTTAGGTAGAGGCAAGGAAGGATTCTCCCCTATAAATTTCAGAGGGAGCATGGCTCTGCTGACACCTTGATTTTGGACTTCCAACCCCCGGAATTGTGAGGCAATAGATTTTTCCTGTTTTAAGTCACCTAGTTTTGGGTACTTTGTATGGCAGCCCTAGAAAATAAAGATTTATACCAAACTGATAATAGTGGTTAGACGTAGAATGGGGGGAAGAGAGACTAGAATTGGGGGCAGATGGGCATTGGAGATTGTAGGATTGGGGGTAATTGTGAACTATGGTATGTGGTGGGGAGTATGAAGAGAAATCGCATATAGTCCAGTATTGCATAAAATGTGAGTCATGGATTGTTAAACGTTGAGCTGGAAAAGGAGAAAGAGCACACAGAATGGGCAAATCTTATAACCAATTCAAAGCATCTGTTTTTGCCATTTTAAAGTATTTTAATTTATTTATCAAAGTACACAGACACACACACACACACACACCACACAACAGAGACATTGTAATTCAATGGCAAAAGGATACCTGTCCAATAAATGATACTGTGTCAGATGGATAACTATGGATAAAATAAAAGGCAACAGGAGAGTTAATAAGCAAGACACAAATTGGTTGAATATAGTAGTTGCAATGCATCTAAAGTGTGTGTGTGGGTGTGGGGGTGTGTGGGTGTGTGTGTGTGTGTGTGTGTGTGTGTGTGTGTGTGTGAGAGAGAGAGAGAGAGAGGGAGAGAGAGAAACCAAAAAATTAAAAGCTTGTCTGCTTAACACAGAAATGGGCAAAAGACCTTGAATTTAGAGAATTCAAAGAGAACATCCAAATGGTCAATAAACATATAAAAGGTTCCCAACAATAGTACTTATCTGAGAAGTGCAAATTAAAACCACCATGAAATATCACTAAACAGTTGACTAACATTGGATATTAACACTACTGGGCTTCCCTGGAGGCACAGTGGTTAAGAATCCGCTTGCCATTGCAGGGGACGCGGGTTCGAGCCCTGGTCTGGGAAGATCCCACATGCCGCGGAGCAACTAAGCCCACGCGCCACAACTACTGAGCCTGCGCTCTATAGCCCGTGCTCCACAACTACTGAGCCTGCACAACACACCTACTGAAGCCTGCGCGCCTAGAGCCCGTGCTCCACTACAAGAGAAACTACCGCAATGAGAAGCCCGCGCACTGCGACGAAGACCCATCACAGCCAAAAATTTTTTAAAACTTTAAAAATATATATATATTTAAAAATAAAAAATAATAAAAAAAAAATTAACACTACCTAGTGTTGGTAAAGATGGGTAAAATCTGGACTCATACATGCTGAGATGCTAGGTCCTAGTAGGAACTGTGGTTGAGTACTAAAATGGCCACAAACTCTTCCCGTCCAGTATGTGTGCCCTTTTGCAATATCACCTTGAAGCTCTTCCAATTAAAAAAGTGGAGTCTATTTCTCCATTCCTTGACTTGTTTTGTCATATGGAACACTTTTTTAAAAAGTGACTCAATCAGAGGCTTGAAAAAACTTACACATTGGGGCTAGCCCTGTTTTGCTGCTCCTAAGGAACTCTAACATTCACCATGTGATGAAGCACAGATCAGGCAAAGACAAAGTTCAGCCATTAACGTCACTAGGGCCAAACTAGCATCAGTACCTGCACAGGTGAGTGAGGTCATCCTAGATCCACCAGCCTCTCATCAATCTGCCAGATGACTGCAGCTACATGGGTAGGCACAGCAGGACAGACTGGCAAAAGAGTTACCCTGAGCAGATTGCTGATTCAAAGAATCATTAGCAATTAAGTAGTTGTCATTTAAGTCTTATTGACATAGTTTATTTATACAGAAGAATTTAATTTATACAGGATATTTGAATCAGTCTCTTTTATTTTACCAATAACAGTGCAGTTATCACAAAACCTTCTAAAATAAGCCAAGACTATTAAATAATGTACATAAACATCTCTCTCCATTCTCCATCCAGCCCTCAAAGCTCATTTATATTACAAGGGTCTTGTCATGTGCTATAAAATAGTCAGTTTGGGCTTGCACTTACTGATTGAAAGAACCTAATATTTAAAAGGAACACACTGAATATGTTAATTTGTGAGCTACTCTTTTCATCATAAAGTGAACAAAAAATGCATTCGACTCATGCAAATTTTACTTACTGCCATGAAAGAAGAATAAAAATTCCACCTTGAGTTTGAAAACCAACCAGGACCTATCCATCCAGCTAAGGCAGATTTTAGAGTCACGATGAATTTAATTTCAATATAACCATCAACACAAATGTTTCTTTACAAAATGTAGTACTTTTACCATCGAAACTAAACATACTGAGAAGGTCAAGAAGATCAAAGGGCAAATTATTTGAGATGCTGTGTTCTCAGCGAATGCCACAGCAGCTGCTGGAGAATTCTGGAACTGCGAGACCTTGATTCTGACAATGTTTCACTTCTGTGCTTTTCCATGGATCCAAGATAGATTAATACATTAATGTGTAGAGACGTTTCTTAAATAAAATGAACAGAAGCAAATGGAATAGATAACTCCTACAAATATAAGTTACATAACTAGATAAACCTCTGTATAAAGCCAGTTGTTCAAATATATCTTTTGAGCATATTTAAATGTCTATTTAGATTAGATCACTAAATAACGATACATTTCTTCTCCCTTCCTCCACTGTGGCTGCCTCTTTTTGACCCAAGATGTATTTGGTCTTGTGTACAGTATACAACACTACCATATTACCACCTCCATAATAAAAGATTCACATTTTTTTATGACAATGACTATTAAGGAAGCTTAAAGTATTCTCATTTGCTTGTTTTATTGTATTTATTATGGCATTGTTCCTAGGTTTCTCTGTTTAAGCAAAAGATATTATGATTTTCCTACAAAATTTCTATGACTGACCTTTAAATATCACTGTAATACTGTAATATTAACAGCCTATTGTAATATTTGTTCAGAATTTCTCTTTTTTTTTTTACGTAAGAGACATCAAGTATCAAGCTCATTTAAATAACTAAAATAATAAAACATTTTACATTAGCAAAGCGGAAGAGCTTGTGGTTCTTAGATAAATTGTTTTACTTTCTACCAGATCAGTTATAGTGGGGTCATGTTATTATCACCACCTTAATGAGTTCTTTTTAGGAAATCTAAAAGACAACATCACCCTGAAACAACACTTATCAGTTTAAGGTATTTCTGAATACCAATACTCAGAAATATCTCAATAAGCTATACTCAAAACTTTTGTGTTTTTACTGGTTGTGGATTTATTATGATTGCTGATTTGTTTTTCTAAACAGAGATACAATTTTTACATTTAATATTTTTAAAATATTAAATGAGAATTGAAATTTTCACTAAAAATGCAAAACAACTAAGAACAAGAAATTCTTTTAATTGGGAATAGGTATGATTTAGAACCATCCTGAAGATTACCAAATCATATGGTGTTGCCAAACCTTCCTAACTGAGCTTCTGGACATTTGGCTATCAGAAGCACCTCCAGCTCCATTTGTTCAAAACTAAGCTTATTATATTTACCCATCCTTCCTCATATCCCCATATACTCCCATTGCCCTCATATGGGTAAACTGCATTACCATTTACCTAGCTGCCCATGTTAGGACCCTGGGAGCCATTCTTAAATTCTGCTTTTCTTTCCCTCTACCCCTGCAGAAAATCAATCACTAAGTCCAGCTCATTCTGTCTCCTGAAGGTCTCCTTGTAACCTCTACTCCAGTGCAGGGTAATCATTCTTCTCCTGCACTAATGTGTTTCAACTGATCTCCTTTCCTTCACTCTTCTCTTCTCCAATCCACCGTACCCCGAATGTTTCCAAAACACGAATCTGATTACATAACCCTACTCCTTCAAACACTTTTCCAGTGACTTTCAGAGCCACCGCCTTTTGGATTTAGGTTCAAATGACTTTAAAAAGCCTTTGTGATCTTGCCTCTGTTTCTGTGTTCCCATCTTGCAATCCTCCCTTCACATTCTACAAGCTTCACTGAATTTCTCTCAGTTTTTGACCACACCCTACTCTGTCATGCATCAAGGTCTCCTCACGTGCTGTTTTTTCTTGTGGACACCTTCCTCTTTCCCTGCATTAATTTGCCTGAGTTATATGCACTCCATGACCATCTCTTACACATATGCACACACGTAAGTATACACACCCACATCCTGTTCTCCATGAAGAAGTTTCCCTGTTCTGAGCTTCTGCAGCAGCCTCTACTACCTCTAGCATAGAACTTTCTATGCTATGTTATAAATTTTTATTTCCTCCAATAGAAAGTTCGAAAAAGTTGCCTATTGAATGCCTATAAAAGTGCCTGCTCCAGGGTAGCTATTACAAAGATACACAATAAAAGAACAAACAGAGAGGAAGTGCATTAATACATCCCATAGACAGCCTATTTCAAGTTACAGATGGCTTAGGTAAATAAGATTTCAAACAATAATAAACTGAATAATCCAAAGATGTGTTTGCACGCAAATCCCTAAACAGCTTGTATTCCAGATTTCCTAGAGATAGGATTCTATATTGCTAATCAAAAAGCACCTCATGTGCTTTAGATACCACATTTAGTATTGGCAGAATTATATCTAGTTGTGAAATTTTGCCCTGATATAAAACTATTCTACTTGTTCCTGGCTCTGGGTTACAGAGTTGCCTATGAATAATGCTAATAGCTTATTTTCTCATTCAAGATCTCTGAATTAGCCCTAATATCTTGGCAAATATTCATCTGAGATGATATATTCATATACTGTAAAGTGTGGAAAGTACAATTTGTGCCTAACTAAAAATTTTAAGACATGCTATCAAAAAGCCAATTTGTGTATGGCTGCAACTGAATATGATTCCTTTAGGATGTGTGATTTTGAGAAGTATGTTTATTTATGGGCCTAATTGATGTTCAAAGATTATTGTAAGCTCCTTGAAGAACAGGATAATGCTTCAATTATGGTCTCTTGGCAAACAGTAGGAAATCAATCAACATTGAGATAATGAAGGAGGAATAATGGCAATACAAAAATAGAAAAACATACACATATAATGACAACTAAATTAGACACCATGATCTTAAACCAAAGACACCAAATTAAGAGGTGGCAGTACTGATGTGTGTGTTCTTGTCCATCTCAACTACTGGAATCCATCTTGGTTAAAATACTTTAGTCTAAACTTACTTCTAAAAAAACAAAACAGACTTTTCTTTGATAAACGGCCTCTTATTGTATGGAAGTGTTATAGAGATTTAAGGTTTACTACTTCTTCTGAACACATAGAAGATTACATTTCTCCGAACCCAGGCATTCAGACTGGACTGTACATCTATTTCGAGTCAATGGCTTGTAAGCAAATATAATGTGTTTTGCTTTCAGGTCAAATAATTTCAGCAAGAGACCCTCAAGTGCTTTTTCTCTCTGCTGTATCAAGGAATTCCCATTATCTAGATGGTACAGCTACATCGTGGGTAGAGATTCTGTTAGTCTGTACTGCTGAGCGATGTCATGGAGGACATTTGTCCATACCTACAGGGGACTTTATTTTTTTATTGGAGTATAGTTGTTTACAGTGTTGTGTTAGTTTCTGCTGTAGAGCAAAGTGAATCAGCCACATGTATACGTATATCCCCTCTTCCTTGGATTTCCTTCCCATGTAGGTCACCACAGAGCATCTACAGGGGACTTTAAAGGAAATAAACCTTTTTGTTTAAGTCTGAGATTTGGGGATTCTTTGTTATCACAGCATAAACTATCGAGGTTAACAGAAAATGTATATCGTATTAAAATTGTCCAAATGCATTAATAAACTTAACAAGGAAGAAAGTTTTCAGAAATCAAAGTGTTTTAGTTACACCTTTCTGAAACTATACTGTCTGAAAGTTCTTGGTCTAAAAAAAATGTCTTCTTGAGAATAAAGTGACTCAATGTCTCTGTAAGTCTTTAATTACCTTGATATTTAACAGATGAAGTAGAGAAGTAATATGGACAATGGATGTAGTCTTAAGCAGCTACCCTAGGGAAGTACAAAAATTGGTTGCTAGTAGAGGTGACCTTTAACTAACAGAAGAATGGAATAGCACTGGTCACCTTAGGGATTTAATGTGGTTGTTTAAGAAAAGAGATTGCGGGGCTTCCCTGGTGGCGTGGTGGTTGAGAGTCTGCCTGCTAATGCAGGGACACGGGTTCAAGCCCTGGTCTGGGAAGATCCCACGTGCCGCGGAGCAACTAGGCCCGTGAGCCACAACTACTGAGCCTGCGCGTCTGGAGCCTGTGCTCCACAACAAGAGAGGCTGCGATAGTGAGAGGCCTGCGCACTGCGATGAAGAGTGGCCCCCGCTTGCCGCAACTAGAGAAAGCCCTCGCACAGAAACGAAGACCCAACACAGCCAAAATAAAATAAATAAAAAATAAAACAAATGTGGGGTTAAAAAAAAAAAAAAAAAAAACCTCAAGAAAAGAGATTGCGTGTGGAAGGTGGCCTTTGGTAGCTATTGCTGTACTTATGCTGTCAGTGATTCAGCCAACATTGTGACTTTATGTTCCAAAAAAGTAGACCAAGATAAAATGAACTACTGTATTTTTTTAACAAAATTAGAAAATGCTATTGTCAGTAGTTTAAAGCCTCAGACTGATAGGAAACTTAAATATTTCTTTTTTCCCAGATTTGGAAGCTATGATCCAAAGAATACCTTGTAAGAGGCAGATTCAAGACAAGAACCCAGGTCTCCAAATTCCTAGCCCAGGGTCCTCCCATAAATATCTAAGAATGACTAAGGATTATTTATAAATTTTGATTTTTAAAAATTATGAGTCATAAAATTCTGGCCTTAATTTTTGCTTTTTGATTCATATGGGAGATGAAAGTAACCCGGCAAGAGGTAACTGTATCCCTCTTCCACCAACATCCTAACCAAGACTGAAAGAGTTGCATCATTCCTTGGTATAAACACAAGAGGCTGATGACTCTTGAGGAAATCATACATTAGGTCCCAAAGGGAACAGCAGATGAAAACGCAAGTCTGCACTTGTCTACTTAACATACACTCATCCTTCACATCTCCAGTAAAATAAACACCGCCTCAAGAAATCCTTCCTTGGTCCTCCATAGTATGCAGAGCTGGTTTCATGGGCATGCAACCTGTGTAGCTGCCAAGAGTCCTATGCTTGGTCTGTTACTATCCTCAAATTCTTATTGGCTTTTGAACAAGGTGCCCTGCATTTTCATTTTGCATAGGTCTCTGCAAGTTCTACAGCCAGTCCTGATAGTACGCAAATCCCCTTTGGTGTCTGTACTCATAACATCCTGTATTTCTCCCTCATGGCAAATACTTACATAATTAAATACAGTCAAGCTATCTCTTTTCATTCTTAGTAGTGTAAGTTCCATAAAAACAGGAATTGGTTTTATCTTTTTCACTGTTTTTATCCATACTGCTTAGTGGAGTTGCTGGATTAAAACAGATGCTTTGATGACCAGATGGATGAATAAGTCAATGAATTAATTAGTAATTTTGAGTAAATGAATGAATAAAAGAAACCTGGGGAAAACTTTGGGTTTGATCAGAATGGTAGACAGCTGGAGTTTTTTTGGGTACAGAAAAAAAAAAAGGTAGATACATAGAGTGAGAGTAAAGTACAGTGAGTTCTGAAAGCTAAAGCGAGAATTTGACACTTGTTACATGAAGAAATACAGAAGTTGTCATTAGCTTTTGATAAACATGATAACTTGTTAATTGCCTGTTTCCAGATTGAATTTTATATTCTTAAACACTCTATTCCTTCTGCTTCTTTAGTAATAAAATATCATGGCATATTTTAATGTATGGTAACATTCATTTGCCATCATATATGTCACATATTTTATTTGATTTAATCCTCACAAAACCCTGTAATGCTGGTTCCCATTTTTCAAATAAAGAAATTGAGGCTCCAAAAGATAAAATAACTTTCTCAAGGTAATATCAGGAAAAAGGTACAGAATTTGAAAAAAGGTTTCCTTGAGAAAAATTTTCAAAATCTTCCTACTCTTTACAGATGCTCCCATAGCTTAAGCATTTGATTTTTAAGCAAATATTTAGCTACTTTGTATATACCAAGATTTTGTGACTAGTGGAAGAAAATCAGATTGGTAGACTGTGTTTACCACCAGCTGCATGTTCTACTTAGGACATTTTCTAGATGAACTAAGTCTCAAAGAGCTTGAAGCACGTCTTTAGAAACATTCACTTTCTGTCAGAATCTTGGAAAAAGGTAAGAAGTTGAGACTAATTTATCACCCAAAGGTATTCCAGTTACAAATACAATAACTTTTTAGAGAAAACTGAAGGAAAGAGAAAAGATTTATGGCCAGATAAGCAAAAGAACTTATCTTTCCTACGTACTAAAATACTTAAAGAAAATTGACCTCCAATTAAGAAAACAAGACATAGCAGTTTTATTTGACAATAATTTCATCTAATTGAATCATATAATAATAAATGTGCAGATCCCATCACATTGAGATAGCTCTTAAAAACAGAAAAATAGCTTCTGAGTAAATGTGCATGCTTACCACTACCCAAAAGCCTGTTATTGATAGTTTTATATCATTATTACTATAACCAATCTTTAATTGAATTTTTATTATGTTGTCTTCACTCAGTGTAGACACTACTTGTAGTCCTGCTACCAAGAAAAAAGGAAGTTACCTGGGGTCCTCAGTGGGTAAAAAATCAACAGGATGTGAAAGTTGGATGAAAAATCTAGTTCTACAGAAATATAAAATTCTCACTTCATTCCATACACAGTAAATCCAGCCTTATTGAAGGGGTACATATAAAAAATGAAAACATGAAATTACTAGGTTAAGAGTATGGGTCTGCGGATCAGAAAATCGGGGATTTCATATCAGCTTCATTGTTTTATTAGCTGTGTGATATTGAACAACATCTTTACCTCAGTCTCTTAATCTGTAAGATGAGAATATATTTTATAAAGTTGGAAGGGACTAAAGGATATAATGCATGTAATGTTATTAGTACTTTCCAAAGGCATATAGTTAAGAGTACAGTAATGTCAACATCACTGTTATATCAATATGAATCTCCTTGCATAGATCACTTTGTCAGTTATAATGTAGCATATTTAAAGAGAAATACTAGATGAGAAATGCCATTGAGTTTGAATTTGAATATTGAAAAGATTATCTAAATAAATCAAGAAAAAGTCAATTTTTCTACCTGACGTTATTAGCGCATACATGCATATGTGGTTTCACTTTACGACAGAATTTACATATAGTGACAATCACAAATATTAAGTGCACAATTTGATGGTTTTGACAAATGTATAAACCTACATAACCAATAATTCTGCAAAGAGCATGTGGAATATTTCATCAACCCAGAAAGTTTCCTCATAGCCCTTCCCGTCAATCTCTACCCTCCAAAGAAAAGCATTGTTTTTATTATCACAATGGCTTACTTTTGCCTGTTCACAAATTTAATATAAATGGATTCACACATTATGTGCTCCTTTTTGAATGAACCTCTTCTCCTCAATATAATATAACCCCACAGATAAATCTCAAAAATGTCTATTAGTAGTTTATCCTTTTTGTTACATGTAGTGCTATTCCATTATATGAATATACCACAATCTGTTTACTCATTCCCCTACTAATACTAATAGAGATTTTCTTTTTTCTAGTTTCTTTTCCTTGAATTCCTTAAACACACTTACAATGGGTTTTGTAAATTCCTAGTTTTCTAATCCCATCAGATGGTCTATCTATATTGATGACTGTTTGTCATATTTTCCTGCTTCTTCACATGCTTACCAGTTTTTATTGTATACTTGGATAATATGGATAATACATTGGGGCCATCTGGGTCATAATGGTCTTCATTCAGACCGTAGTGTGTTTCAGTCAGACAGTTACATTCCCAGCAAATCATTTTCATCCTTTCATGCTTTTGTTCTTCCTCAGCAATTATGGAAATTTCACATATACAAAGCTTAAGAATCACACAAAGAAAACTCATAAACCACCATCTAGATTCTACAGTTGTCAACACTTTGCTATGTTCATTTGATTACATATATTCATCTATTCATACATTTTGATGCTTTTCAAAGTGAGTTGCAAACATCACTACCCTTCACACCTAAAGTGCTTAGCATGTCAGATTTTTTATTCTTTATTAATATGGATCTATATTGATTATGTCCTTAGTCCTGAGACCATAGCCCCTACTGTAGGCTGTGGTCCTTACTCTCAAAGTGGTGATTTTCTATAGCCTCAACTGAATGCCTGAGGTTCTCACCAAGAACCTGGTTGGGATATAATTCTAAGGTCTCCCAGCACTGCATGACCTCTGGTGTCTCTGTTCACCTTCTTCATGGAGTCTTGCTCTGTGTATGTTCAGCACAGCCCAGTCCTCGAGCAATTCTCCCTCATGCAGACATCTGGGGGTCCCTCTCTACCCAGCTCTCTTCTTTCTGTACAGTGCTCGACAAATACCAGCAATTTTACCACCCTAGAACTTAACTACCCTCACACTTTAAAGTGAACCCTGTGTTCTGCTTAGACTTCAACTCCCTGTGTCAATGGCTAGAATAATACTGCCCAAAAGAACTTTCTGTGATGAAAATATTCTATATCTGCACTGTTCAATATGAAAACTACTACCCATAAAGTTACTGAGCACTAGCAATGTGACCTGTTTGAAGAAATGGATTTATAATTTTAATTTTAATTAATTTTAACTTTAATTATCACATATGGTTAATGGGTACCATATTGGACAGTGCTAGAAAATGTCCCCAAGGAGAGAACAAGAAAATGTGGGGCTCTCATCCAGTATTTGCCTTCTCTCAAGGTTCACACTTCTTTGTGGCCTATTGGTCAACATCTGAAAAGAATTACCTTATTGTGATGTCCAGTTTTGTGTGTGTTGTTTTTATTTTTACTGGAAAAAGACAAATCTAATACAATTATTCAATTATGCTTAGGACTATATTGGCTTTTGTTTACCTGAAAAATATGAATTAATTCAGCTAAATATGCAATGCTGATTGCCTAGTAAAATAAATAGTAGAAAAAGAATGGAATGTCTCCATCAGAACTGCGCCAGGTCAGATAGCTTTACATGCATTCCTGTGACTTGTATTATCTGACTCCTCACATGGTGCATTTTATCTTTTGTGTAGGGTCTGGGCAGTCTTATACTTTCTAGTGACTCCAACTTAGCCTTAAAGAGTGATTCCACAAAAATGGGTTTAGATAAAGCTGTATTCAGGGAACAAGCAAAAGCAAAATAAAGTCAAATGGCTGCATCATCACTTGGCCTCAACAAAGTAGACCACAACTGCAGTCCAGGTTGAAGCTGGTTCCATGAGCTTCCTTTGTGCTCTTAGGTCCTGTGAGAACTTGAGGCAGCCTTTCATGTCTGTGACCCTAGTTCCCAGCACAGAACATCATCCATAGTACATCAGTAAACATATGCTAAATGAACAAGTAAAAAGATACTCATTCCATCTGTGGATTTAAGTAGACTGATTAAGAAGGAGCAGGAAGTGTTAACTTAAAGCCTTATTTTCTTCTCAGGTTGGTGAGAATGGAAGAAAGTTGCAGAACACCTTACCACTGAAAGTAGATGGCAGGAATCACAGCAAAGAGGAGTTGTTCTCAAGACTGATTGCTCAAACTTATGCGCATAGAGTGCCAGTCTTGACCTTCAACAGACACATAGAATTTCACACAGTGAATGCAACATCTCATGCATTGGATGATAAAGATGTTGCTTTCACTTCAAAATGCAGTCTTTCTTAGAAAAATTCACTTTCAAGCCCAAAGATGTGGATATATACCAGAGAAAGCTATCTTCAAGCAGCCAATTATTCTATTTTCTCATACGTTTATGGTGTTACTCATTAAGTTTGTCATTTGTACAATGACCTAAACCCAGAGTGCATGCACAGCATTAATAAAATGTTCTATCCATTTTTTGTTTAGCTCGTCTACTTAATTTTCTTGCCATTGCACATTTTGCTTAATTCAATCGGATGCATGGTTTCTTGTTTAGGTCTCCACAAAATGACTGAGTCCCTCTGTAATTATAAGTAATCCTACAAAGAAACGAATCAAGACTCAGTTATGGAGTGTGTTAGGTGTAAGCTACGCTGTGACTGGGAATACATCTCTACCAGTTCAGTGCCACGTGAAGGAAGATGGGGACTTGATATGAATTCGATTTCAACCAGCTCACACAGGGAAGCATTTTCCACATTTCACTCTACTTCCAAATGTAGCAAGGTATCTTAGAATATATATTTAAAAAAAAAATATGCTTCTAGTGCTGAAATTGTTCCTTTGTCAAAAAAGTCACTGCTATATTTGACTGCTTTATTACTTACAATCTATTTTGTCATTTTTATATTAAATTCAAAATAATACTCAAAGTAATGAACATGCACATAATTTTGTGCCATTTTCCATTCTTTCTACCAAGAATTTTTGGAGTTAGCTCTACTATAATTCTTCTGTATAAGGTGAAATGTCAGTTTTCGAATTGCAACTACCTAGAGAGCTCCCTTCTACGATAAAGAAATTTCACAAACACCACACGTTACTTTTTAGATTTAGTTTTAGTTTCCAACCTTCAAGCTCTTTCTTTACTGTCACTGATAACTTTCTTTTGTACATTAATGTCTGGAGTTAGTTGCTAAATTTTGACTATAGCTGGAAGTTAGATTTTTCAAGCATACCTGATAAATATGATTTAGTATTTGAATTGCTGATTCAAGTGTTTTACTGTTAGGAGACTATCTCTGTAAATTTAGTAAATCCTGCAATGCCTAAATATTTGGCAAAAGAGATTTCTAAGATGATTTAGAAAAATAACAGAAAATAGATCATACCAACAATTAATCAATTGTTTCTTAGGGAGAGGAAATACAAAGAAACCCCATCCAATCAGCGGCACTGATTGTACTAGAGCTAATAGCCTAGAGAAGCAAGCTGACTTTTGGTTGTAGAAAAAGAAAAGAATTGCATTTGACATCTAAAGATGTAGTTAACTTTATGAAGAGAGGTTCAAGTGGATTATGAATGGTTATTACTAATCCAAACACACTCTTCCCTGACATGCCCTCTCCCTCAAGAATACAAGTACATAATTAATGTGATAGCAACACATTTTGTTTAGATGAGCGTGAAAAAGCATGGTTTTACATCTTGTCTTATTATCTCACAGACACACTAACTTGATAACTCCTTGCAAAAGAGTGTTCATCCTTTTCTAGCTTGATTGCCCCCAAGACTATTCCTGCTAGAGCTTTAATGAACTCCTCTTCAGCTTGCAGAGAAACAAATACAAGTAGCCTTTGAAGGAATTAGATCAACTGCTCATTAGCAAAAGTAACACTCGGTATGTGGGATCCAATAAAGTTTTTTCTTCTTTTTTCCTATAATCCCCTGCTCTTGTTTGGTACTTAAGTTTCAGAAGATTTCTTGACTTTAATTTGGCAACCCTTTGTTCCCAGTCTGTAACTTCTGACTTTCTTTTTCACATATACCATTCCCAAAATATTTCTTCACATATAAGATGGATCTTCTCTCATTGTAGTGGGGATGTTAAACTAGTTTAGAAACTATCTTTGATGATTCTTTGTCTTGCCTGAGATTCTGCTCTCTGCTCCTAACCTATTCAAGCCTACTTACCTCTTGTCCCATGTCTGTTGCACCATTTGAAATTAGGATAATTTGACAAGGTTTTTAAAAAAATATATAATACATATTTTAACATTATACGTATTTTTAAAATAAAATGGAAGGAAACAAAGACATCAAAGTATCAAAAGCCTTATGAGAGAACCCTCCAGCCCTTGTCTGCACATCCTGCTTTTCAAAAGGCAAATTTGATGAGGATCTCTATCTGTTGAGACCCCTCCATGGATTTCCATAGCCCACAGGACAAGGTGAACATTCCTTACCATGGCAAACTGAGCTCTTCATAATCAAGCTCCTTCCAAATTACTCTATACAATCTCAGAATTCTAATGCAATTGTTCCCAAACTTGTGAATCTCCTTTGTTTTTATGTAAAACCCTAGGCAGCATGCTCTCCTATTATGACTGCATAGGTCTAAAATAGGTCCCCCAAATTTGCATTTTTAACATTCACTCTGGGAGATTCGGGTGCAAGTGGCTGCCAATCCAGTCTAAGAATTATTTCTCTTGGCCTCATCACAACTGGCTCTATTTTACTACTCTGATTTCACACATTCTATTTCCTCTATAAGGAAAGCACTACTCAGCTTTCAAAAACATATTTGTAATAATCCTTCAAGACTAAAATATCAGCATTGATAAAATTTGCTTGAAGATAGAGAGGAAAAAAATTTTAGAAAGGTTTCTCTTACCTTTAAAAAAGGTTTCTCTTATCATACGAACCCACTCCTTTAAAAATCTAGAATAAAAACAAAGGGAATACTTCTAAGAACATCCATTTTTGTTTTAATAATCTTTTTGAATTTACATCTCTTTTCTTAGAGGCCCCAGTGCTGCATCAGGCACAGTAGAGGGAAAAATAGTAGAAAAGAGTCATAGTCTTAAGGAACCCATTACCAAGGATTAAGACAAAGTATCCTAGAGAATAGAAATGTACTTAGTTAATGCCTAAGCTTTATGTTATACATCTGTCTTAAGTCAGGGTTCTCTGGAGAAATACAACTAATAGGAAATATATAGTATCTCTCATATGTATATGAGAGAAAGCACACGGGCAAGCACATTCAGTGGGCCAAAGACAAACTGATCCGTAAAAAAGGTAGAAAGCAATTATGGTAAATTTACCCAGGCTACATCAGGGAAAATTGAAGATCCAGAGATGTCCACGGTAAAGCTTGATGAGATAGAACATGACAATCATACAAACATACTAGACCTGGATGCAGAGATGAGAAATGGAGTTTGGTAAGGGTTGGTGAGGGAGGGAGTAAAAAAGAAAAAGAACAAAGTCTTCTGCACATTTTTTAATCAGTTTTTTTTTTTTTTATTGAGTTGGATAAGCTCTTTATGTATTTTGGATATTAACCCCTTATCAGACGTATCATTTGCAAATATCTTCTCCTATCCAGTAGGTTGTCTGTTTTGTTGATGGTTTCCTTTGCTCTGGAAAAGCTTTTATGTTTAATTAGGTCCCATTTGTTTATTTTTGCTTTTGTTTCCCTTGCCTGAGGAGACAGATCGAAAAAAATATTGCTAAGACTTATTTATGTCAGAGTGTACTGCTTACGTTTTCTTCTAGCAGTTTTGAGGTTTCTTGTCTCAGACTTATGTCTTTAACCCATTTTGAGCAGAAGATCTGAATAGACGTCTTTCCAAATGACATACAGTTGGCCAACAGGCACATGAAAATATGTTCAACATCACTAATCGTCAGGGAAATGCAAATCAAAACCACAGTGAGATATCACCTCACACCCATCAGAATGGCTATTATCAAAAAGACAAGAAGTAAAAAGTGTTGATGAGGATGCAGAGTAAAGACTACCCTGGAGCTTCCCTGGTGGCACAGTGGTTGAGAGTCTGCCTGCCAATGCAGTGGACACGGGTTCGAGCCCTGGTTTGGGAAGATCCCACATGCCGCGGAGCAACTAGGCCCGTGAGCCACAACTACTGAGCCTGCGCGTCTGGAGCCTGTGCCCCGCAACAAGTGAGGCCGCGATAGTGAAAGGCCCGCGCACCACGATGAAGAGTGGCCCCCGCTTGCTGCAACTAGAGAAAAGCCCTCGCACGAAACGAAGACCCAACACAGCCAAAAATAAATAAATAAATAAACAAATAAAAAATCCTTCCCTCTAAAAGAAAAGACTACCCTGGTGTACTGCTGGTGGGAATGTAAATTGGTGCAGACACTATGGAAAACAGTATAGAGGTTTCTCAAAAAACTAAAAATAGAACTACCATATGACCCAGCAATTCCACTCCTGGGTATATATTTGAAGAGAATGAAAACAATAATTCAAAAAGATACATACACCCCAATGTTTATAGTAGTATTATTTACAATAGCCAAGATATGGAAGTAGCCTAAGTGTCCATTAAGAGATGAATGGCTAAAAAAGATTTGGTGTGTAATAATATATATATATATATTTTATATATATATATATACACACACATACACACCTATATCTGTGTATACACACACACACACACACACACACACACACAGGATGGAATATTACTCAGCCATAAAAAAAATGCAATTTTAACATTTGTAACAACATGGATGGACATGGAGGGTATTATGCTTAGTGAAGTCAGACAGAGAAAGACAAATATGCATGTTTTCACTTATATATGGGATCTAAATTTTTTTTTAAATGAATGAATATAACAAAAACAGAAACAGACTCAGATACAGAAAACAAACAAGTGGTTACCAGTGGGAAGAGGTGTGGGGGAGGGGCAAGATGGGGGAGGGGATTAAGAGATACAACTAGTAGGTGTAAAATAAGGGATGTAATGTATAGTACAGGGAATATAACCAATATTTTATAATAACTTTAAATGGAATATAATCTATAAAAGTTTCAATTCATTATGTTGTACACTTGAAACTAATACTGTAAATCAACGATACTTCAATTAAAAAAAGAACTCGAAAAAAGATAAGAATAAGGAGGAGAAGGGAAAAATGAAAGAAGGGAAATAGAAGGAGGGAAGAAAGGAGAAAGGGAAATATAATGTACAAAATACGGATAAAGACAGCTGAGGAAAAACATAGCCCAAGGAAAGGAAGTAATTTAAGCAATGCTTAAAATTCTAGACCAACTTTAAAAGAATGAGACGAAGATTTTTACAAAGTTTAGAAAGAGATCAGGGGGCTTCCCTGTTGGCGCAGTCATTAAGAATCCACCCGCCAAGGCAGGGGACACGGGTTCAGTCCCTGGTCCGGGAAGATCCCACATGCCGTGGAGCAACTAAGCCCGTGCACCACAACTACTGAGCCTGTGCTCTAAAGCCCACGAGCCACAACTACTGAGCCCATGCACCACAACTACTGAAGCCTGCACGTCTAGAGAATGTGCTCCACTACAAGAGACTCCACTGCAATGAGAAGCCCGAGCACCGCAACGAAGAGTAGGCCCCGCTCGCTGCAACTAGAGAAAAGCCTGCGTGCAGCAATGAAATAAAATAAATAAAATAAAATAAAATAAATTTTAAAATAAATAAATTTAAAAAAATAAAAATAAAAAGAGATCAAAGATGACTTGACTTTAACCACAGAGTTAAACAAAAAGTCAGACGGCAAAGCTAAGGAAATGTTTAAAGTAATCCTATCACAGAATAAACAAGAAAAAAAATTTTAGAGACTGGCGCGCGTCTCAAAGTGTAATTAACGTTATAGATAAAAGGCTGAGATGAACATATATGCAGAGAAAAATGACCCAGATTAAAGCAATTAGAAAAAAGATGATATAAATTGGGGATAAATACCTATGTGTGTATATATTGCAGGAAATTTCCCCTGAGATCAAGAATTTAGTGAGCACCTCATCAGAGCATGTGATAACAACAACAACAGCAAAATGTTAGTAGCGAGCAACACTGGGAAATACACCAGGTTAAGTTATCAAACTTCATGAATAAAGGACAAATTTCTCTAAGTATACAGGCAAGGGAAGCTAATCACTAACAAGAGAAATCAGACTGGCCTCAGACTTCGCTACAACCACGTTCAATGACAGAAGATAAAGTTGTTATGGACACATTTCTGAAAGGAGAAAAAAATCTCACTCAGGAATATTCTACCCATTCAAGGTGTCATTCAAATTATAAAGACAGCAGACAGACATCTCAAACATGCTAGAATGCTAGAAATATAGTACCCATGAATTCTTTTAGAGAAAAAAAAAAAAAAAGATGGAATCCAGCAAACCAGGCGATCAATAAAAATAAAGAATGAAAATGCATAATAGGGGTGGTGGTGACCATTAAATCTAGTAAATGTTTTGCTATGACTGAACATCTGGGGAATTGTAGTTGCAGAACAGATGGTAAATTTTATGAATTCTAACAGTTTAAATATTATAACCAACAAACACTAGGATGACGTGAGATGGAGAAGTAAAAGAAGGTGTAAGAATGCTAATCACCTTTCCTTCAGAGTAGAGAATACACTGATGCTACCTAAAACTGAAAAACATAGTTAAAGATCACAGAGATCTCAACCAATTAATATTCTTTTCTTATTCATATAGAAAACTTACAGGAATGAATCTTTTTTTGGAAGGACAAAATCTAAGGTTCATTAGTTTTTTTTTCCATTTCAAATGCTTTTTTCTCTCTGCCAAATTCAAGTGAAAAACCTTAATTTAAAAAATATATTTATATATACCTATCTCTACACATATCTGTTTCTATATGCATACATACAAATAGATATACCTGGAAGGATATAAAAATATTAACAGCAGTGGGATTTTTGATAATTTGTTGCTTTATAATTTTGTGTATGGCTAGAATTCTCTTATGATCCTATGTCATCTTGATGGAAAAAGGCAGAAAGCTTTAGTGACATATGAAATCAGTTTGTAGTTTGGTGGAAATATTTCTAGTGTTTTGTTTCCCAAGTACTGTAGAAAGATTGAGAGAAAATGATAGCATTTGTTTCAGCATGGGAAATATTTGTCCTCCCTGTAGCATTCTCACTAGAACAAATGAATGAAAGGCAGTGTGGAATGGTAGCAAAGGGTACTGAAGTGACAGCTTTGAGAAAGAGATCCCTGATCTAGAATGTCCAATAATAAACTACCTGGCACTCTTATTTGTTTAAATCTATTTATTTTATTTATTTATTTTTGGCTGCGTCGGGTCTTCGTTGCTGCACGCGGGCTTTCTCTAGTTGGGTTGACGGGCTTCTCATTGCGGTGGCTTCTCTTGTTGTGGAGCACGGGCTCTAGGCACGCAGGCTTCAGTAGTTGTGGAGCGTGGGCTCAGTAGCTGTGGCTCATGGGCTCTAGAGCGCAGGCTCAGTAGTTGTGGCGCACGGGCCTAGTTGCTCTGCGGCATGTGGGATCTTCCTGGACCAGGGCTTGAACCCATGTCCCCTGCATTGGCGGGCGGACTCCCAATCACTGCACCACCAGGGAAGCCCTATCTGGCCACTTTTAACTGTTCATTCACACTTTGGAGCCTGGAGATCCTGGTTTTGGACACATAGCTGTTGATTAATAAATACCCATTGAGTTGTTCTGCATAATAAATTCTAAGGCTTTTTCTTACAGATAGCTTATGGCAACAGTCAACTAAAGTCAATAAACTTTAATTAAGAGCTGAACTCCATCCTAGGTGCTGTTTTTTACTGAAAATGTGCACATACTAAAAGTACAAATGTCCAAAGAAATTGCATGATTAGAAGCAGGTAGGAAGGGCTCTGTGCCATATGGAATAAAGAGCAGTATGCAATCCCTATAAACTTTTTTGCTTATTCATGATAGATTTCCAGCATTTCAGATAGTTTCTTTAATTTTGTTTTTTTCATAATTGAATAAGACTGAGGCTAAAATCTACCATAATCATGATGCCAAATGTTTTCATTCTTTATTTCTATCATACTACCATTAATATTAGCTGTTTGATTTTTTTCCATTTCCCTCCCATTTTAATAAAACAAAGACAAGATGCAATAAACGCAAGTGAAGTTTAAGCAACACAGCTGAAACTGAACAGTTGATTCCACAGTTAGTGCCATCTTGCGTTAGCCAATATATAAAAGTCAAGTTAGAGCCAAAAAAAGTTTCAAGAAAGAGTATGAATGTGCCAAGTGTACCAAAGTCAAAAGTACAACATTCAAGGACCAACTCTAACCCAAAGAGCGCCAGAAAGCTTTCAATATCCTTTAAATTTGTTGAAATAGGGACTTTAGAAGTGTGATCACCTAAGGCCAAAGAAGAGTGAAATTGTCATGAGTCATTACAGCTATGGAAAGGAGACTATTAGCCAGAGATACAACCAATAAGCTAAAATGTCATGAGAAAACACTCTAAACTCAATCTGATATGAAGGGATTGAAGGCTTTCCCTATAACTGAAACACAGGAAAATTTAAATAAATTATTTAGACCCTGGAAAATAAGCCTATAGCAGTTGTAATAGCATATTCACTAGAAAATTTGACAAACATCTCCTCTTCTACTCTGTTGCCCCAGAACCATATCCCTGCCCCTCCCTCCAGGTGAACTTACAGAAAACCACAGCTAACCATATCCTCTAGCTGTGTTCATAGCACAGAATAAGAGAGTCTAACCACAAGGAAACTGGTGCAAGCTGGTTCAGCTCCGAAAGTGGGACAAAGTTGCCCGGCAGCTCATTACCATCTCATTGGAATAGTAAGAACTCCCCTGCCCCTCCTCCAACCATGATGGTTCAGCCCACTTCTGATCCAGATGCCAAAGGCCCATACGAGGGCAGAAAAGAGGTGGCACCCCAGGTCCAGGAAAACTATTCCCAGGAAATCAATGCATATGCCTCCCCCTCATTATTCTTGCCCTTAAAATCTTGCCTTAATCATCCCCTCAATGAGAAGTTGATTTGCGAACCAAGCTCCTGCTTCCCCATTCTTTGGCCATTGAATAAAGACTGTGCTCTTTCCGCCTCAGTATTGACTTTGTTATTGGTTATATGAATCCAGATGGGAAAATGAACTTTCCCGGCCAAGGCACAGGGGCTCAGCTGGGCTAGGGCACAAGAGGGGTTCCATATGACCAATTCAGTAACAACTCCATGCAACTATCCTTTCTTTCAACATGAGGATGAACATTTGCAGAAAAACTTTATTGCAAATGTTTTTTGTATTGTTATCAGCTTGAAGAAATTGCCCTCTCTTTGGAATTTCACATCTGTAGAAATCATTATGCCCCCAGAAGAGAAAGGTAAGAAATAAATAAGATTTCATATGAGCTGAATATTTTCATGCAAATATCTCTAGTAATGTAACAGAAGGAAGAGAAAGTGGTGGAAATATGGTAAGTAAATAGAGTCAACTGTCTGGAAATAAAATAAAATGTTTGTCAAAAGCCAGTAGTAGTCTGAAAATTCTTATATCAAGGCAAGAAATAGAAGGGAGATGAGGTGCTTATATACAGATTTGGTAATTGGTGCAATCAGGAGCTGTTTTGATATTAAATCATTTATCTTATTGCATTTGAAATATTTAACTGTCTAGTACTTAGCAGAACACATTTTATTTTGTAATTTGATTTATGGTTCTTACTATTATTCAGACCACGTGAGATTTAATCTTTGGAAAATCCTTGGGAATTTTAGGCCTTGGGAGAGTTACTGAAAGTTCTGTGCCTCAGTTTCTTCATTTGTAAAAAGGGAATAACACAGTATCTCCCTCACGTGGTGGGAAAGGTTCAATGAAACAATAATTAACCACTTAGAATGATGTGTAGCACAAATGTTTAATAAAGATTAGCTATTATAACAATTGATTTGTAATCTACCAAACAACAAGGCCAACAGATATCTAGCACTCATGTGCTAGACAAAGATCTGAGTGCTTTACATATATTAGCTCACTTAATCCTTTCATAGCCTATGGGATGGGCTCTATTGCTTTCCCCATTTTACAGAAGAGGAAATTGGGGACAGAACAGTTGTGCGGATTGCCAAGAGCCTGGGTTCTTAATCATCTATTTGATTCTCAATTTTGGCCACACTATTAGACTCACCCGAGGAGCTTTTAATAGTCCTGTTTCTCAGGTTAATTGGTACTCTAACCCAATTCAATCAGAATCTTTAAAATGGGCCTCTGTTTGAAAAACTCCCTGAATCACAGCATTAGGCTCTACAGTCATCCCTCAGTATCTGCAGGGGATTTATTCTGCGCCCCACCTCCGCAACCTGCTGCAGATACCAAAATGTGTGGATGCTCAAGTCCCTAATCTAGAATGGCAGAGTATTTGCATATAACCTACACAATCCTCCTGTACTTTACTTTTATTGCACTATAATTGATTTACAGTCATCCCTCAGTATCTGCTGGGGATTGGTTCAAGAGTCCCCCGTATACCAGAATCCTCAGATGCTCAAGGAAATTTCCATCCATGGTAGGCTGAATCCCAGGATGCAAAACCCATGAATATAGAGGGCTGACTGTATATTTACTGAAAAAACTTCGTGTATAAGTGGACCTGTGCAGTTCAAACCCGTGGTGTTCAAGGTCAACTGTATATTAGTTTCAGGTATACAACCTAGTGATTTAATATTTTTATATACTACAAAATGATCACCATGGTAAGTCTAGTTACCATCTGTCACCATACAAAGTTATTACAATATTATTGACTATGTTCCCTATGCTGTACATTATATCCCTGTACTTACTTTTAATACCCAATACAATATAAAGCTGTGTAAATAGTTGTAAATACAATGTAAATGATAGAGTTAAACAAAATTCTAAGTCTAAAGAGGCATCATACCCCAAAAGTGGTATAAATCTGGAAAGGAAAAAAAAAAAAAACCTTGTCTCAATAAAATACTAAGAAAATCTGGTAAAATTGGGGGTATATGGAGTAGGTTAATGAGAACAAATTAGTTACTCAGGTAAAAAAAAAAAATTACACTTGCAGGATTATATTACTCAAAGATCAAACCCCAAACAGATAATACATGATGTATACAAATAGTTCTTAGGGCTAGAACATACCCTACCTTCAAGAGTAAACATCTTAATACATGATCCAAAATACTGTCAGTAATTTGATAGTTTTCCAATGATTTACAATTCAAATTTTAAACTTTTCATAATTTTTTAATAAAATATTTCTCATCTAGTCTATATGTCCCACTTAAATCTGACTTTTATAAAATGAAGATCAAAACAGCCTATGATAATGCAATCAGATAACAGGGAAAAGGAGATTCCTCTTCCCTCTTTTCCTACCAAGGTGAATAAGGTTAAGGTCAACTTTTACAATTCCACCAAGCTGTCCTTACCTGTTTAGAACATTCCTTTATCTCCTGTGTACTTCTACAAATATGCTAAAACATTATTGGATATGCTGCTAGAAAAGATAAAGCGTTTATGTGAAAGTATTACTTTACACTGTAAACAAAGGATCTTTTTTTTATGATAGTACAGATGTAGGGTAAGAATATGTATTACTTTGTAATTATTGCCAAAGCTTCTCCTAAGAGTTTAGTGCAAGGCAATAAAGAAGGAATAAATAAACCACATTTTAAATGGAGAGATATTTCTTTCAAGTTAAATTTTATATCCAAATGTCTCTTCCTACTCCTTCTTGCCTCAGACCTTCCTTAATACCCAAGGACTCTTGTAATTAGGAGGCATCTTCATACAAACTTAAATCATAGATGCAATAATTCTGTGTTAGATCTACTTAATTTCATAAATTCTGCTTGCTGAGAGCCATGGATGGTTGGAGATAGAAATGAAATAGGGTACAGCTGCAAGGGTCCATTTAGTACCATCTAGTTTTCATTCAGAATACATTGATTATCTAGTCCCTCACACCTGCTATATATCCTTAACGCCTCATGAATACACCCTGAAAGTTAACGGAGAAAATGGCATTTTCTCCCATCCTTTTCTTTGTCCTTTACATCATCCCTAAAGTTACCTACCACACAGTGTTTTCGACACTACATAATATCTAACTTCTGGAATTCTTTTTTTATTAAGATCTGTTACCTGAAATATTCTTTTGTCGTCATCCTAAGAGGGTACTTGCTCATAATGTAAGGTCACTGAAGGGATCAGCAGAAAGAAATTTTATGGGAACTTCCCGTATCTACTAAAGCAGAGAATCCTGAAAATACAGCTGCCCTTACTGTCACCCCCAGCCTACCCCGAGTTTCCTATTTGGGAGATTAAGCCTCAGCAGGAGAGGTGTAGGGTTAGCTGCCATAAACCCCCCTCCACTACAGGAGAGCTTCCAGCTAAGGAGACTGTTCACTAGTATCAAGATGAAGAGGCCCCACAGAGCCTTCCATACTTTCCCAATGAAGTCCTAGTTACCACCACCCCTTTTGTTAAGCTGATATATAAACCCTTAACTCTGTCTATTTCGAGTTACTCACTACTGAGTAGTCCCACGGTGGTATTCAACTTTTCTCCTATTAATCTGCCTATTGTCAGTTAATTCATAGGACTCCAACCACAAGACCTACATTGATAGGGGAAAAGTGTTTCTTCCCAGCCTAACAATCCCACACAGATTCTTGATACCTATAGAGGTTTCTGGAGGAAAGAAATCTAGGACAAGTAGATGATTTTTCAGGGTTTTTCAAAACACCATCAGGAGTGTATGAGTTCCCCCCAAATACCTGAATTCTCTGTATTTTGGAAATATAGGCCATAGCCCAACTTATGATATTTTGATGTAGCAAATCTTAATAGGATTTTATATTCTATCACTGCCTCAACTGACAATTGGTCAGAACTAACAATAGGTTTCAGCCACAAGTCAATTAAGTTGCAAAGAACTAGAGAAGAGGTAGAAGAAATTATTGTCAAACCCATTTACTCGCCTTGAGAAGGTGGAAACATGCTCCTTAAAAGTGTAGGGTTCACACATGACAGCCAATTGATGACGTGTTTAAAACAGCCTAAATTCTAGCCTTGGCTAGATCATTTAGATTGAGTCAGACAAAACGATTTTTAGCCATTAATATAATCAATTCATTTCAACAAATTGTTACCAACATTATACAGTATGTCCCAAATATTGCATAGGACTTACTAATACTAAAAAAAAAAGTCATTGTTTATCTGAAATGCAAAGTAAACTGGGCATCCTATATTTTATCTAGCTGTTCTATTTTTTGAGTTCTCTGGAGCATTGCAATGTGGAGATAGGGTGAAAAGTTACTACAGCATACTATGTCTACATCTGTTTATAATATCCTTTTTTCTTACTGTGTTGTTCACATGATTCTTCTCTGGGGACAAGAGAAAATAGCAGAGTATGAACAAACCTTAAGCATCAGACCTTTACTGGGGCAAAAATAACTCTCCGTAACCACATCATAAATCACTACTGAATATAAGTAAAGGAAACTTCAAGGACTCAAAACATTAGTTGAACATAAGCACAATCCCACCTCTAATGCTTACATAACTATTAGTCATTTAGCAAAGTTCTGAGGGAGTGGGATATGGAACTTCCATAAGAAAGTTACCCTTGTCTTTTCAATATGAAAAGGGAAGGGTACAGGAGTGTTGGATCCTCTGCCACGCAAAGTGGGGTTCATCAAACAGCATGGTCAGCATCACCTGGGAGCTTGTTAGAAATGCAAACTCTCAGGTTGGAACACATTCAGACCCGCTGAATTAAAATTGTTTTAACACGATCTCCAAGTGCTTCATGTACACATTAAAGTTCGGGAAGAACTGCTGTAGACAATGGGATCTAAAAAGGGTAGATATGGGCATCCAGGGGCACTGAAAAGAAGAAAGAAGACATAAAGTAGTAAAGCCTTTCAAATGCAGATATTCTTCCTTTGGCCAATATCTACAAGCAACAGGTAGACCCTAGTTCCTGTGAACAGATGAGTTGCTCAAGTGAAAGATCTAGTCTGTTCGAGCTGCTATAACAAAAATACCATAGACTGGCTGCCTTAAATAACAAACATTTAGTTCTCACAGTTCTGGGGGCTGAGCAGTCCACGGTCAAGGCAACAAGGGTGGCCTAGGCGTCTAGTGTGATCACTCTTCCTGGTTCAAAGACAGCTGGCTGTCTTCTCACTGCTGTTTCCATCCGTGGCAGAAGGAGCAATAGAGCGTGGAGGCATCTCTTTTATAAGGACACTAGTTCCACTCACGAGGGCTCCGCCCTCATGACCTCATCACCTCCTACAGGCCCCACCTGCAAATACGATCGCAGCGGGAATTAGGTTTCATCATGCGAATTTGGGGCAACAAAAATATTCAGTCTCTAGCCACATCCCTTGACCCTCCAGACTCAACAAGCCTAACCAGTTGAATAAACTAAGGCCAGCTCACTGCCATGTATATACTACTCTGAAAGGAACCTGGGATATAAGCCAGCACATTTGAAAGAATAACATCAGGCACTTTCTAATCAAATTTAAATCTTATATAAACAAGTAGATATGATTATTTCAGGTACATCAGCAAAATCTGCAGCCAGGATGCCAGGTCAACCTTGTTTTAAGTATATACACATTGATAAATATCTGATCTTAACTACATTTATTTGAGAAATATCTCTACTGTAATATATGATGGCCATAAGAATGCCAAGGGCAAGTATATATTTAATAGGGTTTGTAATCTCATCACTTTAAAATTACCTTGGGGAACATTGCCAGTCTTCCTACCAAGGACAAGAAATATCAATATGTATAGTAGAATTATATCATATTTTACTTAGACATATTCATGTTCAGTGTTTTTAAAGTGTTAGTGCAGATCTTTCCTAAGCAATTCTGACTACTTTCTAAGTTATAACTCATCGTGAGTCCTGCCTAGCAAAGGAGGTACAATGATTCAGAAAAAAAGAAAGAAAGAAAGAAAGAAAAAAGATTAAGTCAATATATTCAAATAACTGTCCCATTTATCAAAGGGGGAGGGGAAGATAAGGGAATGGGTTGGGTCAGTTGCAAAATGGAATTTGCTAATTAATTGATTTATGATGATTAATATGGCTGAACCTCTTCCTTTATTACTATCAATCCAGACAAAAGGGATAGTTAGAATGTGATTGGATTAAAGCAATATATGGTCTGGAAAGATTGTACTCCTGTGCTTTCTGGGACAATACAAGTGTGTAACAAAACTGTCACAAGAAGCATGCTTCTTTTCAATTTCAGCAGCAAGTGATAGGCATTTATCAAAGAAAATTGAACCGAGGCTGTTGCCACAGAACCAGAGAGAAATTAGATTCAAATGATTATTACCAAGTAGGCCAAAACCCTCTGATAAAAACAAATCTATTATCTCTGCCTCACCTTGTTTCTTGCAGGCAGAACCGGGTCTTTAAAGAGCAGTTCCTTTCCATATGGCCACTGATGAGGGAAGAAGCTTCTCCCCAGCGTGGGGAATGAATGTCCATCTGTCTCTGCCAATCAAGATAATTTATTTTCCCTTGCTGGTGATTGGTTTAGAAATAAGGTATGTGACACCATTCTGAACCATGAATGTGATTCTGCTGAGAGCCTATGGTTTTGTTTACTTTCAAATAGAGATATATAAAGAGAGACTTCTATTCCTATCTCTGGATGAAATTATCTGCACAAGATACTTGGAATTGCAACAAGCCATCTTAGGGCCATGAGAGAAGCTAACCTAAGAAAACAAACCAACATTGTAAAAGTTGGCAGAGAGAAAAAATGAAAAGCACCTGGGTCCCTGATCATATAACCAAGTCTTTGAATAAATTAAACCTGGAATCACTTAATTTATTATATAAGATAACAAAGCTGTTTTGAGTTTGATTCCTTTTACTTGCAGCCAAACTTTCTTAGGCACTGAAAAACCATTAGCCAGAGATTCTATTATTCATATCTCATCTATTTTAAAGAGACACATCACGTCTTTACACAGACATGTTACTACTCACAAAATGTGTCTATACTCAAACAAAGGGAAGAATGGCTGGCAAACTTAAGGCTTTGTGTTATTTCATTCAATGCAGAGTATACCACTACTGTTTCCTTCTGTAATGTGTAGGCATCTACACACTATGCTACTTCAACTTACATCCTTGTGAGTTAACCAATCAGAATTTAAAATATCAAGATGATTTTCACCTAAAACATTATCTCCACTGAGGTTGATTCTCCCTGGTTTCCTGGTCATTGTATATGATATTCCTTCAGACTGCCCATAACTATCATGAAGGACTCTACGTTGCAAGTAAAAGTCTCAACTAAAAAAAGAGAATTTATTGGCTCACAAAATCTAGGTGCTCTAATTACATCAGCTAGGAGCCTGGTTTCTCTCTGATTCTCTCTTCTGCCTTCAGGCTCTACAAACCTTCCCCTTTAACCAAACCAGTCTCAACACAGCTGTCCCCACTCTTGCTTCAGGGTAGAAAAATGACTATAGCAGTTCTCAACCTCAAATCCTAACCTCTTAGCACCTAGGGGAAGAGAGGAAGCTCCTCTTTCTCAAAAGATTCAACATACGTCTCACAACTCATTGGCTCTGATTTGTATATAGCAATTGGTTAGGTTAAAAGGAGGGAGTACATCAAATGGTGTAGACTAAATCATTGTCAACTCCTGGAAGTGGAGTGAGGTTAATTCCACCTAAACAAATGGGTTAATGAAGAAAGGGAGACATCCAAAAGGAAGACCATGGTCCTAGAGAGGAATGGAGGCTGGGGAGGCAAAAAAATAAATAACCATTATACCATGGAGAAATTAGCATGGATTATTTAAAGAGACCAAGCATGCAAATGAGTGAAATTTTATTTCAGTTTATTATTCTCAAATCTCACTATTTTTTATATCTAATTACTACCTAATCAGTTTCGGGACAAAGGCCACAGATTTGACCTATGGGGATTAGACAAATAACTCTATAGAAAAATCACATACACTACGGTACAACTCTTGAGTTCCAAGGCCTGTATTTAGCAGGTTGATTTTGCATATATTTTTATTTCCTTTCTAACATTAAATTCCATCTCCACAACACCCACAATATTTGTCACTTGTTTTATTTTGAAGACATCAGAAAATAACACACAAAAGAAATTTCAAAGAAGTTTAAATGTACTTTTGTCTATGATTAAATCTTGTGCACAAACCTTCCCCACCCTTTTTTGTTTCTCTCTAACACCTCTACTTGGCTGATTACTAGCTGGCTGGGGGTAGAAAAGGGAGAGGAAATTTTAAATAGAAATATTAGTTTTTAATGCCCACAGTTTCCACATAGTAAATTTTCCTCTCATATTAAATACTTGCACGACGTATTCAGCTATGCCCCATTTAGCACCACGTTATACAATTTTGAGCTAATTGTACCTTGTTTCCTATATAAGATTACCACTGTGTTATGTCATTCATCTTATTGTAAGTTTCTGCTCCTTTGAACAATGCAGAGTACAAAACAGCACAGAAATGCAGGATATGACTCTCATTATCATTACTATACTTTAGTAGTTTTAATGAGGTAGGGCTTAGTAATTCATAATAAAGATTATGCAATTTTCAACATTGCAATTTTAAAAGTGGCTTAGTATCTGCTCAGTTTACCCAAAGTTATATCAAATAGGCACCACATTATAACCTTCAGGTAAAAACTCTGACTATTCATAGCAATATCATGAGAAAATCATAATCTGATGCATTAAGAATATTAAGAATCATTGGGCTTCCCTGGTGGTGTAGTGATTAAGAATCCGCCTGCCAGTGCAGGAGACATGGGTTCGAGCCCTGGTCCGGGAAGATCTCACATGCCGCGGAGCAGCTAAGCCCGTGCGCCACAACTACTGAGCCTGTGCTCTAGAGCATACAAGCCACAACTACTGAGCCCTCGTGCCACAACTACTGAGCCCACATGCCTAGAGCCTGTGCTCCGCAACAGGAGAAGCCACCGCAAGGAGAAGTCCACACACCACGATGAAGAGTAGCCCCCGCTCGCCGCAACTAGAGAAAGCCCGTGCGCAGCAACGAAGACCCAATGCAGCCAAAAACTAAAAATTAATTAATTAATTTTTAAAAAATCATTAAGACCCAGCCAATATATTCTATTGTAATGGAACTGTATTTCACTAATTGATTCATTCAGACATTTATGCAAGGATTCAGGCATATTCTAACTTAGGCACTGTATATACAAAATGTAATAAGACACACACCTTGCATTTAAAGAGTTCAATATTTAACCACGTGCTTAGGCAATTTATTAATTTAAGGTGAGTTTCTCAACTTCTCTGTGTCCCAATTTCTTCAGCTATCTAGTACAGATGATAATAGTACCTACCTTGTAGGCCCATTGTGACATTGAAATAAGAAATTACACACAACATGCTAAGAACAGCTCTAGCAACCTAATATGCACTCATTAAATATTAGCTGTTATTTTTAGTATAAGAGAAGAAAGATTACAAAATAATTACAAGTTCGGTTAATTTGTTCAATATATTCTGAGTGCTATGTTCCAGTCTATGTAAGTCTCTGAGAATAGAGCAAAGAATAAGACAGATACATTTTCTGCCCTCATAGGCATCCAATCTAACTCAGGTATGAAAGCAATGATAATAATATTCAAAGGAAAGAGTACAACATGAAAGAGACAATGTAAAATATGTTGAATATCTTGTACATTCCACACCTTATACCAGAAACTTGAGGGAAATAATCTCATTTTATTATTTCATGAGGCACAGCTCAAACAGTGGCCCAACCTTACACATTTTGTAAAGAGTAAAACCAAGATCCAAATACAGATCTATTTTCTAAACTCTCTTCTGTAATGGCCTCTTAACTCCCAGAAAGCAATTAGGGTAGTTGGGGAAGTCTTCACCAAGAAAATAAAGAGCTTGGAAAGATCACTTTGAAAAATAAGTTTGAAGTAACAAACTGACATTATTATTTCCCAATATGTGTTCTGCAGAACACTATTTGCATAAGATATTGATATATTCAGTCAACACTGAGAAAATAGCAGTGGTGGTATAGTTTTTTAATCTCCTTGAACCTCATCATAAAATCAAAGCAACTAGGAAAACAAAACCAAAAACCCATAAAAAATTACATTAAAAACAAGGAGCAAAGTATCCCCATGACTCAATAATATGAAGGGGCAAAAAACATCACCAACTATAATGGCTGCATGGTATCAGCATCCATGTGGGAGGAAACAGGGAAGAAACTGAGTCTGATGAACCAAAGGATCAGAAAACCTTAAAATTATCAGCAGAGTCTCAATAGTGGGCCAAACTTCTGAACTAAGGAGTGGTTTTACACGCTCACAGGTGAGTAGGAGTCTGTGGTAAAGTCTGAAGGACTGAAGCAATCTGGGTCTTAAGCACTCTCTAAACCAATCTGCCAGAGGCCCCGGGACAAACAGCAGCCACAGAGAAACTTTTTTGGAAATTGATTTGAAATTGAACAAAACCGGGGCAATAGAAGAAGAAAGAGAGAATGTCCAAATAAAAGTGGAGAAAAGAATAAGGAAATCTCTCAAGTATGAGAATATGGTTTAAGACTGCACAAAATAACAGAAGAGGTTAAAAACAGCTTTTATGACCAACTTCTCCCTTCTAAAGGAAACAGGATAAAACAATGTAATTAAAAAATAATCAACAGAAATATTTGCAGTGAAATATTTTTAAAAGGTATTATAACAAAAGAGAATAAGGATTAGAATAACATCCCTACAATTAAGTCATGCCAGCAAGATCTGCCTAGAAATTGATGAAAATTGCAACCCAACATTTCCAAATATATAGAAATATATAAAGAAAAACCATACAAAATATGGGAGTACAACATAAATGATAAACAGTAAAACTCAAAAATGGGTTTTAGAAATCAATAAAAAAGATTTTTTTAAAAAAAGAAGTCTAAACCAAAAGGAACACAAGAGCAAATGAACATACACACACACACACACACACACACACACACACAAATGCTTCAAGGGAAATAGAAGCTGACAAAAAACTTTTAAAGTAAAAATATAAAATAAATTTAAATATTAAATACTTTGAGAAAATACCAAATATAATAGGTAGAAAGAGAAGGTTCAACATACGTATAATTCGTGTTCCCAAAGAAGAAAACGCAAGCAAAACATCAGAACAAGTATTTACCTGAAATATATATATGAAACTACATATTGAAATATATTTGTATCTTATATATATTATATTCATATATCATTTTATATGAATAAAATATATATTCACTTATATGAAACTACATACCTTCACATATATATGAAACTACACATTAAAAAAATGAATTATGGAATCTGTTATAGTTTTACATTGTTTAAAAAGTCAAATGGACTCATTACTTCCTCTGCCTTTGAACTAGGGAAACTATAAAAAGTTTAGTGTCTCTCTGGATTATATGATGATGAAAACCATGAATTACTGATGGTCTTTAAAGTTGTAAGTATAAATTAAAGTAAGATTAGGTTCTCATTGTGTCTGATCTGACACTGCACACTTAATCCCTGCAACCTGCCAATTTCACAACACTGGCATCCAAAATACTTTAGATCCAGAACTCTCCAACCCTTATATCACTCTATGCAATGCTACCTAGCCACCCGGAGCATTATTTCCCTCAATCTTAACTTCCCTGGAAAGTATTTTCTGTTACTTAGCCACACCCACCCCACCTGGATAAGGCTTCTTTGAGCTGGTCACCCCAACTCTCTTCCTCAAGCATCCTTATCCTCTGGCTCACCCCATTTTTAGCAGCTCTACATAAAAACATTGCTTACCCCATTCTTAGAGCCCATGGGATCTTCATCGTAATAGTTCTCTGAGCTGGTTCTCCCTTGAGTAGGAGATTCCATCAGGCCCAAGCAGGTTACCCAGCGGGCAGATTGAATAGGAGCTGGTAAAGTTCCACACTGCCACATCTTTCCAAAAGATCTAAGAGTGGCACAATTAAGAATTTGTCCTGCATGTGAAACGTGTTATTTGTGATTACTCTGCCATGTGTTGTAGCTATTCATTACCCATGAGAAATTACCTAATTTTTTTTCTTTAATTCCATTCGAGGGCTAATTTTAAGCTTGAACTGCTCACTCATCCTGAAGACCATCATCCACATATGTAAAGCATTATCCACAGAATATTTACCATTTGGCAATATTTTTTCCTTTCATGTCGAGTCTACACATCAACAAAGTCTTTATTATGCAAAGGTTCTGATAATTTTCTTTTAAATAAAGTGATTTAGATCTTGCTATGTTAAAAGTACAGTAAAAATGGTGAATTTGATTTGCTCTATGGTTATGCAGACACTTGATAAGAAGGCCTTGGAATGCTTTTGGGGGGGGGGGGGTTGATATCAAATCTTCTGAAAAAATAGTCACTTTCACCATTCTTTACCAAAAAGCTAATAATATAGAGATGTACCGCATAATGATGAAAAGAGCCCAAGATAAGCCTTTCAATAATTAATTTCTTATTTTTAGCAGCTGCCTTAGAAATAGATGTCTGCTTAGGTGATTTGATTAGCTGAACAGGTTACTGAACATTACCTTCAAAAAGCTCAAATTACAAGATCAACAATTTTCAATGGTTATTTTTGCTCTTGTTGATCCGATTCAACAGAAGTGAGAAATACAGGGATATAATTGTTATCTACATATTTTCAAGGTAATTTCCAAGAGTGTTAAGATGCAATCATCACTTTGGCTAATTACCTTATCTTTTGATATTTTTGAGTGAGTGCAATCATATTTAAAAAAACAAAACAAAACAAAAAACAAGACTTTTACCCGTTTGGAGACCTAAGTCCAAGACTGTGAGAGAAGGGGCAAGTGAAAGAGAAAACTGACCTCAAATTACATCTAAAAACCTTTGGAGAGAGTAATTAGTAGCAGAAAGACAGGAAGGGAACCCCAAACTCCAATTTATCCTGCTCAGTCTGCTATAACGCTGCAGGCCAAGTCTGAAGAAACTCTAATCTATGAGTTCAAGGAGTTTAACAACTCTAATTCAAGTTACATCTTCTGGTTCTGATTCTTCTGGTAGTCCTAGATAGTCTGAGACAAACTTGCTGTCAAATGAAGCCCTTTTGTGACAACCTAAAGTAATGGCTAACACTTCATGAGTATTATGTGTCAGGCACACTGTTAAGTAGTTATTCACATGTGCATGATGGTTAATCTATGTGTCAACTTGGCCACAGTGCCCATAATATTTGGTCAAGTATCGCTCTGGGTGTACCTGTGAAGGTATTTTTTTATATGAAACCTAACATTCAAATCAGTAGACTTCTGGTAAGATAACCCTCCCTAAGGTGAGTGGGCCTCATCTAATTAGTTGAAAATTTAATAGAACCAAGACTGAACCCCCTGGGCAAGAAAGAATTCTGCCAGCGAACTGCCTTTAGTCTCAAACTATATACCTCTTGTTTTGGTCTCCAGCCCGTCAGCCTACCCTGTAGATTTTGTTCTTGCCAAGACTCCACAATCACATGAGATAATTCCTTTAAATTAATCAATCTCTCTCTCTCTCTCTCTCTCTCTCCACATACACACATCCTATTGGTTCTGTCTCTTAAGAACCCTAATACAATGTGATATCTTACATAGCACTCTAACAACTCTATAATGTAAATACTATTGATATTCTGGATTTACCAAGAGACTAACCAAATCAAGGTCATAGAATTTCAATTTAAGTCTGTCTACTTCCAAAGCCTGGTTTTGGCTGCTATACAGTGATGCAAATTAAGCAAGTATGTATGTGAACATATGTGTACATTTACATGCACGTGTATGCATGTTCATATGTGTTTGAGCTTGTGTGTGTGGTGTGTGTGTGTGTGTGTGTGTGTGTGTTGGGAGAGTGGTAACCATAGAGCAACTTAAATGAAGGCAATTTTCCTCTGCATATCTGTAGTGTCAACTCCTCATCTGAAACAGATTTTCCCTGTGACATTTCTTAAGAGGCTTCCCTGTGTTTTTAAAGTTAATATAAGCCTATCAGAAGCTCTATCTCCTTATAAGAAAGTCCTGTCTTCTTGGATCTAGAGAGAAGTTCTAGGTCACTCTTATGCTAACAACAACAAAAAAAAGAAAACTGTCTTTTTAGAGGGTATGCACAGGGTAAGTGTCAACTTATTTTGGTTTATATCCCACGGAGTAGGACTGAATGTCTAATTCCTTAGGCATGCTGCTGACATGGAGCTGGTCTAATATCTACCATATTGTCTAATTATGTACTTAGAATTCTTCATATGCACACACATATACATACATTGATTGACTGATGGATGGGTTGACTGATTGATGCTTCAGGGACACAATTAGATCTTGATATCTTCCATACTTATGTGGCAGATAGTGATTCATATATTTGCATGAAATGAAGAATGTATTTCTTTCCCATGTCCATTTATTCTCACAAAGCAAACCTGGTCTTGGTACAGAGGTATCAGTGAGCTAATATACTTCCCGAAGTGCCAAACTCATGATTAACACAGGTCACAAAGGTACCACTTAGCAGCTCTGGAAGAAGGCCAAACCTAAGGCCAGGCACTGGTTCAGATGTCCCAGGAATTTGGCTGAACATCTTTTGCAGGAGCTCTGGAAAGCAGGCTAAATCATACTCATCATGATTTCTGCCAACGGTGATGCTGAATGGGTTCCACAATTGATCTAAAGCCTTTCCAGAGAGACCTCCTGCCGTAACACAAACACGTTCTTGTGCTTTAGAGTCAAGGAATGTCAGAGCAATAAGAATTGAGAGATCATAAATCAGCACCTAATTTTACAGGTATAGAGACTCAGTCTCAAAGAAGGGAGTGCACCAAGTGGCTACTTGCATGGTCTATTTCCTTTAAATGTTTGGTTTTGTGTGGTTTCCACTACTCCATGCTCCTCTTAATAAGATGTGCTCATCAGCAAATTAAGGCTATAACAATTCCATCAAAACAGGAGATTTTTGTCTTCTGTTTATTCCTGTATTACTTCTCCTGGTACTGTTCCCCAAGAAGTCATGATTTTCTTGTATTTAGGGATGCTGGGAACAGCCTTCTCTGAGGGCTATTGAGTTTATCTGCTTTATTATGCGGGGTGGAAACACACTTTTCCCTGCTGTAGGAGGCAGAAGGGCTGCAGTCCCCAAAGCAAAGATCAGGGTCTGGCACCTCTACCTGGACTAGCTGTGGTTTTCACCTTTTGATGCCCTTGCTACAAACCCTATTGCTCATATTTTCCAAACAGCAGGGGGTTCTGCAATGTTTCTGCCACCAACAGCAAAATCCTAAACGAGTCAGAAGAGTGAAACTCAGCAGCCTGGAGCAAAGCCAGACACTCCAAGGGGATTCAGAGGAGTCCCAGAAAGAAATGGTTCTTGGTGAGGTCAAAATGGACATCTCTTCCTGAGTTTCCATCTATTTTACACCATTTATAGGATGAAAATAGGGAAGATAGCTAGAATTTAGTGAGTGTTTCCTCTCTACTAGACACAGTTATCAGTGCTCTGCATCTGCTACATCCTCTGACTCTGTGAATGGATATTACTCAAGGTTTACAGATGAAGAAACTTGGGGCTCAACAGCCTGGTAGAAAGGGACAGAATCAGTAGCCTGACGCTGGAGTCCGGTTCAACATCCTGTGCCTAAATGGCAGGCGCATTTCATGGGGGCATAAGAATGCTAATGAGAGAAAGTAATGAATTCCTAAATGTTAAATAAAACCCACCGAGCTCCTCGTGATGACTGCTACCTAGACATTTCTGATTATTATTGATAAAATGGGAAACCAGAGACTTAAATCCTAAACCAAAAACACAATAGTCAATCCATCCAAACAACCAGTAATTCAATTAATTAATTTTTAAAAAATAAGCAAAATCTACTTATCTCACTAAAAGGAATGGAAGTTTACCTTGAAGAATGAATCAGTTCCATCAAAACAGACAATTTGGTGGTTCAGTGTGGGCACCAGCACCCTCTTAGGAAACACAGCAGAGTTTTCTGATACAATCAGCATGAGTTTTCATAGCTTCCATGGTAAATAAAAAGGAGTGAGGCCATAAGGATGCCTACATATTAGAACAAAGGTTGTTAAATCAATAAGATAGTAAATGAACAGCTGAGGTCATGAATAAAAGCAAATAATAATAATAATAATAATAATTAGCAGAAACTGGTATGGACAAGAGTCTTGAGAGCATTTCCCTGAATAGGCAGGAATCTTGCAGTTTGAATTTGAAGGACCTGCAGATCAAATTAACAGAAGTGAAATTTGGAAGGTCACCAGTGTGTAAATGAGATCTCGAGTCATAGCACAAACTGAAATGACACCAAGCAGGATTGCCATTAGTTATGTAAATGTGGGTGTCTATACTAACAGCCTGATGGATGTAGGTTCAGAAGGGTAAACAAGAACCAATTCAAACATTGCTAGCTCAGAAACAATAGCAGTTCTCAGTCAGGCAGCAAGGAGCGTGGGACAAAGATGAATTATCTTGTAAGAAACTGAACTCAAGAAATCCTGGTTTTGCTCGTAAGGTAATTCACCAGGAAATTAAGTTCTAGTAAGCAGTAGTCAAAACACGGTATTCTGGCAGTCATTGTGAGAGCAAATGAATATAACCTACAACCTGCTGACCTGGAATGAGAAATAGCTATCTTAATAACAAGCTAAGTGCCCCAGTTAAAATGGCTAGTCATCCCTAATGCAGGCTTTCTCAACTTTTTAGCAAAATATTAGCAAGAAGATTAGAAAAAAATTCACCACACAAGAAAACCAGGCTTCTCAAGGGGAGAATATCATGAAGAAATGTAGGTTCAGTTAGGCTGTTGAGCAGGTAGGCTGAGAACAGACAGAAGGGCAATTTAAATACCCTTTTACAATATGCCCAACAGTTTTGACTAGACCTTTCCTAGCTTGATAATAAACACAGAGAAATCAACAACATGGAACCTGTTTGAAATGTACGTCAATACTCAAGAAACAGAACATTCCCTGTGATAGAATGCAAAAAAATAGCCACAATCCTGGACTCCTCTCTGTATCCTGCCCTTTGCAAAGTGACTTTGCCTGCCTGCCATGAAGAAGTAGAGTCTTCTTTCCCTCCTTTTGAATCTGGCTGGTCTTGCTACTTGCTTAGATCCTTGGGATGCAGTAGAGCAATGCTGTGTTCAAGAGTCCTAGCGCACTTCTGCTTTCTCCTGGAAACTTGTTCTGCTGTCTCGTGAACAAGCCCAAGCTAGCCTGAGGGTGATGAGAGACCACATGGAGCAGAGATGAGTTGTCCATGTAAAACTGTGCTGAACTAGCCAACCCTTAGCTCACCTGGCGCTAACGGCAACCTAATGAGTAAGCTCAGGCAAGAAAGATCACCCTGCTAAGCCCAGCTCAAATTTTTGACCTGTGATAGACAGCCTAATAAGTGTTGTGGTTTTAAGCCTTTAAGTTTTTGGGTATATTGGTTCACAGCCTATCTGATATATCACCCAAATTATTTCGTATTAGGAATACAGACTCCCTAATAAGGATTTATCCCTGGAATCAGAAACTATTAGCAGATGTTTGGCAGGGCACTCTGAACAGAATACATCCACATCTTTGTTTATTTAGGAAGAGTGATGTTTTACTCTTCTTTGTATTAAAATCACTTTCTTTCTTTTTCTTAGTAGATATTTGTGTTTATATGCCATGGAAGCCATCTCTTTACAAGGAAATTACAGGATATAATAACAAGGTGAGACTTAAAAAAATTGCCAGAAAATGTAAAATTTCCATAGCTGAGTTAGAGTATGTATTGGATGCTAAAGAAAGCAGAACTGACCTTTAGAAAATAGATTCAGTGAAATAAAAGGCAAAATTGAGACATTCTACCAGGATGTGGAGGAAAAGAAACAAAAAATAAACATTAAAATATCATGAATTTGTGTTAAAATTCAAAAACCGTAATAACTAAAACTGTGACAATAGAATAGGAAAAGACAAATTGACCAATGGCACACAGTAGAGGGTCAAGACCAATCATCCCACTTCCCTACACATAAATAAACATGTGACCTTTGGCAGAGCTGGCTTTGTTAATCAGTAGATTAAGACTAGATATTTTATGTTTATCGAAGGATGAACATGTGATCACGTTTTAACAAAAGGCAAAAATTATACACAAAACAGAAACTTATTGAGGTATTAAAGGTAATGGTAAACTTCTATTTCATAAACTGGATGGTAAGTACAGAAGTGTCCACTGAATTACTATTCTGTTACCTTACATATATATTTTATCATTATCCTATTTATCTAAGCAATTTTTAATGAACCATCTTTTAAGAAAGACATTCTAGAATGAAAAATATAATGAAAAATCAAGTGTATATTTAGATTTTTTTTCAGACTTCTGATTTTAATTTAAATTTTAACTATTTAAAAGGTCTAAAAACCCACATAAAAATTAGAGATACTTTTAAATGTATTAGCTCTCATTCTGGTCTAAAGTTAGATACATCAATTTTGTTTTCATAAGTTTGCAATATATCCTAACCCTTAGACTCAGGTCTCAGCATGCTTTGGTACATTTAATAATATAATTGTGCCCAACCTGTAGTCCAGCAGTCATGAATCAGAACATAGTGATAGAAATTTAGTTTAAGTAACAAATTCTAGGTTTAAGGGGAGGGGATTTAGTTATCAAAGTAAATACAACAACCACAATTACTCTAAGTTATTGAGCATTTTTTATGGGCTTGGTATTGAATCTAGTGTGAATGGCTCAGCTAAATAATACCTCTCATCAAGTGATGCTTGGACGCAGCTTATGCCTTCTGGAGTGAGACATCAGCATCCCTGATCATTTTGAACAGAAAAGTAAAGTCATCCATTTATTTACCAACCAGTTGCATTGAGTCAGGCACTCTGGAAAGAAGGGGAAATCCTTTGAGAATATATGATAAAGCATCTCTGGAAAAGAGTTCCCTGTATGATGACAATTGTGATTAAAGTTTCTCAAATCAGAAAAGAGGAATTTAGTGAACAAGGTACAGGCAAGACCCCCTTGACCGGGTTTTACCCAGGTTTGGGGATCTTAGAAAGGAACCATAGATAGTATGCTTCTTCTCAGCCTGGATTCTGAACACACGACGTTTCAGAAAAATCACCATTTGTGGGCAAAATATCTTATTACTGATAGAAATTAGACTATACCTTTTATTTAGATAGCAGAATTCCTCAAAGTAAAGCCTGAAATTAGTCAGACTTACTGGCAGGCCTGGACCAGTGCAGGGCTATTCTCATCAGAAAGTGTGACACATGATTTCTCCCAAGAAAAAAGAGATGGGGGGCAGGCCACATCTGTCTGTTTCTTCTTTCCAAGCTCACCAACGGCATGCCATTCCAACTCCTCAGGAATAGACTAAGTGGAAGGAAAGTGGTTTTCCAAATTTTATTCTCTTAACTTGTTGAACTCAACCATTTAGCCTCTTTAGGGCATGATTACTGTCCTCTGGACAGGAGATCAGTAGTTGATTGAGACAGACTTGTTCCCACCTTCCTGAGGCTGCTGGCCACAAGAATAACCATGGCTCCTTGGGGTATCCCCAGGGACAACTGAGGTTTTGTCCCAGAGGTCTGCATTTTGCTGAGTTAGCGTGCCCAGAATCTGATAAATGTCACTAAATCCTCTATCTTTGCTGAGCTTTGAATGGCCCTGAATCTTTCCTGAAGCTTAAGGTGTCCCATACCTCCTCTGAAGCATGAGTTACTTCTCAACTTTGCTAAAGTCTGCCTTCTGTTTGCTTAATTCTCACTGGGCATATGTACTGCTTTCTCTGCATAATGAGCCATTTGCTTGTGGACAAAGCATTTACAAGTTATAGTCTTATATGCGGAATCTAAAAAATACAACAAACTAGTGAATATAACAAAAAAGAAACAGACTCACAGATATAGAGAACAAACTAGTGGTGACCAGTGGGAAGAGGAAAGGGGGCAGGGACACTATAGGGGTAGAGGATTAAGAGGTACGAACTATTATGTGTAAAATAAGCTACAAGGATATACAGTGCAACAAAGGGAGTATATTTTATAATAACTATAAATGGAGTATAAACTTTAAAATCATGAATCACTATATGGTACACTTGTAACATATAATGTTGTACATCAGCTATACTTCAACAAAATAATTTTTTTAAGTTATAGTCTGATCAGCTATCAAGGTTAAAATCCCTTAAGACAAAAATCAAAGTCCCTTTCCCAGCCTGCAAGCATTAAAAGTCAACTGCATGACTGTATAAACAAGTCTTGCTGACTAATGCAAGCTTCCACGAAGACTAATTCCCCAAATAATAATGTCCAAGACCCAAATCTAGGGGACTTGGCCTAAAACCTCTACAGTATATATTTTGCTCCCCCAAATTCTTCTCCCCAATTATTTCTGAAAATTTATAGCCTAATACACATTCTAATAATCTTAAATTAAATCAAATCGATCCCTTTAAAACTACATCCTGCCACTCAACACCCCACCCCACCCCACCAGCCTTGGCTTAGAGACAAGATCTGTGTCTGCGAACAAGACATGGAGAAAAACATAGGAGAACAGATAATACCCTGCAGTTGACCCGGCTCTAAACCAAGAATAGAGAGAAGGGAGCAGGGCTATACATTTCTAATTTCTCTTTCCAAACTTAAATAAATACTTAAATAAATCACCCCTATACATCCCTAGAGAGATATCAGGTGGTGGTGGGAGGATAAATGTGTTACATCAATGTAAGTTCTTCCACCTGGAAGGAACCATGGCCATAGGATTGTCCATTGTTAGGAAGGGTTCTTGCATTCCCCCTCTTAAATTTTTATATTCTAAAATTACTAAAGTGATTATAATTCTAACTCCACATCATGTGGTGCATGCCTTTGTGGCTTTGTCCATGCTGTTTCCTCTTCCTTGCACATCTTTCTCTCCCCTTCCCATCTGCCATTCCGATGCTCACAGATCCACGCCCCTCACTCTTCCATGGGTAAATCTATTCATTATTCAAGGCTCGGCTTACACGCCCTCTTCTCTAAGAAGCCTCAACAGCCCTTCCAGCACCCTTGAACCCTCAAAACATTCTCATAGTTCTCTGGACTGTTTCTATTTCCAGGCAATGACCAAAAATATTGAAAATACCTATTCATGTGTTTGTTCCTCTCTTAAAGGAGAAATGCTAATGAAAGAAATAATACAGAAGTAAATTAAGTAAAAATATGAGAGTTTATCACTTTCTATCTCACTAATCACACTCACAAAATAATTTTTAATGACACTGAAATGCTCTTAAAGTGCAACGCAAATAAAAAAGTAATAATAATTGTGCAGTGGACATGTACTATTTGTAATATCCTTGATATAGAAGCCATAACCTTAGTGTGTGTTTTACCTCCTAACATCATCTGATTCATTAGCTCATTTGGAGATAACAGCAACAAAAAAACATTCTTATGAGAATACCTGAATGAAAAAAACTTTATCCTCCCCAATACAAAGAAGTTTGGGCAAAAGTGAGGAGTAAAGATTGTAATCATTCTTTAAATGAAAAACAACTATTCTTTTTGAAATGTCACTGTTAATTATTTTTACATTGCTATTATTTTATTAATAGACTTGTTTTTTCACATTAATCATTCATACTTATTAGCTATCTATTTTTTTAAGAAATAGTAAACCTTTCTCAATGCATAGACTAGTTCTGTTTGTGAATTAAAAAAAAAAGGTACCCAGTTACTATTCTAGAACTGTTAGTCTGTTCATGCACAGATGGTGAATCCTCAGCATGTATTATTTCGAATACCATGATATTTTACAGCGTTTAATGATTTACAGATACTTACATATACATTATCTCATTTGAACCTTACAACAATTTTAGGTAGTCAGTATTAATATTTTCCCCACTTTTTAAAGCAAGTGATAGATCTGGCCTCTAACCCAAGAAAGACTTTTATTCTACTTCCAAGAATATTTCTATTATGCTGCAGCTACACCTGGCCCAACCCTTATAATATATACAATAAACTCATTTACAGTATATATCATAATACAAGATTTTAAATAGACACACAAAATATATGATTTGTGATTGTTATTCATTTATATAACACATTTACTTAACATGTACAAATTCGCTGTAGAGAATAAAACAAATTTATGTCTGAGGAAGGTTGAAGAAAATCAACAAAGACAATAATACACAAAGTTTTAACTTCAACTTATCTTTTACCTGCTTGATTATTTTCAATAACCTGGAAGCTATACTACTATTTATCTACATACTAAATTTCATTTTTAAAAAGGTACTGGAGTAATTTAGCTTGTTTGATTTGAGTCTGTTTACTTATGAATTCATTTAATAGTTTAAACCATATGGAATTGCCAGCATTCAAATATTTTTGACTTACAAAAACAGTAATTTCACATGATTCAATTTAATGTTTGTGTAAATTGGGATAGAGCAGCAATATTTTCTCTCTCTCCAGTCAGCAAACAGATTACATCGAATTTGATGAGATGCCATCCAGCCTAAGACAGACTGGCAATTTCCTGAAATAGCATTTTAGTCATGAATCTCATATTTAGCATTATTTAATGCAGTTTCAAAGAAAATATCTGAGCCTTTTTGGCATGGCTTTACCTATATTTAGCATAACAGGAACATGGCTATTATAACAGAGGTAGAACCACAAGCATGTTAAGTCTGTTACACAAGAAGCAATATTTGGGGAGAGTTTCTAGTTATACAAGTCAATGGCAGTGATTTGGTAAATCAGTTGTTTTCAACTTTTTGTGTATTTTATAATCCCTGTGGTGGAATATAAAAATAAACACTTAAGGAAATTTGGGTACTGCGAAAGGAAAATCAAAATGGAATCACTATTGCTAAGAGAGTTCTCTGAGCCGAGAGACCGCAGAGGAAGAGTGACTTATCCACATCTCAGCCCGTATGGAATCTGACCTTTTGACCACTTATTGTCCTACTCAAGACACTTATCCAACCCTTACCCTAAAACAACTCATGATTCTTTTTTTTTTTTAATTTATTTATTTTTTTAAATTAATTAATTAATTTATTTATTTTTATGGCTGTGTTGGGTCTTCATTTCTGTGCAAGGGCTTTCTCTAGTTGCGGCAAGCGGGGGCCACTCTTCATCACACTGCGCGGGCCTCTCACTGTCGCGGCCTCTCTTGTTGCGGAGCACAGGCTCCAGACGCGCAGGCTCAGTAATTGTGGCTCACGGGCCTAGTTGCTCCGTGGCATGTGGGATCTTCCCAGACCAGGGCTCGAACCCGTGTCCCCTGCATTGGCAGGCAGATTCTCAACCACTGCGCCACCAGGGAAGCCCCAACTCATGATTCTTTAAGGACAAATAATCCCTGACGTGCATCAGAGTCAATTGTAATTCTTCCCTGGCAACTTTAACAACCTTGTGGCTTTTGTCTTTATAAGCCCCTGGTTCTTTCTCTTCCCCACATTTTTGGTTTTAACTGAATCTGTGTCTCCCGGATTGCAATTCTCAAGACCCCAAATAAAGCTCTTTGTTCTTCGTAGCTTTGATACTGATTATTGTTGGATAGTACATGGGGCTGAGATCTAGGCATGGACTTTTATAAACTTCTTAAATTATTCTGATACATGTCATATGTTAGAAGCCACTGTAATAAACTCCAGTTGAATGAGATAAATGTTGAAAGTTAGTCATTCACATGGGCACCCTAAGCCTCTAACTAGAGTCTGTAATGATAACTTATGGGGAAAGGTGAGGAGCAACCTATCAGCACATATTGGAAGCGCCACATTAGAGCACAAAATTCAAATAGAAACAGAAAATACCAGTGTATTACAAAGCTACTTTTACATGTTCAGATTTAGAGTCTTTGAAGCCAGAAACTCCAGCTGGGGGACAATAAAGCAAACACCATCACGCACTTCCATTCAGAATGGATTATCTCAAATATACACTGGTCCACATCCCTGCCGAGGTCAACAAGACTTCATCATCCTTCTTGAATTATGTACCTATGCTGCTGTAACAAACTACCACCAACTCAGTGGTTTAAAGTAATACAAATTTATTCTCTTCTAGTTCTGGTCAGATGTCTAAAATCAAAATATTGGCAGGGCTGCATTCCTTCTGAAGCTTCAGAAAAGAATCTCTTTCGTTGCCTTTTCAAGCCTCTAGAGCTTCATTCCTTGCATCTCTTGACTTATGGCCCCTTCTTCCACCTTCAAAATGTTGACAAGTTTAAATTATGATGGAGTAATCTCAGTACAGGCATACAAAATGGAGTCCGGTAGCCACTGAGGATCTGGTCTCAGACAAGCTTCTGCACCACTGAGAACTTGAACTTTCTTTGCATTGTACCACACCCTCGGGACACCACCAGCCATATCTACAACACCTGCCAGATGCAACCTTGTGGTCTCAAGGTCCCCCCTTGGAACTATGCAGCCATTTCAAATCTCAACCAATCCATACTTAACACTCTTCCTTCTTGCCAGCTCCAATTATAATTCCTGATATACAACTCATGTAACTAACTGTAACCTTGCCATTTTTTGCCTATATAAGCCTCCCCCATCTTGTAGTCCCATGGAACATAATTCAAGTGCTTCTTGAATCTGTGTCTCTCAGGCTTGAGTCCTAACAACCCCCAAAATAAACACTTTTTTTTTTTTTCAGTCAAGTCTCCGTTTCTAAGGTTTTAGTTAGCAAAAGCCAGCAGGGTGGTCCCATACCCTTCTCCTCTTCTGTAGTTAAATCTGCCTGTCTGTCATAAGAATACAATACATTTAATACTCACCCAGGTAATTCAGAATAATCTCCCCATCTGAATTTTTGTTTTTAAGGTTTTTAACTTAATCACATATGCAAAGTCCTTTGTGCCATATGAGATAACATTCATAGTTTCCAAGGATTAGGTCATGGATAGCTTTGACAATTGTGGATAGACAGATATCCCATATCCCATATTCAGCCTACCACACTTCTCAAAACAACTTTCCAAGCAACCTAATTTCCTGAGATGAAGTCTCTTTGAATTCTGAGTACACAATTTTAGAACTCTAAATTCTCTCTCATCTAAACTCCTCATTTTACTGATTGGAAGACTGAAATCTCCTAGGGGCTTACATAAGGTGTCTTAGGTGGCAGATCTTGCTGGTGAATCCTGATGGCTACACCAATGTTTATTCCATCACCATCCAATGACCTGATAAACCGATATTTACAAGGCAGCAATATGTGGAAAGTTCAATTCACTTAAATAACCTTGCTCTCAGTCAAGCACTGAGAGAGGGAAAGGGCTCTTGCTGCTTGCTCCAGACCTCACTGAAAATCTTGGCGTCCTGGAATGTATAAGAGATTATATAGATTTTCAGAAAAGTAATCAAATGATTAGTTTCCTTAGTTGTAGTAATAGTTATTACTCTAAATTTAGTCAAGAAATGATCCTAAAGTCACAACAGATGGATATTTATAGCTTTCTCATAAACCTACATTGACTTTTTTCCATACCTACTCTTAAACAATGATTTACTAAAGCAGAAAGAGGTGAGTTCAGTGGCAGTTACATTTACAAGCTGTTTTCTTACACATAAAGTATATATTGTAAATATCTAAAGACATAGAGGAACTTGAACTTTAGAGGAACTTTATAGTAGAGGAAGCTACTATAATGTTTAGAAAATATGCGATATGGTATAGTAAAACCCTAGCTATTGGAGTTAACACATGTTTTGGTTGGCCTGGGACAGTTCCAGTATGATCTGTTACCATGGGTAAGTATGAATAATGTCCACTTTTACTTTCAAAAGTGTCCTGATTTACACAATAAATTATTTGATCACTTTACCTAGTACTTCTTTCACAGCACAATGTATTTACATATATACAGTAGTATAAATAAGCAACAGAAACTCAGCTCAATAGCTTAGAAGGAAAAGGGGGATTCATTGGCTTATGTTAACTGAAATTTCTAAAGATAACTGGCTTCAGAAATTATATCTTAGAGCCCTGTGTCTTTTTCTATCTCAGGGAATTTACCTGCAGGTAGTAAGAACAATCACCTATGACAGCCCTTTCATCACGCCCTACATGCCTGGCCACCCCAGTAAAAGACACCACTATTTTCAAGGTTCTGGCGGAATATTCCCAGGGAGGAGTCTGGTTGGCCTGAACTGAACCTTGCACCCATTTCTAAACCCACCACAAGGTTCAGGAGGATCCAGTATTTTTATAGTTCAAGCCTGGGCTCCATGTCCACCCTGTGTCTGCAGCAGATTTTATGAAGTTAAAGGACTTCGCTCTGTTGAAACATACAGAATAACTTCCTCAGAGGAAAATCAGGTCAGTTATCAGAGGACTGGGGAAGGGAAAGCTAAATAAAATAGATGTTCACTACCCACAGGGACAATTCTTTACCTAAATCGTTCAGAAGATGCATGAGATGCTCTGCCTTTGCTACTGCAACATAGCATTTGTCTTCTAGCTCAGCAATAGGCCCTCTATAAGTTTTTCAAAATTCATTATATTCATAACAACAACAACAAAAAAATAGAGGGGAGAAATAGGCCTTAACCTGTTTAAATGGGCCTTTATTGCAATAAAGCTTATTTTGGTTCACACTATCTCACATGATAATTTATAATTGGAAGAACCAGAAGCACATGGAAAGGAAGCTGAGCCCAAATTCAATACAAATTCAAATTCAATACAGAATCAGTGCAAATTATGTTTACACAGGTTCTATTTCAAGTGAGATATTTTTCCCCACATTTTTTACCTGAGCATTATTTATGGCACAGGAGGGGCTGTGTGGCTAGAGCACAGGTGGAATCTTGGCCACTGCAGTGTGAAGCGCTCCTGTGTGTCTACAGTGGCCCTACTGCCTTTGTTCTGCGGTTGCCCTGCCTGCAGAGGGAGGGATCAACCCCACACCCCAAACTGATTCAAATGTCAAGATTGATAACATCATCCATCACCAAGAAAGTATAAAAAGATTTATTCCTCACATAGTGGGATTTATTTTGAGTAGAGCAGGGCAGGTACCCAAACTGGTCAGGAGCAGCTTGAGAGAAGGGAAAGGCGAGTGGCTTTGGTATTTATTGTGGTGAGGGTGTGGAACCAGGGGTGCCCTGCTTGTGGCCAGGGGTTTGTGTGATTTGATTCCCCTTTTATGTTGACTTGCTCAGATGTGTGTCAAAAGGGAAACGCAGAGGGTTGGTGCCTTAAAGCTGCCAGCGGTCACACTTCAAAAATGAGGCAGCAGACTCTTTATCACAGCCTGTGTAAGAATCTCAGCTCCACCACTTACTAGCTGCATGGCCTTGTTAAGTGACAGCAAGTTTGTGGGTTCATTTATATTTTAAAGAAGGACCGTGATATTCACACCATAGGATTGTTGTAATGTTTGAATTAGGTAGCAGTAGAGAGGTTAAGACTGTGCCTGGTTTATGATAAAAATACAAAAAATGTTATGTCCTTTTCTTCCTGTGCTCCTTTAAACTTCTTTACGCTCTAAGTGCTAGAGTCTAAGAGGTCATTCTTGATTTTCTTTCACAGAGGATATAAATAAACTCATTCATTCATGAACATATATAATATAGAATAAATACATAGATATACAACATGTATAATCAAATACATGTCTACATATAAGAAGAGAACCCCAAGGTAAAAGTGAGGATTAACCCAAGAGAATGAATGGCTAAAAGAGGAAATTCAAGGTATCAGCAAAATGGTCACAAAGGACGAATTGGTGGCAGGAGTACCCCAGTAGCTTCAACTCAACCCTCACAGACATTAGCCTACTCCATATATGTTAAGTTCACCATATCACATTCATGATGGCAAGGCAGATAACATCTCTTCCCATGAAAAAGCTTGCAGATGGATGTAAGAGGTTCCCTCCAAGAATGTGACCAAGGTGGCCCTAATCTTTTAGCCTGACCAAACTTTAGACAAGCTTCTTCCTGCCACTAAGCCCTTGACCTCCCTCTTCTTGGAGTACTTACTTTAGAAAACTTCAAATTCTTTCTCTGCTCTTTTGAAATGTATGTAAATCTTCTCTGAGCCTCTTGCCAGTTTAACAATTCTGAAAATGCTTTTCTCAAGGATGCAGAAATCATCTCTTTGAAATATAATCATCAATGAAGACAGCACTCCTAGCTCCCAGTCTCCATAGGAGAGTGGGCCTCTTGTTTTGAGTTGTAACTACCTCCTGTCGTGAAGATAAGAGAAAGTTTGGTTTTCTATGGATAAGGCCAATTAGCAAACACAGATGGCCTATGATCTCCTTCACCTCATCTCTTAAAAACTGTCCAGCATTTTGCTTCAGCAGAGTTGAGCTCATATGGGTCTGGTCTCTCTCTCCTGTTGCAATGGTCGTGGATAAAGTCCTCTTTACCTGTTCAACTTTGATAGAATTCCATTTTGCTTTGACAGGTGCTTTTCTGATAGATCCAATCTTGTTGCTTTGCTTTGTAGAAAATCCTTTCAAGCATGAGGTGGTGGGTTTTCCTTTCTTTCTCTCTCTCCCTCTTTCTTCCTTCCTCTCTCTCTCGCTCTCGCTCCGAATCTGGGGGCACATGTGTGTGCTCGTGCATTTACCCAGAGAAGGGGAAACCTCATTCAGGCAATAAATACACTCTGAATGACACTTGGAGTCTGGATTGCTCAAGCTTTCCTTGGTGACTTCCTGCATGAGAGAAGGCTTTCTCTCACAAATGGTAGATAATGACTTTTCCCACTTACGGGTCAAAAGTTGCAGTGTTATTTACTTCGGTGTGAAGAGAAGTGTTTTGTCCCAGACTTAGCTAACCCCTCTGGGAGGGGGGATGGCAGCACTCCTCAGACACAGGAAAGGGCCAGAACCTTCCTGGTGGCTCACTGAATGTCAATGCTTCTGTTACAGCTGAAATATCAATGAGGGACAATAGACCCCAGGAAGAAAGTGCCCCATCCCTTGTCTATTTTGACCTCCTGCTGTCATGGCAGTGTGGAGATACCAACAGTTAAGCCCAAGTAGGAGGACTGGAGCCTAAGAAATGCATGGCAAAGGAAAGGAAAAAATATAGAGGTGAGAATGAGGGTGGCTCATTTAACGGAAAAGACAGGCAAAATACCATAGGAAGCAATTTATTCCCAACAAAGCTACCTCTATTTACACTACGGTTTTGTGTATTTTACACAATAGTTATGCTTCCATTCTCTGAAAATCTGTGCTGCAATTCACATTTATAGAGCATTTTCTATCTACTCATCAACTGAATCCTATTCTAAGAGTTCCACAATATAGAATACCCACAGCGATCAATACGATATAGCAAAAATAGTTGTGGCCCTAAATTATTAGACGCTTTAAAATCCACATTAGGTAATTCAGGTTACCTAAATCAAGGCATATTACACGCAAGTGAGTGGAGCAGAGGAAAATAATAGGAAAGAGGAGAGCTAGGCTTATGCCTCCATGCCAATAGCACAGGAATGCCAGAAAAAAAAAACCTGAAGGAGGGTATTCTCAATAATACCAAGGAACAGAGCTCCAGAAAGATAAGAGCAATAAGCAGAGAGAGGCCTCTCCAAAAACAAGGAGGAAAATCTAAGTGAGTTCAAAATACATTTTCTCAATAATAAAGGACATACAAATTTAAATATTACCTTGAATATGAAAATCATCTTCATTGGAAATAGCTGGGAGAATGGTGATAGAACATGTTTATTTATTCAAGTTTTTAAACGAAATTTTACCTTTGTTTCTCTTCTAATTTTTCATCATCTTATTTTATTTATATTTTAATATACGTTAAATAGGTTAATTTATTTTTATCATGTTAAATGAATGTTTACCATTTTGAATGATTTTTAAATTATTTTTATATAATTATACTAGGTCATCATTGTTTTTGGGCCAAAAGATGTTGAGAATTAAAACAACATATTCCCACATGCAGCTTGAATGCTGAGAAACAGAACTTTCTCCTCTCACAGAGCTAACTGTCTATATTAACATGGCCTTATAATTCCATTGCTTTCATTAGCATAACTTTACTATTCTATGAGTCTCTACCCAGGCAAATAATTTGATTGCTCATTATAGAGACACCCTGAAATATCTATCAACTCTCAACAGAATGCATAAATAGACAGCTACGCCCTAAGAGTCTTCTGAATGTCCAGCCTTAAAATCCTTGCCTTGAAATTTCTACCAATTCTAAGCTGTTATACCATTGTTCTTACCAAATTCTAGTTAAGCCCTCCCCATCCCTCCACTGCTGACATTGAAAGATACACCTTAGCTTCCAAGTATCAGTAAATTCCAACCCTTCATCCTCCCCTCTGAGACACTGCCAAAGGTTTGGAAGTTGAGTTTTCTTTTACCAAGAAAAGCAGTAAACTCAGTTTTGCTTTATCAACAGGTTGTGATATTCGAGAAGATGATATTCAACAATGCCCATGCTTAAGTGATTAGACTTCTCATGCTATTAGTGAAGACCCTGAACTCCAGAGCAGAGACAAACTGCAAATCAAAGAATCAGTTTCCATCTGGCCACCAGACTGCTCAACGAAAGGAGACATAAGTAGTGTTCTGATCAAGCCACCGTTTTTGTCTTCCTAACATATTTTTTCCCTTCTTCTTATAACAAAAGCCTTTTTCTTGTGGGAAACCCATTCCACATCATTTGGCTGAGACTCTCCCATCTCCCACTATTACACATATGGCATGTGATGCCAACCTGGATTATCAGAGCACTGCATCCTCAAGAACAACAATTAGACCCAAGATGACTCAGTCAGAGGCTCTATCATGACCCTACCTATTTTGTAAAAGGGATACTGTCTTCTCTGGAATCTCAAACTATATGGCTAATTCAAGTTTAGAGTTTGCACTGACCATCTTTGCTACCGTACGGTGAGAGCTTGTTTGAGAAGAAAACCAGCACATAAATAAGAAGACCATTAGCATGATTGCTGATGACTTGTAAACTCCTGAATCGAGCCATTACTGAAACATCACCCTTGAATGTTTTGTGAAATGATGTCACCATTTAAAGTTCCTATTAAATGGTCAATAAACTCTTTTAGTCGAACTTAGTGAGGATGGGTTTCTAACATTTGTAATCAAGGTTCCTTCTGTAATCAAGAACCACACTAATGAACTGGTCCCACTGAGACAAAATGTGTAACCCTGACCAGGGCTATACATGTTGCCCTGGGTCATTACAAAGCTAATACAAGTCATTACATGAGCACACCCAAGTGTTTCTGCTAACTTTGGCTTCAATCACACCTGAAGCTTCTTGGGACTGACTACCAATCAATATTCTAACGAATATGTTCCTGCTGTTATGAGCAGGAAAACCTCGTCTCGAATCATACCACTGAAAGCTTTACCCACAGTTTGCTGATATGTGGTTGCAGACTTGGTGGTTGTCTCCTTCATATATCTGGTTAAGTATTTTTTGTATTTAGGAATCTTGGTACCTGTGCCCCTCACCTTGTCTGAGAACACTAGACACACTATGCTGAGGGAATACATTTTGCTTTTCTTCCCTCTATTATACTCAAATGACTGTAACTGCTCTAGAGTAAGAGGTCCATAGGCTTTGGAACAGAATAAAAAGGAATAACTGGAAAACCATAAAGCAAACAGAGTCATTTAGCTTCGGGGAAAGCAAAGCTAATCTTTGGCGGAACTTAGAGACCTGGAAAAGTGACGATATTTATTCTGGACCCCAAATACACTTTACTCCAGTTTTGATTATGCATAGTACTTTTAGCAGCCCCCCTAATCATAACTTATTGAATTGGCTTCTGCAAGTTGCCTGGAATATAGCAGTCATTGTCAAATAACAATTTGCCTTTCCTTCTCCTCAGATCTCCATAAAGTACTGTGTATCAGCATAAACTAGGTTATGCTATGGTAACAAATATCCCTAAATCTCAATAGCTTACAACACAAAGGTTCACGCCTCTTTTAAACTTTATGTCCCTCTTGGGGCATCTTAACTCTAGGACTGATACTGACAGAGCAGGCTCTCGTTGGAACATTACAGGTTATTGTGGCAGAATTTGACAATGCACACACTGGTGATAAAAGCTGTCACTCACATTTTGTTAACCAAGCCTGACAGCAGTGGGGTAGGGCAACATAACCCTTCCCCAGGAAGAGACAGCAAATGTTTTGTAATAATAATCTGGCCTACTGCATACATATTGCCAAATGGGAAGTTGAATTTTTAAAAAATCAAAGATATTGCTGGAAGTCCATGTATATATCACCTAGTCTGAAAGTCATTTAAAAAACTCAACAAAGAACATGCTTTAAGGGAAGACATAGGTTATAGATCTGATAAAAATCCATCAGAGATCCGTGACAAGCATATTCATGCCTGTCTTAGGCGGGGAGATATTTGTCCATGCCCTGGTATCAATTGAAGAATAGCAGAATATGTCACCCCAAAATAGGCCACTTTGGCTTTAGGATTACTTTGAGCTGAAGGCAATTGAGACGAAGCAGGTACAAGAAAAGCTCCCTGCCTTCCCCTTATTTGCCTGACAGCAAAAATAAATGTTCAAAGGTGTCCCTCCTCCCTTCTCTATGAGGAAGAACAAAAGATAATCACTAGGGACAACCTCAGCCCCTATCAGCTTGGAGAAAACACCAGAGGAATCTACATAACAAATTTTACTAAGCCTTTATCTACCATTAGTTTCCCTTCCCATAGTTTGTTGCCCTTACAAGCTTAAAACTGCTTTCCTTTGTTCTGTCATTTGTCCACAAATATATTGTTTTTTGTTGAAGATAAGGCAGAGTTCTAAGCCATTGCATTGAGTTACTCATTTTCCCCTAGATAGCTCTCAAGTATACAAGAGATACGTATGTTAATAAACTTGTTTGTTTTTCTCTTGTTAATCTGTCGTCTATTACAGGGGTCTCAGCCAAGAACTCAGAAGGGTAGAGGGAAAATTGTTTTTCCTCCCCTACACAATCAAAGGGAGGCGAGGAGAAAAATAGGTGCAACATTATGAGATCAGTCGTCCTGTTTCCTAACAGGCAGGATCTGACCTGACAGGCAAGACATTCTGAAGAGTCCAGTAACCTCCTCCTATGCCCATCCTTACTTTGGTAAAGCGTACAGCAGCAACCATTTATTGGTTAAAATGATACCATCAATAAGTATACAGAAAACTGCTGAATTACCAACATCTCCACTGACAATCTATTTATCACTCTTTCCATTACTTTCCTAATTCTGAGGAGTTGATGATTACAGATGATAAAAAGGTTATTGTTTTTTTCAGTGCATTATCAACATATTAGAAAAGATGGCCATCTCGTTCCTTAATATCTTAAAACACTTTGAATATCTAAGGGAAAAGGAGAAGAGAGAAAATACCTCTTCTGTTTGCTGGTAGATTTTTTGCAAGAAGAAGAAATACCTAATAAGAACAAAACAATTGCATTCACTTAGCTTTAACACTTTTTTTTAAATGTTAGTACTAACTTCGTATTCTTTTGCTTTGGTAATATGAAGAGAGCTTATAAAATAACAATGAGTTTCTTTCAGAAAGCAGATTTGTCCAATTGTGAAGAGAAATATGAATTTAATTTATAAAGCCCAAAGGAAGAAAAAAATTAGAAAAACATTTGATCCAGTGTATTTGATACACTTAATGGTTGAATTGATAACATTGTCAAACAAAAGCCCTGAACAGAACGAGTCATTAAGATGCCAAAAACCATTGATTCAGCAACCATGAAAAAGTGACGGCACTGATATGGAGTGTTATTGGGATGCTTGGTATATTTTGTAGCCAATCTGTTCGCACACAGAGTTCTATATACCCTTTTCCATAAAACTCGCATCAGAATTCTACTTGGCATTTAGTCTATTCCTCCTTTCAAACATGCCAGCTTTGTCTTAGGGAAATTAAATAAAATGTTTTAGTGGGGGGAAAAAAAATGAAAGAACCTGCAATCACATCTTAATACATTATTAGAGGGAAAGAGATGGGCCAAAGATCTCTAAGACACAGTAGGGGCCATTAGTTTTACTTAGTGCAGAAGTATATTTTAGTTGTCCTTTTTGAAGGGACTGTAAATACAAGGATTTATTTGGAAAGGGTCAAATAAACTGGGGCTGGATAAATAAAATTGATATGGTAATTACTCTTACATGGTTCATCATGCTGACAAACATCATAAACACAGGTAGCATGATGAATTACAAGCATTCAGTCACTGGGAAACTGGCTAGATTAGCTTCATGGGCTTATTTAAATTGTGTTGCTCTAATAAAGTGGAAAGCAATAAGTGAATAAAAATTCTCCCCAGAAGCCATCATAAGTAATTCATGCAAAATATTTTAAAAATTGGTACAAATTTCAAATTAAATTGGGTTCAATTTTTTTTTTCCCCACCATACCTCCTATTCCCCAAATTAATCTGTATTCTGGGTCCACTCAAGGTACCCTGAGGTCTGAAAGTCAGTAATATTGTGCCATTTCTATCAATGAAGGCCATGTATTTCTTTTGGTTTCAGAAATTTATCATCAGTGAGGGTGGGAAGTCTAAGTCTCTGCCTTCATTGTTGAAATGAATACAGTGCTCTACTGAGGAAGCCTCCTATTCTCAGCACATCCCTCTGTCCCCCTCCCCCAATCCAAGTCTAATTTGATTGGCTGAATTGAAACACTAGTTATGCTTGTCTCAGATTTAGAAGAACTCACTGTACATTCCAACTTTTCTAAACCAGCCATGCATCATCAAGCAAATCCCTTAAAACCATCAAGGTCTCATTTCTTTCACACAAGGAAAAGGAATGGTACCTTTCAATTTTGGTGATCTATAATTAATATTATAAATAAAATGTAGATATCTTTGCAGACATAGTGAAGACAATTTATTGTAGGCAGAATTACAATCTCATTGTTGCACAAAGCATATAAACAACAATAAAGCCAAAGCATATAAACAACTCTACTGGGAGGAAAACCTTATTCCTCTTTCAACTTGGGTCCAGTAGTTGGGCTCTGCAAATTAAATGACATAGACAGATTAACAGGAGGAAAGACAAGGTTTATGTACACATGCACAAGGAGTTGTTTGCTATGAGTAACTTGTGGAATAGCCCTAAGTAAAGGTTTATATAGATCAACTTGACAAAAGGGGGTCTTCAGAACTTCAAAGGGAGAGTATGGAAGATTCTGTTGGTTTTTTGGGGGTACTAATGGAAATGGGCAGTTTATTTCCAAGGGAGCTGAATTCACAGGAAACTCCCTTGGAGGGGGGTTAATGGCAGTTGTATCTTTGAGAGGTTCTGCTTTAGTCAGATAAGATTTCTTTCTGAATCTTCTAAGCTCAAATGTTTCCACTTTAAAATAATCATTATTCCAACTCTGAGGGTCTGAGTGCATTCCCACAGCTCCCTTTCTACAGATTCCTAGAACCCAATCTTGTCTTTACTTTCTTGTCCAGAAGCACAGTGACCATAAACATGGCCTACTGCTGGAAGGAAGGTTAAAAAAAAACACCTTTTACTCCAGACTTTCATTTGCATTTAAAAGAGAGACCAACTAGGCTGTATAGATGATTTAAAGATAATTAGGTAATTACGCAGCATGTGGCCACATTAAGTTTGGAGAATTTAAGTCACTTTCAGAAAAAGGAAAGGAGGGAGGCCTAAGTTTTTAACTTCAAAGTTTTGTAGTCCTTACATAATTATTTGTCTAGGAAAAATTATATATAAGTTGATTTTACATATTTAAGTTACATCAAGTTCATTTTCGTCACTAATATTTTAGGTTTCATCCCTGTGTCTGCAAAGTTGGTGATTTTGCTAACTTAAGTCACTGTAAACCATACCAAAGCTTTATTTTTTTTTCCATTCCATTTTCTATTCCTCTAGGCCTTAGATGAAGTTTTTACAGTCTTTAATATATAGCTCATTTGTTTATATACTGATCAAGGTTACTACTATCTTTTAAATCAAATACTGGATATATGAAGCCACTTCAGTCTTGTGGAATGATGCAGGAATCAGAGAAATTGACAGATAAAATTTAGGTCTCACTTCAGGACACAATACAAAAAGCAAACTAAAATGATGAGATTCTTAATATGAGTCCCAGGTACACAGGAACATGCAGTGGAAATCAAGGCATGCTCTTGTTCTCAGGTGCATAAACACTGCAAATACAATACAGTGTGACAAATGCTATGATGGCTTAAATTGGAGTTTCTTAATATCGGCCCAAGTGACATTTCAGACAGACAATTCTTTGTTGTGGGAGCTCTCCTGCACACTGTAAGACGTTTAGCAGGATCCCTGGCTTCTACCCACTAGATGCCAGTAGCAACCTCCCCCCAGGTTGTGACAACCAAAAATGCCTGTAGGCATTGCCACATGTCCTCTGAGGGGAGGGGCAAAATTGCACCCAGTTGAGAACCACTGGGTTAAACAAAGGGTGCCTTGACTTTCTCCAAGATGTGACGTCTAAGCTGAGATCTTTGCAATAAGCAGGAGTTAGCCAGTTGAAGAGAGTAGGTAAAGGGGAGAGTGTATATATTAATCTCAGAGGCAATATCCTAAAAGCCAAAACATTAGGAAATATCTTGTTTTTCTTTTGTACCTGACAGCTAGTGAATCTGAGTGGTCATTAAACTGTTTTCCTGCATTCAAAAATTTACCTAGTCTTTTTGTGCTAAGAAGATTGGAGCTTGATGTAGATTGGAATACTATCAAATGTGGTCTTTCCTACTTAGTATATTTACAAAAGAAGAGTTTAAAGAATGGAGGAGGACAAAATAAGTAGAGGGAATCACTATGATTTCCCAACAATTAGAACAATTGGAGTTTCCTCACATGTCTTCAATATGGAGTTTCTGGCTCCTGCTTTCAGGAAGAAAAAGGCAATGGTCAGAGAGCCCTTCTTATACCTGCTATTTTTTTAAGTGCCTTTAGTTCAAAATAATTTTATGTCAAAGTAGCATATTTTGGGGTGACATATTCTGGTTTCTTTCATCATGCCCTGTCACTTCTTTGTCTCATGCCCTGTCAAGATTTCCTGCCTTTATGGGTTTTAATCTAAACTACCTTCTTGTCCTAAATGATTTTGGATTCCATGTTTCTGCTCACATAGCCTCAGTTTCAGAAAGTCTTCCAAAGCTAATTCTCCTTCTGCTTAGAAACCAAGCAGGACCCTATGCGGCCCTCCCAAGTGCAAAAGCCTTTCTGTGTCTCCCATTTCTTGCTTGTAGGAAAAAGGTTTCAGCCTCCTAGACCTTCCCTGAGTTCCAAAGGGCAGATTCAAACAGCTAGTAATCAGAGAAGTGAGGGAATACAGAAACAAAGGAAAAGCAGTCAAGAAACAATAGTGCAGTGATGGGGCAGGGTCCTGGTTCCTTGTGAAGGGATATACATAACAATCTGATACACATCTCTGAGCTCTTCTATGGGAACTAATGCCCCCACCCAGGTGGAGGATGGTAACTTCAGGCTGAACACAAGCATGTGGACCCCAGACTGGTTGGAACCAGAAGACTGATGATTGAGATTCCTGGAACACCACCCAGCTACCTCACCACCAACCAATCAGAGGAAGGTCACACACCCTGCAGACCTCCCCCAACTTTTGCCTATATAAATTCTCCCTGGAAAACCATTAGGGAATTAGGGTTTTCTGAGCACTACCTGCCCAGGACTTCTTGTCTGGTGTCTTACAATAAATGCTGCACTTTCCTTCACCACAACCTGGTGTCAGTAGTTTGGCTTTACTGTGTGCAAGTGAGCGTACCCAAGCTTGGTTCAGAAACACTATTTCCATTCAAATCTACAGGGTCACACTTTCTTTGAATTTTTAACCTGTCTCAGTTGACCATCATTACAAACTGGTATTCTAACTACTGGTAACTACTTATGCATATATTCCTGTCTGATCCTATTCACTGTTGCTTCCTTAACATGTAATTACTACACATAGTAGATACCAAATATACTATATTTACTGAATACATGCATATATGAAGGAATTAACTTTAAGACAAGAATTTCAATGACTATAACTTAGTTTTCCTTAAGGCATTTTATAAACTTACTACACATGAATGAGCTTATCACTTGGAGAGGGGGGATCATAAATGTTTTCAATTAATAAATATCTATTAAGTTAATATGAATATATGATCACTAATGACAACAGTAATACACAATTGAGAACATAAGACATGGTCAACACTTGATAATTATGAGAACGCAAAATAGGACCCCTGACTTTAAGAATCCTAGAGTCAAGTTTAAATACAAGGTAGGTACAGGATGGGAAATACAATTAAATGAGACAACCCAAAGTATTTGTCAGTTTCTGGCACAAATTAGTACTCAATGAATATTTTCTTAGTAGTAAGATGATGGTGGTAATGATCCTAAGTGTCAAATGAGTTGTAAAGTCATCAAAACTCTCACAGGCATTAAGAAAGATCAGATAGGCAGGAGTAGTATGGCAAGGCTTCATAGTAAGAAAGATGAGATTTAGATCATTGTAAAATGGGGAGAAGAAATCATATGCAGGTAGTTGGCACATGAACAAAGGCACTTAAGTAAGAAATGCATTTGTATTAGTTGAGCAAGAAAAACACCACTGCCTAGGAAAGCAGTAATTTAAAAAGGACAGAGAGAGATAGATAAGGTCAAGGTTGTAGGATATTTTTAATGTCTGGCCTCAAAATTTTTTTTTTTTTTAATGTCTGAAACTTTTATATTAACATATTTCCATACAAATAACCCAAAGAAAGTTTAGTATTAGTTGTTGTTTTTTGTTTGTTTATACTGCAGGTTCTTATTAGTCATCAATTTTATACACATCAGTGTATACATGTCAATCCCAATCGCCCAATTCAGCACACCACCATCCTCACCCCACTGCAGTTTTCCCCCCTTGGTGTCCATATGTTTGTTCTCTACATCTGTGTCTCAACTTCTGCCCTGCAAACCGGTTCATCTGTACCATTTTTCTAGGTTCCACGTACATGCATTAATACACGATATTTGTTTTTCTCTTTCTGACTTACTTTACTCTGTATGATAGTCTCTAGATCCATCCACGTCTCAACAAATGACTCAATTTCATTCCTTTTTATGGCTGCGTAATATTCCATTGTATATATGTACCACATCTTCTTTATCCATTCGTCTGTCGATGGGCATTTAGGTTGCTTCCATGACCTGGCTATTGTAAATAGTGCTGCAATGAACATTGGGGTGCATGTGTCTTTTTGAATTATGGCTTTTCTCTGGGTATATGCCCAGTAGTGGGATTGCTGGATCATATGGTAATTCTATTTTCAGTTTTTTAAGGAACCTCCATACTGTTCTCCATAGTTGGCCTCAAAATTTGATGTTTACTCTGAATGTTATTGGGAATCATCAGAAGTTTATGAATAGGAAGGATGACATTGACAAGAGTAGTGCTTAGAATGAGCCTTGCAACAATGCCCTGGGGAAAGATGTTAGATTGAAGAGAGAATAGAAACAGGGAAATAGGTAGAAGTGTACTTACATATGAATTAAATAATATTGTACTACTACATTAAAAAAAATTTTTAAAGCAAGCATCCAGTATCTTCAAAATCCATTCCAAACTGCCAAGTATCCTTTGGTAAAGAGGTCCCTCTCCAGGACCTCAAGCCACAGATGCCATACATTCCCTAGGTACCCACTTGAAGAACCAAATCTCATCTCTTCCTGGGAAAATAGTCAATGTGGGCACCCATCAGCAGTGAAAGATTATAAAAACGAAGTGAATCTATAAATAGTGAGATTATACAGAATGTCTTTTCAAAGACTCCTTACAAATCAGGAAAGATAAAATACCACCGAAAAGTTATGAAATAATGAGACTTCAAGAAAGAATAGAGAAACAAGTGAAGTAAGAAAGAAATGTCCTACGAATGCATGAAATAGGAAAATATCTGAGTGTACTTATGTTCAGAATAGGTACTGATCAATAATTCTAAAGAAATTTCCAATTTCTTTATGAAATCCTCCCTAAGGGTGAATCAGATTTTCCCTCTTATCTCCTCCACAGTGCATTGAAACATGTAAGTCAGTGATTGAAAGGGAGCTCAATTAAAATGCATGGCAAAAAGTCAAAAAAAAAAAAAATTGTACTGTTTGAACAAATACCACATGTTTTTGGAAATCACTCTAAAGAAAATAAAATGTTATTACATGGTCATGTTCCCAAGAGAGTCTGTAATCTATCTGAGGAGAGAAATGTAAATACAAGACATAGACCTAGAATGAGAAAGACAATAAAATATAATAATGTCCTTAATTAAATGACACTTATAATAAGTGAAACAGATCAGAGAAAGAGAACATGGGAATCATTGGGGAAGACTTCATGAAAAAAGTGACATTTGAAATTGTTTTGGAATGATGAGTAAGATTTAAATAGCCAAAAGGCGTAGGAAAAAAAAAAAAAAGACATCTTGATGGAGACACATCATAAACAAAAGTGTGGAGACATGAATGAATACAGCATGTGCTTGAGACAATAACTGTAAAGAAAGAGTAGTCGATGAATCTATGCAGGGGTTAAGAGAAGGGTGGATAAATAAACAAGCTCTTAGTAGATGTTCAGATGGAATCACAGATCAATATGTGTCCAGTATCTAATTACCTACTTAATTCCAGGCATTGCTCTAACATTTTCAGATGTGGTTTTGTTTAATGCTCACAACAACTCTATGAAGTAGGTATTATCCCCAACCTACAGATGAAGAAACTGAGGCTTGTAAAGCTTAAGTTATAAAACAGGACATCAGTAAACATTTTTGAATCCCCACTATGTGCCCAAAGTGCCAGTTATTACATATATATATAAAATTACAGATAGAGTCAGTATTTGAATTTAAATCCATTTCACTGGAAAGACCCTGCACTCTCATTACCCCATGCTGCCTCTCTCTATCTGGCAACCTGAAGCCCAGAATAGAGTCTTTACAAGTGAGTGGCAGAAGGACACATGAGTATCACATCTCCAAGTTGCCTAATACATGTTTCCCAGGCTTTTGTTAACATGGTCATCCTTTTTATTACGTCCTTTAAAAAAAGTCTTTCTTAGTAACAGAAAGCACTTTCTAAAACTGAAGTTATAAATGGAGCCATAAGCCAGCGCTTTGTAATTGAAATGAAATCATTAGAAGGCAGCACCAACGTCTCCTCCTGTGGAGTGTGGCTCAGACTCAGCGGGGCCGAACCTGAGCTGAGACACATCAGAAAAAGCAAGCTAGTGGAGTTACACTGTAGTGGTTACAGGAAAAAAAAAAAAAAAAAAAAATATATATATATATATATATATATATATAACATCATCTCAGAGCTATCTGTAGAAATACATGATGGGCTTAAATGAGATTTAAATTAATGGGCTACATGCTTTCAGTGACAATTAACAGACCTTTAAGCTAACAAGAAAATTAGGCCAGAGAATAGCTATATAGCTATGTCTAAAACATCCTAGCAAAAAACTGGCACATCTCAATAGATAGATACATACCATTAGACAGATAAATTGAGAGAGAGGGAGAGGGGGAGAGGGAGAGAGAGAGAGAGAAATTGAAGGGTAGCAGAATATGCTACCCCGAAATATGCCACTTTGGTGTATTGATTATTTCAAACTGTAGGCACTTGAAAAACAGCAAATACAGGGAGAGGCTTTCTCCGAACTCTCCTTATCTACCAAAGGATAGTCCTTCAAAAGGCACTCGATTGTTTAAATCCCCTCCCTGAGAGTTTCATCAACCAAGAAAGATTGCTTCCTATCATAGGAGAGAAGAGGAGAGGAAAAATTGACACGACACCCCAAAAAAACTTTGTCACAAACTATCATACCTCTCATCTGCTCTTCTAAGGGCCCATTCATCTTTCCTAAAAATCATTTACTCTCCCCTAAAAGGCCTGCATCACCTTCCCTTTTCCCTATTAAGATGGTATTTAAGCCTGAATTCTAAGCCAACTTGGGGAGTGATTCATTTTTTCCCTGGGTGTCTCCTATGTTATATGAGGTATACATGTTAACTTCTGTTGGCTTTTCTCTTGTTAATCTGTCTTTTATCAATGGGGTCTCAACTAAACTCTAGGAAGAATACAGGGAAAATTACTTTTCCTTCCCTACAATACCTATATCTACACACACACACACACACACACACACACACACAACACACACACAGTCACTTGCTGCTAAAAAAATGATGCCTTACAGAGAGGATTATTTTAAAATGCATATACTACTTACTTTCAGTCACGTCAAACACAACAACAGAATCTTAAGCAAAAGGCTACACACAGTAAGATTATTTACTTATTTAATTGACTCTTCATAGGATTGTTAGAAAGAAAACCACAGGCCCAAAATGGTGTCATTCGGGCTAAAGCCCAAGATACAAAACCTAGAATTTAACACCTGATTTAATTGCAGCTTCAGCCTCTCCCAAAAATGTAATCTTAATCAATCAGTCTGCAAATTTCTGGTCAAGCGCCAGTTAAATAATCTGTCCTGAGGGTCTTCTCCATCCCCCAGAGGAAGAAGGGGCAATCAGCATAATAAAACCTTTGCCAAGTTCCCTTTTCCCAGCAAAAGATGATGTCTGGCTTAAAAATAATCCTTTCTTTTCTTTCGTTAATACCTTCTTGCCCCACCCTCCTTCTTCCTATAAAAACCTTCCATTTTTTACTACCCCTCTGAGCGCTTTTCTAGTTGTTAGATGGGATGCTGCCTGATTCATGAATCTTTGAATAAAGCCAATTAGAGCTTCAGATTTACTCCGTTGTATTTTGGTTTTTAACAGGATGTTTGCCTTTAAAGTTCAAAGTTAAGCGACTTAATGTAATGGAAAGAGTATGGGAACAGGATTCTAAATGGGGTTCCAACAACCCCTTAACAATTACGAATAACAGTAACTTTAGCAAGTTGCTTACTAATCGCAACCACAGTTGTATAATCTGCAAAATAACGTAAAACTACTGGGTTGTATGGTTTTTATGAGATATAAATCAAGTGAATGTGATTAATTCCGCTCTTAAAATCAACTGAAGTGACTAGTTCCGTGTCTGCCATAGAAGACAGTCAGTAAATACTAAGGCCTTTGACCTTGTCTATGGTTGTCTTGTTTGGAATCCCTGAGAAGCAAACCCTGAGACAAGAATTCAAATGTAAGAAGTAATCTGGGAGGTGATGCCTAAAGACACAGTGAAGGGGAGAACAGAGGCAGGGAAGGCAGCCAGTAAAGAATGCATTATCAAACCATCAGGTTTTGGGTAAATGAAGCTCAACCCCACTGTAGAAATTTGGGAGACAAAGTAGAACACATCTTATAATTAACCAAAATGAGAAGCAAGGAAGCTGGCTTATTTATCCACTACTCCCCACCTGCCATGGGCTAAATGATGCTCACTTGGGCATTAACTGTCTGGCATTTCTGGCTTGTCATTTGTGTGGCCCAGCATGCTCCCTTCGACCAGAAGAGTTCTGAGGCACAGAGAGTCACAGGTACTCATAGAGTTGAACTCCTTCAGAGTTGAAGGAGGTGAAAGCCAAGAGGATATTCAGGGCATCAACAGAGAGATATCTAGAACAATATTTTAAAATGCTACCCTTTCTAAGAATTTGCCAAGATTCAGTCCTCATCCCTTCCATTTGACTCTTCTAAGTTCCATATGTACAGCAACAGTAACGGTCTTGTTTACTGATTTATCCCAAGCTCCCAGGACCTGGTAGGCATTTAATAGGTATTTTCCTTCATTTTATAATATATAACATTTATTCTTCACTTATGAAGAATGAGGCACTGTGATAAGTGATGTAGATACCTGATTGATACATTATTATATTTGACCTTCATTATTTTCCTGTTAGGTCCATTTCATAGAGGCAAAAAAAGGATGACACAGGTTAGAATATATGCTCCGAGCCATACAACAGACTGACTGCAAAGGCCATGTGCTTGATTACCAGGAGACTGCCTTCATCCCAATTCTCACACCCTTGGAGCCCTCATTCACTTTCATGCTTTAAGCAATCACCGTTGGTGGGTGACACCAAAATCGTAATCTCTAGTCCTCCCTCTTTGGTTATCACACCATTCCCTCAAATTAAACCTCTCTAAAATGAAACCCTTCCTCCACTAATTTCTCTTGTGGACAAATTGTGTCAAGGGTATCAGGCTCAAATCCTCTGAGCCATTCCTAATGCTGCACACCCGCCCGAGCACAATGAGTATAATAGTTTATACGACCAGTCCTTTAATTGATTCTCTGCTATGTACTAACAACTTAAATGACTTGGGTCTTATGAAGAATCCTCTTACGAAGATTTGTGTAAGTCTAGATGCTAGTCTGGACATAAATATCATGAAGGAGATAATAGTTAAGAACTACACGTGAGGTACATGAGTAATGATATATGAAAAAGTGAGATGACAGGATTATAAAATTCTCTGTGGTCTTTTCTGTGTCTGCTAAGGGCTCCACTATTCCAGGGTGGGATTCCAACTTAAAGAAAATAATCAGTTTTATTTGCATATCAAGTCTGTTAATGACCCCGCATTAGAATCACTGGTAGAATAAACTCTTTTGCAATGAGTAGCAATGAGTGGCTGGAGGTTAGGTTATTCATTACTGCTTTAGGCCTGGCTAGAACTACCCTCGGTCTCAGGAAAGTTTGAGACAAAAATCTTTACATTGTGCCTGCCTCTTTTAAGGCTTAAATGCTGGAGTTTCAAGCTTTGTGATAATTCAGTAATGAAGAATTTTAGATCTGAAAACCCCCTTGTATCACAAACACACTGATATCTATAAAATAACCATTTATCTCTCAAATGGGGACAATGTCATCAAGAAGAGGCTAGTGGCAGTAACACCATGTTGCATTAGTTGAGTACTTACATTCACAAACAACAGCTATTTATTATCACCATGAGAAGGGAATAGTCTAGGCATGGCGGGTGCAGAAGTAAACAAATTATTCAGAGGCACATCCCTGGGGGTGGAAGGGTAGGGGTTGCAGAGTGACTTCATGTCCTTGATGGAGTTTGAAGCTCAAATTAAAATTGTCAGGGAGGGTGGGAAGGAGACGCAAAAGGGAGGGGATATGGGGATATATGTATACGTATAGCTGATTCACTCTGTTATACAGCAGCAACTAACACAACAATGTAAAGCAATTATACTCCAATAAAGATGTTAAAAAACTAATAATATTAAAAAATAAAATAAAATTGTCCAGGGCAACTGTTGTCTCTCTTATCCATTCAGAAGTCATAGAATCTCCAAGTGATCACTTGGACTCTGCTAAACAAAGGAGGTCACGAACCTACTGACCATGATAAAAGGCTCTGTCTAGAAATTTATGCTTTCTTTTCCTGAAATAATGATTAAATAGCTTTGAATACAGGTAAGCATAAGATCTATTGAGATAAGACTAAGTAGAGCCATCCAACATTCAAATCCCTCGGAGATTCCAGTTGGTTTTAACATGCCTCAATTTTAGGAAAAACAAAACAAAACAAAACCATTCATTTAAATAAGACGGATGCCAGGCAAGCCTAGAGGCTCTGTATTGCTTCAAATCATTTCCATTCATTCCAAGTAAAACCATGAGGTACTCATGTCTGTAGACTACTAAACCCTACTGCAAAGCCTCTATTATCAGGACAACTTTATTCATATTCCTCACCTTGGAAGCTATTCCATACTTTATTTTCCTTTTCAAACAACAGAAATAATTACACACCAAATGAAAGTTACAGGACAAAAATGACATATGCCCTTTTACTCACCAATGAAAATTTTAAAAGACTGACATTCTGTTACATTGGCTTCAGATATTTTTAGGGAGATAAAATATTGATCCAGTTTAAGTCTCCCTCAGAGCTCCTTTCAATACACCAACTCTTTGGTTTGTGATCTTCTCAGCCCTGAACACTATTTCTTTGTTCTTCACTTGGCCAACTCCTACTCATCTTTCAAATTTTAACTTAAGAGCTCAAACCAGGTCTAGAAGCCCAAGTTATACTATTAGTTATACAATTTCGAAACATGCTATACTCTTCAGAAGCACCTGGTGCAATTTTAAGTAGGTAGTTTTAGTGGAATGGTTTGGTTTGATGCCTTTCTTTCCTAAGCAATTCTGAGCTGTGTCTTCGTCTGTCTTTTCCACTCTGCCCAGCACAAGGCTTGGCAAGCAGTAGAAACTCAGCAAATATTTGTTGAGTCAATGGAAGAAACAATGCATTTTTCTAAATCAAAACAAGATGAAAATGAACTAATGTGTCAAATTCTATCCAGAGTGTGTTTTGTTCTATGGCATTTCTGGTCCGTAGCCTTTTGTTTTTTTCTTTCTTGCTACTGTATAGTTGTTGTTACAAGAATAATATGATTTCTCTTGACAGTATTGCTTGTCTGCCTTTTACTATCTCAATACAGACATTTGAATCTGTGTTCACTCGGTTTAAAAACCCAGATATGTGAGAGAAAGACAGATTGCCATGGATGGGGTTCTTTTTTAGATATACAAGATTTTAAGACACATTTTTACAAGTTCCCTCTCCACTTTTTCAAGGGAAACTTTCTGATCTCTAATCCGTTCTATAGGGATAGTAGAAAAACTCAATCCCAAGCCCTATGGAATATTACTTGTTTGACTACAGTGTTAGGAAAAAAAAAAATTCTCATTAAGAGATTCAGAATTTAGGCAGCTGAGTAAGTTAACAATTAGGTCAGTGGTTCTCAAATTTCATGTGTATCAGAATCCCCTGGAGAGCCTGTTAAAATACAAATTGCTGGACCCTACATTCAGAGTTTTTAATTCAGCATACCTGTGGGGTCCAAGAATTTGCATTTCTAGTAAGCTGTCAGGGCATGGTAATGTTGGTGGTCCCTTTATAGACTTTGAAGACAACTGCATTAGATAGTTCACAAGGTAGATACAGTGAGAACAAATAAATTGTATACTAGGGATCTATGTTCTCAAAGAAAATGCCTTTGCAAAATGTCAGGGATGACTGTTTTTGGTGAACTGCTCAGAGTGATGGACAGAATTCTGGCCATGCTCCACTGATGATTTAGGAAAATGTGTATCTCCTGTGCATCCCAGGAGAGTAGCTTTTAGTTGTTAGACATTGCTTTGGAAAGTTCTTCTGCCATTTAACAGCACTTTGAACTAGGACAAAATTTGTTTCCCTTTCTGTGCCTCGGTTTTTGAGGTATAACATGAGGAGAAAAATTTATCTACCATACTGCATGATTAATAATAATCATGCAGTATGGTAGATAAATTTTTCTCCCCATTATAAATGTATATTATTTATAAATTATATATAATATTTATAAATATAAATATTCAAGACAATAATATGGTAGAGACCTTAGCATACTGCATGGTGTATAGTAAGTGAAAACAAATCTTAGTTCCCTTCTCTTACTGAAGATTCATATTGTATAATCTTTAGGATATGTATTTCAGCTTTTCTTCTGGATACACTTAATAGAACAATATTCCAAGAATGGTTCTGCAGACTGGTCATCAATTTGATCAGTCAAGAAAAGAGAGGCTTGAAGACTACTCATGAGGCTAGCCCCACTGTATCATGTAAACATAAGATGAAATTGTTTTTCAGAGGCAGGATGAGGCAGAAGGGAGAACTCCACTCTTGGGTTTAGATGTCAACATCATCTCAAGAGCAAAAAGGGCAATTAAACCAAGTAATGTCTCTTAAGAGCAGCAAAAAGGTTGCTTCTGTGGCTAGTAATACAAGCAGGTTAAATATTTATACCAATATTTCCAGCTGTACTCTCCATCATCAAAAAGGAGATAACTGTAACTTTGGAGAATTAAGCGGTACTGAACAACAGTCTCTCTGTCTTCTAGAGGAACATATCTGGCCAGATGGATTCTGGGTTGCCTGGTCACCTTCTCTGTAAAGAGAATTCTTCTGTTTAATTTTGGAGTCTCTTCATTAGGACTCGCTTTGCCACTGAACTAAGAATAATTTTTTTTCCTGTAGTCAAGAATCCTTGGTACAGGAAAGCAACTCTTGAGAAAATATTTACATAAATTATTGAACTTATACTACCCTCAAGAAGAAAATCCTCATGAAAAGTTAAAAAAAAAAACAAAAAAACAAGATACATTCACTGCAAAGTTATAATAGGGTAGGATCTGATTACATTTTGAATTTTTAAAAATAATTAACATAAAATCTACATTTAAAATTTCTTTGATACTATCCTAGGCAGCCCTTTTCTTTTTGGAATGTTTTAGTTATTTCTGAATTGCCATGTCACACTGCAATGAAGCCAGGACCTTACATAAGCTTCACAAGAAAACCTACCTCTGGCTTGAGAAGTGCTTCAATTAAATTAGAAAAGAAATGAAAATCTTTAAGTTGATCAAAACTAAAAGAGGTAATAGAAGATAATGAGAGATGCTTAATAAGGATTTAAGGCTTATGTTATGGTCGGGGGTGGGGATGGAATATGCCTGTGATTCTACAGACTTGAGTTCAAACCCCGGTTCCCAGTTTATTAGCTCTGTAACTAGAACGTGTGCTTGAGTGTCTGAGTCAACTTACTCATCATCACAGTGATTTAGAGAAAACTTCAAATAAAATGACTTGCACATAGCACATGATTCATACTTTCCCACTTTTTCCTAGTGTTCTCAAAACTCTGGGAGGACTAAGCTAACTTGTGAGATAAAATGATGAGAAAAAAATGCTCAGTGTTTCACCACACTTTCTCTGCAAAGGTGTTCAGATCAAATTTTGTCTATTTACACTAAATATAAGGTAATTTTTCAAACTCCCATTGAGATGAACATAAAATTGCATTTTTCCCATTTCTTTGGCAGTATCTTTCTAGTATCACTACTTCCCTGAAAATAACTGTCCTTCAGGAAAAACAAAACAAAAATAATATTTAAAAGCAATTAGAGACAGAAAGAAGTTTAAAAAAAAAGGAAAGTGAAAAAGCCACTAATTATATCGGAGAGTGATCTGAAACTTCTTTAATCCTAATGGAGAAAGGTTCAGAGTAAATGAGAAGTTAAAATCTTATCTCTGCATCCTCTAGAGTGTGAGAACTTGCACATAAATTCCCAAACAATATTCAATAGGAAAGAATAAAAGTAAATTATATTTTTCTTACATTTAGAGATTTAGACAGGTTCAGTTCTGGACTTCTATTCAAGCTCACATGACAAGATTTTTTTTTTTTTTTTTCTGCTTTGGAAGCTCAATTCATCAGCCATCTTGATATCGTCTTTTTTCTTTTTTTTTTTCTTTTTAATATTTGATAGTGGAGATTTAGATGAATAGGAGAAAAAATGGTACTGTCTTATCATTTATTACTGTACAAATCAGTCATTTTACTTATGCCCTAGATGACTTCCCCAACAATAATATCTCATAATGCAATCCTACAAGCCTATCCAATCACTTTAATGAACTTCCACCAAGTCTGAAAAATAAAATGCCCTTTATGACTAATTTAATGGCCAGAGATAAAGGTGTCTGGATTTCTCTCCTAAACTGCCTGATCTAGCAGTTAACATCAGCTTCAACCCCCTTCATATAATGGGAAAAAAAACTGAATTAAACTTGAGAGCCTTGAGCCATTATAATGGTTAAATCGTATTTCTCTATTTTTTTATGCCATGCATCTATATTTCTGCTATATAATAGCAAGGGAACTCAGGAAAGGGACAGCTTATAAATAAAGGAATATTGTGAGATAATAACTACTATTCTCTTTACAGGTCGTCTATAGATGAGGAAGTATGATGCTCTGTTAATACTGCTTGTCATTTTATGACTGGGCATCATTTCCTTATAGAAATGTAACCCCAGATATCACTTTTTCTTTCCCTCACACACACAAAAAAGCAGATTCACGTCTGACAATGTGTTAATCTTGAGCAATGCCTTGCCTTGTAGTGGATTTTTAAAAAGGAAAAAAATATTCTGAAGGAGGAAAAATGTTCTCTTTCAAGATGCCAAAATTTATCTCACTTCTGTTTTTTTGGTTTTCTCTGGTTGTCCAATCTATGAAAAATCTTTGTCATAAAACAGGGTTGAAATAATATCTTGCCTTTGCCTTTAGAATAAACGAGAGTCAAACTAATACATTAAATTTTTCAATTTAATAATAAGAGTATGAAGAGGATTTAATAATGAGGAGTATGATTAAATAGTCTACAAAATATTTTTCTGTTCTGAATATTCATATATTGCTATTTATATTATTTAATATAGCATACTAATACATTTATATTTATATATTAATTAATAAGTAGTATAATATAATTTATACCAAATGTGGTTTTTATTATTATTAAACATTATATTATTTTTATTTCCCTCAGTACTGGGTACTTATATTTTTTTTATTATGTAAAATAATGCTCCATGAACATTCTGGTAGATAGACTTTTATGGATATCAATAATTATATCTTCTTATGATTGTACTTTGACTATTATAGTCTGGCTCACAGTAGATACCCAATAAATACAATACAGTATATAGTCTTATTGAATTGTGGAAATAATACATATTCTTGAGACAACAGTCAAAGAACTACCTGTGACATAGTTGGTGCAAAGACCACAGATACTTCAAAGAACTATAAATCCTTACAGAGGATGCTTATGCACACTTGAAATTTCATAACGAGTTGGTTTCTTTGATGTGCTTAATCTTCTATGTTTCGGTCACTGATTTCCTGGTATATTTAATTTACTTCTTGGTATTCATCTCTATGTCCCTCATTCACATCTGCCTTCTAAAGAATCACACCTTGCTTGAGAAACTTCTTTCCTCCCTTTACCCATTTTAACCTTTTGAATACAATTGTCTAGTTTCATCAGAGATGGATTCTATGCTTTATTAGCCAGTAAATATGTATTTAATGAAGATGTTACTATGTGACCAGCCCTGTGATGTACACTATGAGAAAATGCTAAATTAGCATAGTTCTGTGTGAGTTGAAGATATGGTGGTTTCTATTATTAAAAAAACTGCCACTGTGTTAGGCAAACAGGAAGAGTTCAGGTTAAGAGACCGGACAATGAAGTGTAGGCGAAACTAATTGGTAAAATTTCACTGAAGGACTGGGACTTGATATAAGTTCTGAAAGATAAGTGACATTTGAAGGAAGAAAGGGAGGACCATGTTTGGTCAAAGAAAAACATAAGGAAAGCCATCAAAAAAAGACCATCTTCATAGATTTAAGATAATCTGTTAGGGAGGAGCAGGTCATATGATGTAATATATTCCAATGACTCTAATACGCTAAGGTAGGGTTTCTCCAAAGTTTCTATTTCATGGAACACATAGGAGATAGTTTTTGTACAGCACAGTGGGTAAAGATGAGGATATAAATGGTGGGAGGTGATCATCCTGCAGGTCCCAGCTGCTCAGGCTCAGCCTGCCTGCCCTAAGGACAGCGGGGATGGATACTCTCAGCAAATCTGAAACCTCACATCAGGGAAAGCCTGTGTGAAAGCTCAGGATATGCTCAACAATCTAAGGTGGCCACTAACTTGTGTGTTTCTGTTTTCAAGGGACAAACTTTAATAAAACAGAGAATTTGAGGAAATAAAATTGTAGCCCCAAAGGATGTCTCTGATAGCTGAGCAGAGGAGTTTTGGGCCGGGGGGGTGTCAGTTTAGATTTTAGCAATATTCAAATCAAACATTGGTCTTGTTAATTTAGGAGAGAGGGCTCTTTTAAGACCCATAGCTTGTCTATATATAACTTGTCATATAGTCAAATGGCTTTCTGTGTAGGTGGCCAATGATATAGACATGAATAAATTGAGTGATTGGTTAAATTGAGCTAAAAATTTGGAAGTAAAATATGTGATCATGTCAGGGTCATGAAAGACCACCAAAGCTTAATCAATAGAATAATGTCTATTCTTCCATTGTATCAAATCTAGCAAATTCTTGAGTTTGTGTCAATCCCAAGGAGAGTTCCATAGTAAAGTTGAATGGAAATATGTAGAATCTCATCCTAACCCCTCATTTTAAACATGTGGAAAAAGAGAACCAGTGAAATGAGGTGATCTATTCAAAGTACCTTTTAGTGAAATGAATGTCCAAGACAAGGCTAGAACCCAAGTTTCTTTCTCACAGCCCACAAGACTCCTGACAGGATACCATACTGACTCTGGCAATTTTGTGTGAATATTAGAACATAATCTAGTCAGATCCCGAGAGTTTTGCCAAGTCACATTCCAAAGGTTCAGTTGAAACCAGTGCCATTGCACTCGTCTATCTTTATCAGGTACTATAAGAATGAATGCAAAATGTATCAGTTTGCTATCGCTGTGTAACACACCAACCCAATATTAATCGCTAAAACAACTTATATTTAGCTCATCATTTTGTGAGTTAGCAACTTGGATGGGGTTCAGGTAGGTGAATCCCCATTGGGATTCTCCCAATCCCAGCTGTACTCATTCATGTATCTATGATCTGGTATAGGGTCAGCTGGAGCCTGGTTGGTCTAAGATGTCTTCAACTCAGATGGCTCATCTCTGTTCCACATGGTCTTTTGTCCTTCACCAGCCTAGACAGGATTTGATACCATGGTGACTGGGCATAATTCAAAGAGAAACAGAGGAGCATTCAAAGACCTCTCATGGCCTATACACATAATTAGGATAATATGATTTTCACCACATTTTATTGACCAAAGCAAGTCACAAGCTTGGCCCATATTCAAAGGAGGGATAATAGATTCCATACCTTGATGAGAGGAGCTGCAGGTCAGATATTAAGAACATGAATTGAGGAAGGGGAAAACCAGGGCCTTTTTGCAAACAATCTACCGCAGAGAGAAGGAGAGAAGGGACTTTCTTCAATATTCTTTCTGTATTTACAATATAAGAAATAACTGGATTGGAAAGTTGAAGTCAGTGCTTTTAGTTTATTGCAACTTAAGTCTTCTGACAATAGGTTATATGTCCTTAAATGTACACTCTGGGAGGGAGGGAGAGGGAAGAAAATCATTTTTGACAAAAGAATTTAGCAGTATTAGTGATTGTGAATGGAAATCGAAATTAACAAATTGAGACATTATTAAGGGAAGTAAAAATATCTGAGACGTCTTCCTACATCTTTGCAGAACCCTTTTCAGTCTCCTTTGCTGGTTTCTCTTCCTCCACCAGCCCTACAAATAAATGTTGGGCTGCCACAGAATTCTGTCCTTGGAATTTTTCTCCTTTCTCTCTATATTTTCAAACTAGATGTCATCAGTCCTGTCACCTTAAATATCACAAATACACTGACGGCTGTCAGATTTAATTTGCCAACCCAGAGCTTTCCTCTAAAACCAGATTTATAAGTGACTGCCTTCTCCACATTTCCATTACTAACTCAAACTTACCATGTTCTAAACTAATCTGTAAAATTGATTCTTTGTATATAAATAAATAAATGATAAAATAAAAAAAATTTCAAGCTTTTTTCATCCAGATTAATCACCCAATGTTCAGGTAAAACCTACTTCCTAAATTCTTCATATTTGTCCATCAAAATTTTTAGTGTCTATTTACTTCTAAAATACACCTCAAATCTGACCACGGTTTACTAACACCCTGCTTAGTCCAATGACCATTTTCCATTACCTCCCACAAGTCTCCTACTTTTTCCCTGATTCTTACAGGCTATCCCCCAAGAGCAGCCAGAATAACCTCTTAAGAAAATTTAGCAGACCATGTCACTGCCTTGCCTAAACCTCACCAGTAGTAGCTCATTTTATTTAGATTAAAAAATTTTAAACCCCTTACTTACTACAGCCTAAATGGTTTGATCTAACCTGGACCCTGTCTACATCTTCAACTTCATATCTACTGTCCCTTATGATGCTGCCTCCAGGCCCTTACACTTGCTGCTCCTTCCACTGAAAATTCTCTCTGTCCACATTTCTGCATGACTGCCTTCTCATCATTTTGGTCCCAACTCAGATGGAACCTCAGAGAGATCAAACCTAACCACACTAAGCAGAACCCTCCCACCAGCCAATTACTCTACCATATTACATTCTTATATTTTTCCTTTTAGCAGTGAAAATAACTGAAATCTTTATTTTCTTGAATTGTATTGTCTATTTTTCTCCCCTAGAATATAACCTCATGATGACAGAAATTCTATTTTGTTCACCACTGTTCTCATAGGAGATGCTTGATAAATATTCGTTAGCCTCTAGTATTTTATAAAAATCTACTTACTCAAATATACAGGGCGAACGCTCTTGAATGCCCCTCCCCCCACACCACCCTGCCCCAAATTGACTCAATGGGAATTTAATCATCCAAGGCTAATTCTTTTTGTTTTTGTTTTGTTTTGTAGAACACTTTAAGAAATGCTGGCTCTCAGGGCTCCATTTCCTAGGGCTCTGAGTAACTTAAGGATAAACTTGAAGAATTTATGCCTAATCATTTATGCTTAGTGCTTAATTCAAACTACATTTATTTATTCCCAATTCCCAGTACAAAGACTTTCCTGAAACATCTGCTAAACTACTTTAGTGATTATCAAGTCTCATAATAAAAGAAGTAAATCTAGATGTGGAGAAAATATTAAATTTAAAGGTAGTGTCTTAAATTGTCAAAATTATCTACGCTGAACTTTGTTATTGTTGCTGTTGTTTTCAAACCAAGGCAGAAATTAAATCTTTTCACGTTTCTTGGAATCACCAATACTCCCTCAACAGAAATTTATTTGTCACAGTTCTGGAGGCTGGACATCTGAGTTGAGGGTGCAAACATGATAGGATTAGCGCCTTCTTCCAGGTTGCAGACTTCTCATCATATCCTCACATGGTGGAAGGGGCTAGGGAGCTCTGTGGCATCTCTTTTGTAAGAGTGTTAATCCCAGTCATGAGGCCTCCCAAATGCCATTAAGATTTGGGTGTGAATTCTGGGGGAACACAGATATTCAGACCACAGCATCTACTGCTTAGATCAAGGAGCTAATATTACATAAAGGTGCTAATACCTCAATTCAACAGTACATTCAAGGAAATATAAACAAGCAAGATTTCTGAAGAATTTATCCCCTTTTTACTCAGTCTAATCAGTCAGAAATGATCAAATATCCTCTCAAGGCTGGGTGTGAAAAAAATTGATGTAGCTTGAGTGCTGAGTATCATGTAAAAGAAAATTATGGTAATGACATTTAGGAGAAGAGGATAACCTATTCAATAATATGTAATCATGGGTACAGTACAAATCTTTTCCTAATGTTATAACACAGGTTTTGAAGTCATGAGTGAATTTAACTTAATGATTTTGTTATTTCACTGTGCCTTATTTACGTTTTAATTGTAGTTGTAAAATAACTCAGCATTTACATCTTTATGCCTTGTATTCTATGCTGAATTTTATGCATTAGTGAAAGAACTCCATTTACAATCAAGATGTCTAATTTAAAGCTTGCCTCACTTCCAACGCTGGGTAACTGTAATAACTAATTTTAATGATAACATCAGAAATGTTTAAAATACTGAAGGGTCATTTGTCTTGCCTGAACAGCATGCAGAATTAGAAAAAAGAAATAATTTACATTTTAGTAATTAGGCTTTTCTAATTTCTTTCGCTCTTCAGTCAAGCTATAACCTGATGAATTGAAAATACATGATCAGTGCCTTTCAATACAACAGATATTTTCTGGCATTTCTCTGGCTTGAAAAAAAAACTTGGGTTTCCATGGATGGCAGTTGTACAGCTTCTAGTTGTTCAGCCTCACAGCAATAAGAAAAAGAAAAAAAAATCCAGTTTTTTAGTCATTGGCTTTTTAATATCAAACATAAAGGGAAACCAATGAATGCAGCACTGGTGCGTGATTGCTTTCCCCAGTAGCCTGATATAGCCTGAGTAACTGCTCCAGCGCTAAGGAACATCCTTTCAAGACAATGCTACTGGCAGGTTCACGCAGGAAGGACAAGGAGGTTCAAATGGAACTAACGCTCTCATGACTTTTATTAAAATGGCTACAGCTTTCACCTGGGAGTAACTGGGCTCTGAGCCCATCTTCTGGTTCATTCCTGGATAATCTCTCTGAAATACTCAATAAGTTCACCAACAGTCACTTCAATAGAAATATCAAGACTTCCTGGGCTGGCTTGGAGTTGGTCATAAGCTCGGGAAGAAAATAATTAAGTTGATTTAACCAATCCCACAAAATAGACTGATCCTGCTGGAACAACACAGTATGTATGGGATTAATGAGCTCTATGAGGGCATAAGCCAAGAGTCTTTTTTTCATCTTTGTGTCTCCAATGTTCAGCATAATGTGGAGCCCATCGTCAGTGATTTTTAGAGAAGTTTTTAGAAGTCAATTAAATTTGTCTGCATCTACAAACTAAGTAATGAATTCCATTTGTTGTCATAGGTATATTGCTCTGGATATTTATGGGATTGGTAATTATCTACAAAATGGTCAGAGGATCTTAATGAAAGGAAAGGTAAATTGTGGACTGTAGAGAGCTTCAGAGAATGAGCAGACACCAATAAACACCTTGCGTGAGCCTATTGCATGCTGGAAATATACTGTAGAATTCCACATAGAAGGAATTTTGCAAACCCAACCACTGAAGTTTACAGTCACATCGTATTAACTTTATACTCAATGGTGAAAAACCTCTTTCCAGAGATGCATCATACTACATTACATTAATTTGAATGTATCTATAATTATGTCCATCGAGTGTGTGTGTGTGTGTGTGTGTGTGTGTGTGTGTGTGTGAGATGCCTTAACATAAGTTTTAAACTAGGCCAGTAGCTAATTCCTAGGAAAAATTCACAGATCAGCTCCATCTCTTCCCACCCAAAGAGATTTTACTTTCAAACCTAGAGAGCAGTGCTAGGAAGACATCTGTGTGTGTGTAATAATCTGTTTAGGAAGGTAGGCAGTTTAGAATTCCAAATGACTGAGTTATTTTGGGGTTCCATGAATTTCATTATCTGGCATGACAGACAATAATGAGCATCTCAGCCTGGGCTTCAGCAAGTACAAAGTGGCTAGCTAATTCATTTAAAAAATGGATGAACTATCTAGTGAACTGAATTAACATTATTAGAGAATTGCTACTGATGCATAGAACCAAGCTTTGAAAACTCAGAAAGCAGATAAGGACCCCTTGATACATTCTACAACTAGAAATATTGTAAAAATGCCTGGTTCTCAGTTTCTGAATCAGCAGCATTTGATGACTCAGCATCCCAATTTAATTTTAGATTGAACATATTCCCTGCCCCCCACAGAGACACAAAATATTTCATGAGCATAGAGTTGTTCAGTTCAACTTCCCTTTTCCAGAGCCCTTTAAAGCTAACTAACCATTATAGAAACCTAAGTTTACTCTGATGTGACCCCAATATCTTTTCTAAAGAAATAAATATTCCATTCCTTTCACTTTAATTCAAGCATTACTGAATGCCACATCTGTCTAAAGTACTGATCTGAGCAGCAAAAGTAAATCTATTACCATTGAATTTAAAATCAAGTGAAGGGACACAGACAAAGTAAAAATTGTAATAAAGGAACCAAGACAGTACCTTAGGAGCTCAGCGAAAAAAGAGAACAAGTTCAACGTAGTGAAAACTCAGGAAGTCTCATAGAGAACTTAGTAACTGAGATTGACCTTGAAGAAGTGTAGGCTATATTCTGACCCTAAGCAGACCTAGTGAATGAGTGAAGTATGTATTATTTTCACTGATACTTCTTACCATGGAAGATCATGTTCAAGCATCCTGGCAACTGTTAGTATTCTTTTAGATGGGCTTCAAATACTTCCCGCAAACCCACAGTAGACAATAAAGTTGCTGTCTTTTACTAACAACTCTTTGTTGATTGATGGAGAGGATTCAAAACCCACTTATACATGCTATGAATAGCCTGCGCCACAAAATTTATTTCAGTTGGCTGCTTGGAAGAAGTTGTCAGCCATGGAGTCTTCTCAATACCTAACCAACTGATTGTGCTTCCTCCATTTTCCCTTAAAATGCCTACAATCCATTCAGCATCCGCCTCACCATCCACTATGTCCTCTTATAAGCACATAAGACACAATCCCTCCATAATGTCAAAGGGCCAAGAACTCTTCCTTGGAAGGAGATTCCTAATGTGTTAGAGAAAGTAATATGAGAAAGGAGGTCTAGGCTCTAATTCTTAATCAGCCATTAACCAGTTAACTGTCCAACTCAAAGATCTGCAACAATTAGAAAATGTAACTTTAAAAAGAAGCACATAATAGCATCAAAAAATACATAAAGTATCTAAGAATAAATCTTATAAATGTGGAATACCTCTATGGAGTTAAATTTGTTATTTAATGTCAGAAAAGAGTGTCTAAGTATATGGAGAGCTACATCAGATTCAGAGATGAATGCTAATTCTCTTAAAATTATTGTATACGCAATACGATTTTAACAAAAATCATAATAAAATTCTCAGTAAAATAGCTTGACATAGCATAGCATAAAGGCAATTCACATGGAAGTAGAGTGAAAATTAACCAAGGCAATTTTTAACAACAATAATAACAAACAGGATAATAGATTGACTATAAATATTCAGTGATACAAATAAAATTGTGTCAACATAGGGAAAGATCATCTAACAAATGGAATAAAATAGAGGCCCATCTATATGGATACTCGGTTAATGCGATCACACTACAAAAAAAAAAAAAATGGTAAAGAACAGTCCCTATAATAAATGAAGCTGCAACAAACAGCTATTCATATGTTTACAGAAATAAACATTCTCTCATATTATTAACAAAAATAAATTGCAGATAAAGACCTAAATATAAGAGCAAAACTATAAAATCTTTAGAATAAAGGAGAAAATGCAAATCATAACGGAAAAAACTGATAATTCTGACTGCATCAAAATTTAAAACCTCTATAACAAAAGATCTCACTGAAAAATAAAAAGACAAGCCAAAGACTTTGAGAAAATAGCTAAAATGTATATTGCACGTAAATCTTAGAAGTAAGAATATAGAAAATACTTCCACAAAACTACTACTACTACTGCTACTACTTTGTCTTTAGTAAAATAAAGACAAATGCACAATACAAAAATGCAAAAATATATAAGGAAACACAACCAATAAACTTGACAACACATTTAAATGCATTATTGATTTAGGAAATGCAAATTAAAGATGAAACACCTTTCATAACTATCAAATTGACCAAAGTGATTGATCTATTGGTCTAAAGATACCAAAAATTTATAAAGATATATGGCTGGTGGGAATTGGTACCTCTCTTTAGAAAACATTTTGGCAATACTTGGTAAAAATGAAGATGTATGTGCTTACAGATCAACAGTTCTGCTAGATTTCTGTCCCAGAGAAACTGTGCCCATGTATACAAAGTGTCATGTCCTTAGATGTTTCTGCAGCATGGTTAGTAATAAGAAAAAACTGAAAACAACTTGTCTCTCAGAGAAATAGAAAAACTGTGGGTATGTATATATGTGAGTGTGTGTGTGTATGTGTGTGTTTGTCTTATATTATGGTTAAAAACAATGAAGCTGATCTACACGTTAAAACATAGAAACTTAAAAGAACATAATGCTGAGCATGTAAGGCAAGTTGCAAATGTACATGTTCAAGAATTACCAAATCCCTGCTACGTTCCAGCACTTCTCTATGACTTATACTATATGAATGACTAAACCACTAATCCCTAGCAAATCTTACATTTTCTAGCAGAACGGTAAGAATTTTTAACTCTGATTTTAACACACAATAATATTCACAGTATACCTTCTTTTAAAGCAATCACATATATATTTTAGTTTTAATTTATTTTGTATTCTGTAAAGGCCTACTCAGTCTCTGGTCCAAAGAGAGAAGGGTGTGTTATATATCATTCTTGAGTATGTAGTTGATGGAATAGTCCCACAGTGGCAGAACTTACTGGCTGGATTAATAGAGATGAATATCAATATGTGAAATTCTAGATTTTGGATTTAGAATCTTCAGATTTTTTTTTTAAAAGATTCTTTTGTCTTTATTATTTAATTATTATTTATTTATTTATTTATTTTTGGCTGTGTTGGGTCTTCGTTTCTGTGAGAGGGCTTTCTCCAGTTGTGGTGAGCGGGGGCCACTCTTCATCGCGGTGTGCGGGTCTCTCAACTGTCGCGGCCTCTCTTGTTGCGGACCACAGGCTCCAGACGCGCAGGCTCAGTAGTTGTGGCTCACGGGCCCAGCCGCTCCGCGGCATGTGGGATCTTCCCAGACCAGGGCTTGAACCTGTGTCCCCTGCATTGGCAGGCAGATTCTCAACCACTGCGCCACCAGGGAAGCCCCAGATATTTTTCATTTGTAATGAAGTTCTGCTTGAAAGTGAGTCCTGTGCCATCATGCCATTTTTACAGTACCAGGATAATGACTATTTTACCCAAATTTAGTCGTGTAGCTTTCTCTCAATATCAGCATTTAACCAGTGGGTATTTCTAACATTCTTTAGCTCAAATGAAGCTTTATCTAGCCTTCTATCATTTTTTAATCAAATTACTATTATATTACTTTCCTGTGGTATACAATGTGATATCATTAGTGTAAAACTTGAAGACATGAAAAGCAGTATTGATTATGAATATCTACATTTGTTTTGAGTTCAAAGATATGCATGGAAAAGATACACACCAAATTCGGGAAAGGTTTCCTCTGGACAGGAGGGAAAATGATAAGGTAGGTGGGACCTTAAAAGTATCCAAAATAGTTTACTTATTTATAAAATAAAAAATATCTGAAGCAATACAGTAAAATGTTAACATTTAAAAATTTTTGGATGTTGGGTACATGGGTATCTGTTATCATATTTTCTGAATTTTTCTGCATATTTGAAATATATATAAAATTCAAAATCAAAATAAATGTTTTATTTTAAAATGTTTTACTTGAAGAGATAAATAATTATCATTATTTCTAACTTTTCACACCACAAAACACGCATCTGGAATGTTTGTAAACAGAGTGGTATGGCACCAAACCTATATTCTTTCTAAAAAATAATTAGATTTACCATACTAAAGAAGAATTAACATTTCTAAGGGTGTGACTGTATATGAAAGCCACTTGATAACAACTACATAAGATACTTGTCATCTTTCCCTATTGATTCAGATGATCTGATGGAATCTAGCATGGCCTCATGTTAGTAGACAGTTGCATTAATCATTACTGTACTGCTGAGTCTCTCATGATAGTAATTACAGATTTCTAATTGATTCAATTTCTCAATATCAGTAGCTCCATCCAATGATCTTTCTTTATCTGGCTAAAGATATCATGACACCTTTATCATGGATGATTAATAGATGGGCACGAAGATAAACAAAAACATAAGGACATGACCATCACCAGTGGTTCCATCTGTCACTAGTCATATCTCTGTCTAGGAATTTAATATTTTCTGAGCGTGCTTAGAGTCCAGTTAAATTAGTCAAAAGCTCAGTTGATGAGGAAGACTGCAAGGTTTAAGACAGAGTACAGTGCTTGGGGGTAAGTAATATTTTACTAGAAGGTGACCCATCCTTATTAACATGTTTCTACTTGCCTGAATAGGTAAGCCAAGGGATGGTTTTGCATTTAGCTTCTTTATTTAGATTAATGCTTTTGAAATTCATCTATATTTTAGCATGCATCAGCTCTTCATTCCTTTTCAATGCTGAGTAACATTCCATTGTATAGATACACCACATTTCGTTTATACTTTCAGCAGTTCATGGACATTTGGATTATTTCCCCTTTTTGGCTATTATGAATAATGTTGCTCTGAACATTCATATCCTAGTCTTCTCTGTGGACATGTGTTTTCACTTCCCTCGCGTAGATACCTACAAGTGGAACTGCTGCACTGTGTGATAATTTATGTTTAACTTTTTAAGAAACTTCTAAACTGTTTTCCAAAGTGACAGCCTCATTTTACATTCCCACTAGTGACATATGAGTGTTTAAGTTTCTCTATATCTACACCATCACTTATCTTATTGAATGTCATTTTTCAGCCACAGCAATATTTTACAAAAGCAATTTTATTATTTATTTTTCCCCCTCATCACTAGAATCTAATTTTCACAAAAGCATGAACCTTCATCTGCATTGTTCAGACATCTAACACAAAAATTTGCCCAGTAAAGAGGCCACCAATATCTAAGGATTGAATCCTCAAAACAACCATAGGCATAGTTGCCCAACAATACTAAGTAATTTCTAAGTTGACTGGTTTCCTCCTCCCTCTTCCTAAAATTCAGTGTAGTAAACAAACTTTGGGAGGTTGTACTGCATTTAAGTAATCATCAAGCAAATTATAAATATATGTATATATAAATTTAGATAAATTTAGAATAGCAAAACAAGAAAGAATCATATATGCATAAATGTTGTATATACATATATAAACATATACACATATATAAACATGCACACACGCACACACACACATATATATTTCCAGACAATCTATTGCCTCTGAAGATCTTCACCATAAGGCAAGCATAATTCATAGGAAAGGAAGACACATTGAAATGTCAAGTGCCAAAAGAAATTCACAAGAGTTAACGACTGTCTGTCTCTGATCCATTTGTTAGTCCCCTGCAGAAGAAACATGTAAGAAAGAAATACTCTAGAAAAGCCTCAAGAAATCTCAGCCAATCAGGTCCCTGCTGATAGTTCAGTGGGTGTACTCAACCAGAGGTCCAGGGGGATACATATTTAAAAGCATTCTAACCTGTGGTCCTGTTATACCCAGGAATCTAGCCCAAGGAGCACTTTCCCTCATTGTGGGGGGAAAAGAGAAAAAGCTGAATGCCCAGAGTCAGATAGAAATCATATATGCAACAGATTTTCCCAAGGAAATGTGTGAATTGAATTATAAGCTCATACTTTTAGGAAAATGGCAGCTATTCCATCTTTATTATTTTTAATTGGTCTGTTTTTAAATTAAGAGAGGTAATTAGAGGCAATATTAAAATAATAAAAATATAAAGAAAAATTGAGTGTCCCTACCTTGGGCTTACTGGAAAGGTCACTACGATAAATTTAGAATAACAGAACAAGAAAAAGTTATACAGGTTATTTTAGGTAAACTTTCTGCCTTTAAGGAGGACTTAATCTAAACTGTTCTGTAAAGAAAATCATTTATCATGGTCTTAACATTTTCCAGAGAATATTATCAACATTCACTGGCATTGTGTCCCTTAAAAGTGAAGGGTAGCATTATTCCTAGGTATTTTATTCTTCTTGTTGCCATAGTAAATGGGATTGTTTCCTTAATTTCTCTTTCTGATTTTTGTTGTTAGTGTATAGGAATGCAAGAGGTTTCTGTGTATTAATTTTGTATCCTGCAACTTTACCAAATTCATTGATGAGCTCTAGTAGTTTTCTGGCAGCATCCTTAGGATTTTCTAGGTGTAGTACCATGTCATCTGCAAAAAATGACAGTTTTACTTCTTCTTTTCCAATTTGGATTCCTTTTGTTTCTTTTTCTTCCCTGATTACCATGGCTAGGACTTCCAAAACTATGTTGAATAACAGTGGCGAGAATGGACACCCTGATTTTGTTCCTGATCTTAGAGGAAATGCTTTCAATTTTTCACCATTGTGTATGATGTTTGTTGTATATGGCCTTTACTATGTTGAGGTAGGTTCCCTCTATGCCCACATTCTGGAGAGTTTTTATCATATATGGGTGTTGAATTTTGTCAAACACTTTTTCTGTATCTATTGAGATGATCGTACGGTTTTTATTCTTCAGTTTGTTAATATGGTGTATCACATTGATTGTTTTATGTCTATTAAAGAATCCTTGCATCCCTGGGATAAATCCCACTTGTTCATGGTGTATGATCCTTTTAATGTGTTGTTGGATTCTGTTTGCTAGTATTTTGTTGACGATTTTTGCGTCTATGTTCATCAGTGATATTGGCTTGTAATTTTTTTGTGTGTATGTGATATCTTTGTCTGGTTTTGGTATCAGGGTGATGGTGGCCTCGTAGAATGAATTTGGGAGTGTTCCTTCCTCTGCAATTTTCTGAAGAGTTTGAGAAGGATGGGTGTTAGCTCTTCTCTAAATGTTTGATAGAATTCACCTGTGAAGCCATCTGGTCCTGGACTTTTGTTTGTTGGAAGATTTTTAATCACAGTTTCAATTTCATTACTTGGGATTGGTCTGTTCATATTTTCTCTTTCTTCCTGGTTGAATCTTGGAAGTTTGTACCTTTCTAAGAATTTGTCCATTTCTTCCAGGTTGTCCATTTTATTGACATATAGTTGCTCGTAGTAGTCTCTTACGATCCTTTGTATTTCTGTGGTGTCAGTTGTAACTTCTTTTTCATTTCTAATTTTATTAATTTGAGTCCTCTCCCTTTTTTTCTTGATGAGTCCGGCTAAAGGTTTATCCAATTTTATTTATCTTCTCAAAGAACAAGCTTTTAGTTTCATCGTTCTTTGCTGTTGTTTTCTTCATCTCTATTTCATTTATTTCTGCTCTGATAGTTATGATTTCTTTCCTTCCGCTAACTTTAGGTTTTGTTTGTTCTTCTTTCTCTAGTTGCTTTAGGCGTAAGGTTAGGTTGTTTATTTGAGATTTGTCTTGTTTCTTGAGGTAAGATTGTATTGCTGTAAACTTCCCTCTTAGAACTGCTTTTGCTGCGTGCCATAGGTTTTGGATCATCGTGTTTTCATTATCATTTGTCTCTAGGTATTGCATATACCCGCAGAAAACCATAATTTGAAAAGATACATGCACCCCAATGTTCACTGCAGCACTATTTACAATAGCCAGGGCAAGGAAGCAACCTAAATGTCCAAAAACAGAGGAATGGATAAAGAAGACGTGGTACATATATACAGTGGAATACTACTCAGCCATAAAAAAGAACAAAATAATGTCATTTGCAGCAACATAGATGGACCTAGAGATTCTCATACTGAGTGAAGTAAGTCAGACACAGAAAGACAAATATCATATGATATCACTTATATGTGGAATCTAAAAAAAAAAAAAAAAAAGGGTACAAATGAACTGATTTACAAAACAGAAGTGGAGTCACAGATGTAGAAAACAAACTTATGGTTACCAGGGGATAAGGGGTGGGCGGGAGGGAGGGATGAATTGGGAGATTGGGATTGATATATACACACTACTACATATAAAATAGGTAACTAATAAGAACCTACAGTATAGCACAGGGAACTCTACTCAGTACTCTGTAATGGCCTATATGGGAAAAGAATCTAAGAAAAGAGTGGATAGATATATGTATAATTGATTCACTTTGCTGTACACCTGAAACTAACACAACACTGTAAATCAACTATACGCCAATAAAAATTTTTTAAAAAACCAAAAACCCTGAACAGTAGCGAATACGCCATCCCCAAATTTTCCAATTTGGCATAGGATTATTTTGAGCTAAAAGCAATTGAGAAGAAGCAGATACAAGAAAATCTCCCTGCCTCCCCCATTTGCCTAAAAGCAGAACATAAGTTAACAACGGTATCCCTCCTCCCCTCTCCTTCAGGAAGAACAAAAGTTAACCAATGGTGACAACTTTAGATCCCATCAGCCTGGAGATGGCAGAAGAGGAATCTACATAACAAACTTTACTGACTTGCCTTTATCTCCACCCTCTGAAGCCTAAAACTGCTTTCCTTTGTCCTGTCAGTTTTCCACAAACTTATTCTTCTTTGTTAAAATGCTATATAAGCTGCAGTTCTAAGCTACCACTTTGAGTTACTCATTTTAACCGGGATATCTCCCATGTATACATGAGGTATACATGTTAATAAACCTGTTTGTTTTTCTCTTATAAATCTGTCTTTTATTTCAAGGTTCTCAGACAAGAAGTCCAAAGGGCAGAGAGAAAATTATTTTTCCTCCCCTATAATATAGTCACTCAATAAACAAGACCAGAGGGACCCCAAAAAGTATCTATTAGCTACAAAAAATCTTTCCTTTGGTAGAAGGTCACTAAGCACATTGGACAGAAAATGAATTTCCATAGTGGAATAGCAGCCTATTTGTAAGAATTTCATCAAAATGAGAATGCAATAAGCTATTGGGATATTAGAATGGAACTAAAATACAGTAGCAGTAAAAGTAAACAACACAACAACAACAAAACTGTTCAGGCATTGCCCAAGGTCTCATTTGATTAAAATCTGAAAACTTTGAGAGATATCTCACATTTTAAGGAAAGTGTCCAAATTCACAGTCAGCTCCATCTGACTTGAAAGCCTACGTTCTTAACCACTGGCCACCGTGGAACATAGCCACTGAGTTGAAGCAATAATTTAACAACCTCAACTGAATCAACTGCATGTTGATCAGCAAGAAGACTCACACTACTAGAGAGTCATCAGCCCAGGAAAACACGATCACTCATAGGGTTTGCTATGGAAATCACTTTTCTAGCCTAAAAAGTATATACACTTGAGGATTTTAGGACTTTAATCTCTAAAAGGTGAATATGCATAGAGATAGGCGGAATGAAAACACAAGAAGAAATTAAAAAATCAGTAAGACTAAATAGAGAGTAATAATCATTAGTATTTATTTTTCCCTTTATATTCTAGCAGGCAACCTACACCTGTTATCTCTAATCCACATCAGGAACTTTCAAAGTAGACATCTGCTTAAGCTGGGTTCCCAGAAGCAGACGTTGAGATGACAATTTGCATGCAAATAATTTAGTAAGGAATTGCTCTCAGAAACCAGGAAGGGAGGAGAAAAAGCAGGACATGGATATGAAGAAACCAACCATAGGCACGATCTCAGGCCAAGTCCCTCAGACCCATAGGGGAACTCAGGAGAAAAAGTTACACTTCAGGTGTGTGCCCCTGAGAACAAAGGAGCTGGCCTTCCACATTCTTGCACCCATTAGTCACAATTACAGGGATATAGGATATCTAGGGGAAGCCCTGAAAGTATCTGCTATAGCATCTTACCCTTATTTCATAGAGGAGAGAGTAAATGGAAACTCAGGAAGCTTAGTACCTTTGGCCAAAGCCTGGGAGCTTGATCCAGAGGGTATTTGACTGCAAAGCCCAAGCTTCTTCCAACACTCTATACTCTCATTTAATTGTTCCTTCACCTGAGTTGTTTGCCATTCCTGTGTTCTGTTACTCAGGCATTCTCTGCCACTCTCTGTAAATGGTAGCAAAGGGTAGAAAATGTCATACTGATGGATTCCACAAAACCATCCTGATAATCTTCTAGCTTTGCCTGTGCCAACCTTTGCTGAGACCAGCAGTTTCTGCCATCCAGTGCTTCAAGAACACAGTGTTACATTAACCAGAAGAGCCCAGAGGCTCCAGTTGGCTCCACAAAGTGTTGCCATTACTGACAGTCTCAGGCTTAAAGAGCCTAGAAAGATTATATGGAAAAGAGTGGCACGGGGAGAAAAGTCCAGTCTTAGAAGTTGGGTGCGTAAACTGCAGAGCTGAATTTTGGAAAATACAACACATTTGGGAATATTATGGCAAAATACCCAGAAAAAAAGATTTTTTTCTGCTTTTAAGCTTAGGTTTTGGTTCCATTCAGACCAAGCCAAAACCTGAGACTTGATCAATGCTGATATCGTTCTTTTGCCACCAGTGCTCATTGGGATTGGGCAGGTTTCTTTGTTTCTATATTTCCTATGGTTATGTCTCCATTTATATCCTTTTTCTCTAGGCAATTTGGACACATCTCTGCTCATTTATTAATATCTTCATAAATGTAAAACCTAGGGCCCTATTTATCTAGTCACTGAAAGTCTATAAAACAGTAATATGGAGTGTAAAATATTCAGTAATTCTAAAGGGAAGAAAGTTCTATATTTGACCTTATTTCCATCTGTCCATTCATCAATGACTCAAACATATCATCAGCTTATCATCGTACATAAATAAGGACTGAGTCTCGAATGAGGGATTAAACTAAAATTACTTTAAAAAAAGCAAAAGCATATTCAAGTCAATGTTTTATAAAACCTTGACTTGGATCATAATTTTGCTGTCATCTTTTTCATAAAGGAAGATTTACACATTTTATGATAGCACTAACCTTTTCAAAGAATGGCAAGTACACTTCATATATTTAAGTAATTATGAATTATGACCCCTAAATTATGATATCTAAAAAAAAGTCAGAGAAAATGTGGGAAACTAGTAGAACTCAAATGGTAATAGAAAGTGACTTTATTCTATTTTCAAGCCTTTCGTATTTAACTCAGTAATATTACCACGTCTGGTACTTTTGGTTAAGTGATTCTAATTTCTTTCTACTTTGCAGATCATAAGTAAGTGTATAAACAAATTAGTTAATTCAAAGTTATTTTCTGAGTACCTACTGTCTGCCAAATGTGAAGTGCCTTGGGTGCATTAATATTGTTTCGGAGATTAGGAGGGAAAGCACACTGTGTTCCATAATAACTCCCATTCAGACAGTCATTCAACAAACATCTATCAGGAATCATCTCTGACACTGGAACAGAGAGGAGAATAAGAATCACTGCCTTTCCTCTGAGAGCACAGGAGAGAGGGAAGGAGATGAACCCACATAACTGTAATACAGTGCAGGAAGCACTATGATAAAAGAAGTTAGTCCTGGCACAGAGGAAGGATGAATGCTACTAAGTGATCCAACAGCTGGGTCTTGAAGGACAGCATGTGGCAGTATGAAGGGCAGATGTAGAATACAGTTACACATTCAAGTTAGAGGAAAAAGCATGTGTAAAAATATGGAAGTACCAAAGTGTAACTGTAAGGAGGTTAGCTGGAGCTTGGTGTTGAACAAGGGGTCCAAGAGGACATACTCTGTCATGCCATAGTTTAGACTCCATCCTACAGGGAATTGGGAACCATTATAGGGTTTCAAATAGCAGATTTCTTTTATAGTTTGATCTGCAATTTCAAAAGATCATTCTGGAAGTTTAATGGATGATGGGACTGGAGATATGAAGAAGAGATTGTGAGTCAGAGAGATGAGTTAAGAGCCAAAATACAATGAAAACCTAAACTAAGAACAAAAATAATAAAACAGCAAGTATCTCCTTAGTATTCCTTATATGCCAAACTCCACACAAAGCATTCAAATAAATGATCTCACTGATTTTTCTTCGTCAACCATACTCCTCTTCCCCTAAAGTTTACATCTTCAATGTGTGCATTTTATAGATGAGGAAATGCAGTCTAAGGAGGTTAAGAAAACTGAACAAAGTCTCACAGCTTGTAACTGGTAGAGCCAAGAGTCAAGCCCAGGGAAACATTTGAGAGATTGTTATGAGGAATAATTGAAGGAGATGAATAACCAATTAGATGCAGGTGATGAGAAGGAGGCGCCACAGAGAGCAGTCCACAACCTGTCACTTCCCTTTTCCCTACTGTACTGATACCAAGAATACTGGGGCTTGTGGGGGAGGGTAGCCATTAGTATACATGCAAAGGCAACCCACAAGCTGACAGTAGTTATGACTTCCCTATACCAGATACCTTATATGATCAGGAAGGAATAACGGGTACACCCAAGTCGTGAATTTCCAAGAGTCACAGAAGCTGTGGGAAACCTGTGCCTGTCTCGGCAGTGATAACTCCTATCTTCCTCACAGAAATATCCTCATTCTGGAGGAAGCAGCAAGAGATCACATTGGGCTTCCCTGGTGGCGCAGTGGTTGAGAATCTGCCTGCTAATGCAGGGGACACGGGTTCGAGCCCTGGTCTGGGAAGATCCCACATGCCGCGGAGCAACTGGGCCCGTGAACCACAACTACTGAGCCTGCGTGTCTGGAGCTTGTGCTCCACAACAAGAGAGGCCGCGACAGTGAGAGGCCCGCGCACCGCGATGAAGAGTGGCCCCTGCTTGCCGCAACTAGAGAAAGCCCTCGCGCAGAAGCAAAGACCCAACACAGCCAAAAAGAAAAAAATAAATTAATTTTCAAAAAAAAGAAAAAGAAAAAGAGATCACATAAAAATTCTTCTACAAATGCACTGAATCTGTAGGCCCAACGAGAGATTCCTACCATTATTTGAAAAACTGACAGGTAAAAATTATTCTAGCAAATTGAGGATGCCATATACCCATGATTGGAATGGCTTATATTTCACATCCTTCATACAATTTATATCCCCACACTCTTTACAGAATTAAAAGCTAAATAAAGAAGGAACATGTGGTATAAATTAGGGAGAAGCAATGGTGTCATCACAGTGAATAAATTTAAACCCTCTAGCAGGAGCACGTACATTCCATATGTTTTATGTCCATATATACTATGGTACTGTGTGGGCTTCTATGTCTGCATTATTTTTTAAGAAATAATTTTTGTAAGAGTTGAGAATGTGCAGTCAATTGGCAAATGCTACTAAGGTCAGCTGAATTCACAGGCTGAAGGAAAATTAAAACACGAATGGATAGTGAGAACACTTGCCTCTGTAAATTCATGTCATTTATGTAAAACTGTTAAAATTTCACTCATAAACCTAGCCTTAATTCACAAACATGTTCCTCTGATGGTCTAGTAAGAAATTATTTTTCCATATAAAATGAATTTTTAAAAGTTATACTCTTTCTAAACCACCTCCACCATGCTCCTTCAGGGAAATTACTTACAGAGTCACAAAATATTAGAATTATAAGGGACCACAGGAAACATCCTGCATACCATTTCCAAATTAAGTTACATGAAAGGGCTCAGAAAGATTTTTTTTTCCATGAATAAGGGATACTCTTGTCAAATGTTTGGGAAATTGGGTTATACCTAGAACAACATATTTCTTTACCAAAACTATGTTAAACTATGTTTTAATATGCTAATTAGCAAGGTAAATTTCCAAGAGGATTCTAATATAGCCAGAGATTTTTTTTCTAAATCTGTTTTAACATGGAACTTTTAATTCTAGGAATAATTATCAATATCAGTGTTCTCCAGAGCACAGTTTAGATACCTAATTTAATTTCATTTCCTCATTTTACACATAACACTGAGGTATGGCAAGGGTAAGTCATAAAATTAGGGTCTCAGGGTCATAAAATTCAATAGTGACAGAGCCAGCTCAAGAAACCTGTTTTCTAACTACTTCAACTCTGATTCTCTTTGCTTTGCTTTCATCTTTCATGTTTAACATTTGCATTATTTTTTTCTTGGGTAAATTATGTAGGCATTAAAATGATGAGGGTTGAGTTAGCCATCAGTACAATGAGAAAACACTAACAATGGCTACTATAATTGAGTGCCCACCACATGCCAGATAAAATCTCAGGATTCTAGCTTCCTGGCTTTCTTTCTCACAATAACACTGCAAACTACTGATGTACATATTATTATCTCCATTTTATAGTTGAGGAAAGTGCTTCAGAGACATCTGTAACTGTTCATATAGCTTAAAGGTCTGGCTCACTCAAATCCCCTGCTTTTTGCACCTGACCACTCCACCGTTCACGTCAGAAAAAGTAATGCTCCTCAAAGCGCTCATCATGAAGCTATTTCCAACTAAATTCTGCAGAAGTAAAAAGTGGGTGTGCTTTCTGAAACAGCCCTTCTCTCTTTCACTGCAGATACTTGGAATCCATCAAATATTAACTTTTCCACATTATGAAAAACCCTCTACATTGGACCACTTTTGTCCTCTATTAGATTTCTGGTTTTGAAACTTAATGGTCCAAGATATTTTGCAATGGAAAATGTTAAAAATGATCATTGAAGCATATTCTAATCATTACATTCTATAGAAAGTAGCCAAGATATTCTAGGTAAAATTTCAGCTACAGCTACTGAATGTAACTTTAGCTAAAGTAACTAAAGTAACTGAAATATAGTCTAATCAACACAACAAAAGTATATCAGAGTTTTAACAGAAAGAGCCAATTTGATTTAGTTCTACCTTAGATGAAGAATCCACTGATCCAAGATTTCCTAATGGAGTCAAATTAACTCACCATGGTTCCTCCCAATAGCATATAACCAATAAGAACCACAGCATTAGAATTAAATATATTGTCATCCAGGTCAAAATGAAACTCTCACTTATCTGCCTACATTATGAGAAAGTAATAAATTTAAATCACACACTGCAACCAATGAAATAATATTAGTAACAATGGCTTTCAAAAATTCTCTAGTTAAGGCACCAAAACATATAAAATATTTATCCATCAGTCTGCTTTAAAATCAGACAAAAAAATAAAGAGAAAGAAATGCCTCGTCTCTTTCTTCATGATGAATATTAAAGGGAGGAATGCTAAGGTCTTGAAACATCCATTAGACATTAGATAGATGTAATTTGCTGGCTCTTGCTATTTTGTTTCAAAGTTGTAGCTTTATTAATAATAAACCTGATCCCAGCAGCAAGGGCATGGATGTGACTGACATCTATAGTAATAAAAATATTATCCATTGAGGTTTGTCAACTCTTCTTGCTTGTGGCAGCTTGAGGAGATCCCCTGACAATGATTCATGGCTTGAAACTCAGGACCATCTGCCCTCTTGGAGAGTTCCTCAGCCAAGGTGAAGAGGGGAGTTTGCACAGCTGTATTCCTTTTCCTTCTAAAGTCCACGGAAAAGCATCCAACAAACCACAAATCCTGGCACTAATTTGAATATGGCAGACATTACCCTCCATATGTTCTTGTTTCAATGGACTCTTTTTACAGTAACTATCTCATTTGATGCCATTTCTTTCCTCTCTTCACGTTGTGAAGTGTTAATTTTTCTCACTCCATAAACTTCCTAATATCCTTTGCATTCTGGGCAGTTCAGTTATGTGTCCATCTCTGTTTTAAGGCAAAGCTCTTTTCCTATTGATAAAACTTCACGGTTTAAGAGAATCTAGAGTTAAATCACTTTTTTATATTTAAGGAAACCAAGGCAAGGTGTTTAGCTGATCACCCTAAAGTCACATAGCTTATCAATGAAAGAATTAGGACTTGACCACTTGTCACCCAAAACTCTGCCCAGAATTTACTATTCTATCCAAGAGAAACTTCAGTGTCTCTGATATTCTCTCTTACATTGTTTAATGAGGAATAGTTTTTGGTTAATTTATTACCTAACAAATCACAGGAAGTAAGTCAGATGAACCAAATAATTTGAAGTTTTATTAAACCAATATGAAAAGAAATATATGTAATCAAAAGGGTCACTTTTTTCTTTCTTACAAGGAAAAGGAAACTTAAAATTAAAGGTAAAAATTAGTTTTACATATCTTCACCTCATATTCAAAATGTGATTCTAAATAAGCTCTAAGAAAATCTAACATATGAAATTAGATGGTTATATCATAGAGGCAAGTCTATTGTTATCTATAGATACCAAGTAAACTTACAGGATTCAAATCCCTGTGACTAGACAGTGGGTATGGTTAAACCTCAGTCTTTAGGTATGAGTAGGTAGAGGATACTCCACTCTTGAGAGAGTGGGTATGGGACTACTGCTAGCACATATGGAGAAGATTAAGGAACAAAATCATTCTCATAAGCCATGTACAAGAAGCTATAGCTACCAAGGGTATGCCTTCCTCATGATGCAGGTAAGTTCAAAAGGTCTGGTGGAAGCTTGCCTTGGCTCAAAACTGGTACACTCACTCTCTCCTTCCACATTCCATTGACCAAAGTAAGCCCCTAGCCAAGACAAATATCGGTGGGGTGAACTGAACCATGAAAATGGATGAGAAAAAAGAAAGAATCGTGAGCAAATAATTCACCCCATCACTTGTGCAGGGACAAGAGCTGTTTTAGTGTTTTAGGGTAGGAGCAGGAACAGGTAGTAGTTTTGTTTGGAGGAGTGCCTTATTGTTTTATAAAGTGGAAAAAAAATCAGCTGCTTCTGTACTGATGGAAATGATCTTAAAGATAGAGAAAACTGATTACTTAGGAGAGATGATGAAGGAATTTCCTGTGTGATGTTCTTGACTAAGCAAGAAAGTAAAAGGACTGGCAGGAAACAGATAGGTTAGCCATAGAAGAAAGGATGAGGATTTTATCTATGATAGTAAGAACAAAATATGTTCCAATACAGGCAGCTGATTCAAAGAGATGATGAAAACTTATGAAAGTTCTCTTCCAGTTGCTTCGGTTTTCTCAGTGAAATTGAAGCAAAGGTCAATAGCTGAAAATAAGGATGAGATACAAAATGTTGAAAGTTTGAGCAGGCAAGAAAGGATACAAAATTTTCATTGTAAAGAATTGGCAAATGAAGGAATAGAGAAATATAATAGGATTGTCAATGTCTTTTGAAAGTGAAGAATTATAAATAACCTAAATATACACCTGTAAGTTACTGTTGAAATAAAAATTACGAGGGGTTTTAGCTCTAACATGTAAAGAACCCGGAAGTTGTCACTCTCAGCCTTAACACAAGAAATGATTGCACAAACCAAAATTCAACAAATTTTCTTGGACTCATCAGAGAATTGAGGTCATAGGGAAAACTGAACCCCAATATCTGGAGAGACAGGCAAATACAGAGAAACATGGTATTCTATAAACATACAGTGTTCATAAACTTTAAGCCACAGCTATACACTGACAGGAACACTTAAATGGTAATTTTGACAAATTGCTGGAAGTTGAGTGTAGATTACTTTGAGAACGAGAACTCTTAGGGACTGGTATTACAGATTCCCATACATTTAGAGGTTTATGTCCTCACATGGTTGAAGGAACAAGGGACCTCTCTGGGGCCTCTTTTCTAAGGGCACTAATCCCATTCATGAGGACTCTGCCATCATGATCTAATTACCTCCCCAAAGCCCCATCTCCAAATACCATCACATTAGAGATTGGATCTCAACATGAATTTTGGGAGGACATAAATATTCAGTCTATAAAACACTCCTAATTATACACCCCAAAGAACTGAAAACAGGTTCTCAAGCAAATACATGTACATGCATGTTCACAGCAGGGCTATTCACAATAGTCAAAAGGTAGAAACAACCCAAATGTTCATGGATAAACTGTGATATATACATAAAGTAGAGTATCATTCAGCCATAGAAAGGAATGAAGAACTCATATGTGTTACAATGTGGAAGAATCTCAAAAAATGTGCAATGTGAAAGAAGCTGGAGACAAATGGATTTTATAATTTCATTTATCCAAAATAGGTAAATCTGTAAATACAGAAAACAGATTGGTGGTTGCCAGAGGACAGGGATATAGGGATAATGATGGAGTAACTGATTAACAGATGGGGTTTCCTTTGTGGTGATGAAAACATTTTGGAACTAGGTGGTGGTGGTTGCACAATATTGTGAATGTACTAAAGGCCACTGAATTGTTCACATTAAAATGGTTAACTGTATGTTATGTGAATTTTACTTCAATTTTTAAAAAGACGTATTTGGAAAAAGAAGTAAAGGAATAGAAAAAGGTGTACCTTGCTGAAACTGATCAAAAGAAAGTTTGAGCAGCTGTATTAACTTCAAAGTAGACTTCAGACAAGAAAAGTTTTCAGGGTTAAAGAGAGGCATTACATAACAATAAAGTTGTCAATTCTCCCAGAAGACTTAACAATCTTTAACGTGTATGCACCTAACAACAGAGCGTCAAAATGCATGAGGCAAAAACTTATAGAACTTCAAGGAGAAAGAGACAAATCCACTACTATAGTTGGAGGTTTTAACACCACTTTTTTTAGTAATTAATAGATGCAGCAAACAGAAAATCAGTAAGGATATAGTTGAATGAACAGCACCATCGATCAAGTTGATCTAACTGACATTTATAAAATACTTCATGTTTTATAATGTGAACAATTTTGTAATTTGAATACAACAGCAGAAGAAAGGAAGGGTGGGAGGAAGGAACAAAGAAATCATTGCAAGGCTCATGACACCATTTCTGGCATTTTCAGATTAACATTTAAAGTGTTAAATATTCCAGAGTTATTCCAAAGATCCACAATGTGGAACAGAGATAATAACACCTATATTAGACAGAACTAATTTTTCCAGTCTTCTTGTTTCTAGGGGAAGCTTACACTTCCATAAGGAAACTATTAATATAACACTTCCAGATTTCCTCTCCATACCTTACTCTCCTCATCAAAGAGGAGTGACTCACTGATTCCTGAGCTTGGGGAAAACTTGATCCAAGACCCCTCAGAGTCTCATCAGTCTCCTCCTTCCCCATATGGTCAGTGCCTGCTCCTTGGGTATAAGGTTATTAAGTTTCTTTCTCCATGCCTGTTTGGTAAATCTAATTATTTAATAGCGGTATTAGGAAACTCATTTGACCACAGGTCGATGTCAGGAGGCCTGATTCAGCTCTATTGACAATAAAAATTATTTCAATGTCCTTCAATCTGTTAACTGTATAGGTATCAATAGACTCAGAACTCTTGGGTAAGAATGGTATGATTTACTGGACCCTCAAACCTCCAACAGCTACCCAATAGGGTTGTAAGAAGAGTGAAATCAGGTGATATTTATAAAACATCAGGCAAGAATTTGTACTGCAAATTGAGAGAATGCTGTGTTCCAGTGAATTCTGTAACTAATCAACAAGCCTATGGCCTGACGATGACATCCCAATTGCTAGTATTTTCAGCCATCTGGAGTCATCTCTTCAGAATGCTGAAGATGTACCCTATTAACAAATTTTAAGTCATAGATAGAGACTACTCAACCTGAAGTAAATACCCAGTAGAAAAAAAAAAAAAAAAAGGTTTGTTTTGTTTCACTTACTGATTTAAGGGAGGAGTAAAAAACAACAACAACAACAACAAAAAAAACTTCATTTATTGCCCCTGCCATCTCCTAAACCAAGCAAAGTTCTCTCTCAGTTGCTACTTGTTTGATGAGCTATCCTTTGTGTAAAAAGAAATAGCTTATAGAAATAAGCTCTACTGTGTTTATAACCCTCAGAGTGAAAGGTACATTTGAGGATGAAGATAGTGCCTGAGGAAATTGTCCACAGTAATACATGAAAGGTATCTATGAAGTTTCAAGAGTTCAATGTTGGTGGGATGCCTCAAAAGACCACCAGAGAAACCTGTTCATGAAGCAAAGTTTATTAGCCTTATTGTAAAAGAACACTGGACAGGATCTTAGAAGATTCTCAAAAAGAAGAAATTAGTAAGTGGTATTTATATGGTTTCAGGTCATGGGCCAGATGATTTTAGGTGAATTGTTCAGGGAGGAAAGTGCTGGGCTTGGGTAGAGTTGATGACTTAATACTTGGGACTGATGAGCACATCCAGGTGAGGTCGCTGAGTGAGTGCTGTTAAGTAAATTATTCTACTTCATTCAAGTTCTTATCTTCCAGGCGCAAGTACTTCCTGCAGGAAGCAGCTGAGATTTTTTTTTTCCTGCCTGGTCCCAGTATTGTTTCACGTGGGGAAGGGAAAGTATGTCTGGATTCACTGTGGTTTAACGCATGACTTAGTATAGGAAATGTTCTTGGCTCCTGTACTCTGCAGGTAGGATAGGTAGGCAGATGAGGTTTGAAGAAACCAAAGATAAAATTTTGAGGCAAACTAGACTTCCCAAATGGGGCAGTTTCACGGGCAATTCCTACCCACCCCAAAGTTCCCCGAGGGGGCATATCATGCTATCTGTTCATCCTCTGAAAGGCCTGTGGCAGGCTGAATATTGATTTCCAAATCTATCTAGGTCCTAAGCCCTGGAACCTTCAAATGCTACCTTATATATGAAAAGAGACTTTGCATATGTGATTAAGTTGAGAATCTTGAGATGGGGAAATTTTCCTGGATTATCCGGTGGGTTCTAAATGTAATCACATGTGTCCTTTTAAGAGCGAGGCAGAGGGAGATTGACCAGAAAGATAGAACGCATGTGATAAGTGAAGCAAGATGTTACGTGGATGGATTTGAAGATAGAGGAAAGGACCATGAGCCAACTTGCAGCTCTAGATGCTAGAAAAGGCAAGGAAAATGATTCTCCCCTAGAGCCTCTGAAGGGAGCACAGTATTGCTGACACCTTGACTGTGACCCATTGAAACTCATCTTGAACCTCTGACCTGCAGATTAAGAGAATCAATGTTGGTTATTTAATGCTACCAAGTTTGTGGTAATTTCCTATAGCATCAATAGGAAACAAGTACAGAGCCCACTACTGATAATAGGTGAACTGCAAATATGAAAGACTACTCACCAATCCCAGTCACATGGTCAGCTCTTTCTCTACCAGCCCACCTCACCACCCACCTCTTTCTATTCTCTTGGCTCAAAATGAAGACTTGAGAGAAGAAATGTAAAAATATATATATATTTTTTAGGAATCCAATAAGCCTCAGAGTTTGTTAAATCAAATAGTTTGTTAATACAAAAGAACTCAGTTAATTGACCAGCTTTCTGAAACAGGGGACAGTAGTTTTTATTAGTAGGGGTAACCAATAGAGCCAATGCCAGAGAATTTCTGGGCTGTTACCTCCAGGAAGGTAGGATGCAAGCTAATTAGTCCTATAAGGCTCATTCCCTGGGGTTAGTTTTAAACTTCGGTGCCTGAATAGGACATCTGCTCATATAATAAACATCATGCAGGAATTCATTTTTAGGGACAAATATAGAATTTTTTTCAGAATTTAGCCCTATTATGCCCTACTCTTGCTCCTTTTTCATTGTTTTTGGAGGTAACCCCTTTCCTCTCAGAGATGCATTTCAAAAAAAACACGGAAAAATTAAAAACAAATAAACATCTTTTCCTTACATTCCTTACATTAAAAAGTTGAGATTTCCCTCTAACAATCACCTACTCTTGAAAATCAATCCACTTAAAAGTATAATAAAGTAATTTTTTCTCACATTTATGATGCCAATAATCCAATCTGGCGTTATGTTGGTAGACCAGCTCACTGGAAAAACGGAGGAGGAGGATCTCTGATTTACAGTAATTTCCAGTTTCCATGCTGATGGAAATACTTCTCCCATGGCCAATTTCAACTTATTAATAGTTTAACAGCCAGCTCATGAAATTCCTGAATATTTATCAGCCAGCCCTTATGGGCCAGTCAGTTCTAACACACCACTGCAAAATGTTAAATTATATGTAATTATTAATGGTGCTAAGATTGGTCTCTCTCAGTTGCTTTTTGGATATCAGAATACAAAGAATAAAAATGAGAAAAATATTAGTGAACTATTAAATCCATCTTTATTTTATTTTTGGCTTAGTGTTTTCCAATATAAACAGAAAAGGAGAGAGCAGAGACAAGATACCAGATTAGGTCTCTGAATAAAACTTGAGAATGAAAGAACAACTTTAATTACCCTTATTAGGCTAATCTCTAACTATGATCCAAGAACCTAATGCATCACCTATCCTAACAAGAAATTAAAGAACTAGAAGAGAGAATGAAATATAAATAATTGAGAGGAGCTGATGAAGTTGGGTCCTAATTCATCACACAGAGAAAAAAAGAGTCCTCTTAGGGTATATTGAGAAGGAACTCAGATGGTACAAACTGCTGTTTAAACTATTTCATTTTTAGTACTAAGAGTTTATAATTCTTGAAAAAACCTATAGCTACCTTGGACAGAATCAAATCCTTATCCTCCAAGGATGGCAATTTAGAGAAGATCTTCAGATGGCAAGGGGCAGTTAGATCTTACAGTCCCTACTCTCACCTAGGGACAAGATTGTTATCTCTGGTGTTCACCTTCCCCTGCATTAACTGATTCTTTACCTAAATCCCAATGTCATAGTTGGCTGAGCTTTTGCATTTAAACCAGACTTTACTAATGATTTAGGCTAATGGAGACAATTCCAGAAAGACAAATATACCTAACTGATCTGACAACAAGATGATTCTTCTCCCAGGAGCCCACTCAGCCCAGCCCACTCTCATGAGGTCCAGCTGAGAGCAAATTCTATATGACAGAGACCATCTTTCCCCCACCACCAGAGCCCACTCTTGAACATACAATAAATCCTTAGAGTCCAAATCCAAGAAAGGACTGCTCTCAAAGTACTCCTTCTCTTTCCTGTTTGAGACTTTCCTTCCAAATCTGTATTTTCTGTTGTAGGATCTGCCTCTTCCCAAGATGACTGACATCAGAAATATCTCCTGCTCTCTGGCAAGGCTTCCCCCTATCCACAGGGATGTGGCCCAGACCTGGTTTTTACCATAGCAACCACATCAGAAAGCTGTAAGATGTCATTTTACTGTGCATCTCAATGATTGCATCAATGATTTTGAGATCCTCTTTGTTCTTTGTAGCTACTTCCTTTTGGAGATTCCTGCCCTTGTTTTGGATTATCTCCAAATGCTCTAAAAGACACTTACTTAATGTGTTCTCTAAGAAACCTTTCTCACCCAGACGACTGTTTGGGAAATACAGGATAACAACTTGGTCTCATTACTGTCGAAGAAGATTGAAGTTCTATTAGTAGTACTGAAAGCCAGAAACAGATATGGGGTAGATGGAGGGCTCCTGTAAAGATTCATAGAAAGCTCTGCATTCTCAATTTATACTTCAAAGAGAAAATGACTGGAAATTGGTTTAGGGTTGGGGAAGAGGATTATAGATTCAGTTTGTTTGTTTTTTTAATTATAAGCTCTTTCGGGGTGCTCTCCTCTTAAAGTAATACTAAGTAAGTTAGTTTGATATTATTTTTCTCTGATACCTTATAAACAGTAAAATATCAATTCTGACTTCAACTAAAGGAACAACATTAGAATCACACCATGAAGAAATTTACAGAAGGATGGAAGAAGCATAAGGACCATAAGAAAAAATTAAGTCTTTTCAAAGCTAAGGGGAAAAAAGGTAATGCCAGGGCCAAGGAAGATAAATAATATATAAACTTGGGAACTCTAATGGTAAATTAAGGAGTAAAATATGACTATTCCAACACAGGCATCATTTCTTATATTTGCCTTGTAGGACAGGGTGGAGAAACAGCTTACCTCATCGATATGAAACTGCTCAGAATCTCAAAAGCCACAGCCAAAAGGAGTATTTTTATGGAATGTAAAAATCCTTACTGCCTACACTATCAAGGCTACAGCTGCACTTGGCATCACCAACTGCCAATTTGCATGGAAATCTACTCCTCTGCTGTTGAAAAAGAAGCCCTGTTTATTTTCCATCTGTATCTGGGCTATCTCCTTGCAGTCAATCAAATTAAAATAAGTATATTGGCCACAATCCAAAAATATACAGCTTTTAAATGATTTTGCAATATGGTGACATGCAATACTTGGTAAATTCTTAGTGACAGCATTCCCAAGGAACTTTGTTAGAAGATCTGGATGGGCTCACTACTATTTAAAACCAACATCCACTTTTATACAGATACCTAAAACCTGTCTTTTTATGATTAAAACCTCCTTCAGACATTAAATGCATTGATCTATACAATACATCCATTGTTGGACTGACCTCATAGTAAGTGTTGACTAAATGTCAGCACCTCTTATGTGGACTTTGGGAGTAGATGCTGGGATGTCTTGGGATAAATGATGTGCTGAGACAGGAATCCTAAACTTTTCAAATAAAGTTCATTTTACTCTAAGTTTCTTACAAGGGAAGTTACAGGGAAAATATGTTGGCAGAACTGAGCAGTGATACACTTGCATTTCCTAATAGCAGTTCTAGAACATTAGGTAGGAAGTCTCATCCTCATAATGAGCACAATATCCTATAATCTTTTATCTGCCTAAGAAACCCACACTAGTGTGATGGCTGAATAACGTAATGCTACATCCTTTTGGCCAGTGAAACTCATTCTCGTGGCTCTTAAATATTCGTTTTACACTCTACAGTTAAAAACCAAAGTTAAAGTTTGATTTGAATGTTAACAGAAAGCTCTGTGAGTGTAAGTGCGTGTGTTTTCGATGGATATATAGAGACAGATAGTTAGATATATATGATTGATTGATAGATACATACATACAAACATACGTACATAGGCATGCAATTATTTATCAGAGCAACCTTACAAGGTTATCTGACCCAGCACCATGACTTTGAATTGGTTAGATATTATCACCTGTTTTCAGAGTTGAAACACCTAAAATTTATAGATTTTAACTGTTTGCTCAAGGTAATAATGCTAGTAGAGAGCTGCAGAAGAGCAGTAGGAACCCAGATCTCCTGCTTCTTGATACAGTTTGACACAATTTGTTTTCATTACTAATACATTTTATTTTCTGTATTTTAAACATTAAAAAATTTTAAATGTTATATGTACAGAAAAGTTGCAAAAATAGTACAGAGAGTTCACATATACCCTTCACCAAGCTTTTGTTAATGTTAACATCTTGCATAACCATCACACAATTATCAAAACTAAGAATTAGTATTCTATGAAATAAACTACAGTTATCACCAATTCTATGAAATAAACTACAGATATCACCAACTACAGTTATCACCAATTCTATGAAATAAACTACAGTTATCACCAACTTTCCACTAATGTCTTTTTCTGCTCCTGAATCTAACCAAGATTCCACACTGTATTTGGTTTTCACTTCTATGTCTTCTTTTTTTCAGTGTTTGATTGATATTTTATTTGATATATAAATATGTTTTGTATAGATGTTTTTTATTAAAATATAGTTGATTTACAATATTATCTTAGTTTCAGGTATACAGCATAGTGATTCAATATTTTCATAGATTATACTCTTTTTAAAATTATTATGAAATATTGCCTATATTCCCTCTCAAGCTGGGTCTTTTCAATCTGTGTGATGCCGGAACTACTTAGTAAAGGAAATCTGATATCTTGCAAGGAATGATTACCAAATGTAGGGCCCCAAGATAACCAAAGCATCAATTAGTGATAATATTTGGAGTCTTCATACTCATTTGAATCTTATACTTCATAATGGCCATTATATCTTTTTTTTCTTTCTATATTCTGAACTAGGACTATCTGAAACTTACTTGTCCCTTTTCCTTCCATAATTTGTCCACTTTTACAACTGCAAATGTAAGATGCGGAAGCTCTCTCTCTATGTCAAAAGAAGGATCAGAATGGACAACATAGTAAAGAAGAAAAAGTTGATCATTTACTATCCATATAATTGTAGGGAAATCACTTAAGCTCTCTGGATCTCCATTTCTTCATCTGTAAAACTGAAAGCAGTAATGCCTACTTCTTAGGGTTATTTTAAGGACTGAATGTAAAGCTCCAAGCCCAGTGTTTAGAATATGATTATGCTCCCCTTCCCCCACAGGGGATATGTGACAGGGTCTAGAAACATTTTTGGCTGTCACAACTTTGAGGAGGTGCTACTGGCATCTGGTTGGATAGAGACCATGGATGATGCTATACATCCAACAATGCACAGCTCAGTCCCCCAGATCAAATGATTATACAGCCCCAAATTTCCGTAGTGCCAAGGTTGAGACACTGTGTTCTAAATGATGAGATCCGTTTTTGTCATCTGGACCCTGGAACACAGGTAAATTGAAATTCATAGTGGAACAAAACAGATTTCATAAAGTCCAATCCTTTCAAATATCAACGAACCAAAGGTTTATCTATACATGTTAAAAGTGATGTAAAGAATGGAAGCCAAAAGCTAAAAACACCATCTCTGGAAACCAAGGTCTTAACAGTCAATATTGCTCTGTCATATATGTCTTCTTCCCCTGGCTTTACCTGACCTCAGACCACAACCCAAAGAGAATGAATGAAAACTACACATACTAACATTTCCTTAAATTAAGGGCGGGAAATGTTTGTTTTCAATCTCACTTAACTGCATCAGACAGCTGAGGGTAGAGGTTGGCCAACACTTTGATACTTCCATCATACTTTTCATTTAAGAAACTATTAACACTATTATTACCTTCTCCAGCTACCTTTCTTCAGGAATATCTGTTTGGCGCTCAATTCAGTTTTCTCCTTGTTAAAAAGCTACATCCTTGATAATTGGTTCAAGCTGGCAGATTAGAAGGGCGTGCTCTCACTCCCACTTGCAAGAACACCGGAATCACAACTAACTGCTAAACAATCATAAACAGGAAGACACTGGAACTCACCAAAAAAGATACCCCACACCCAAAGACAAAGGAGAAGCCACAATGAGATGGCAGGAGGTGCACAAACACAATAAAATCAAATCCCATAACTGCTGAGTGGGTGACTCACAAACTTGAGAACACTTATAACACAGAAGTCTATCCACTGGAGTGAAGGTTCTGAACCCCACGTCAGGCTTCCCAATCTGGGGGTCCGGCAATGGGAGGAGGAATTCCTAGAGAATCAGACTGTGAAGGCTAGCAGAATTTGACTGCAGGACTTCGACAGGACTGGGGGAAACAGAGACTCCACTCTTGGAGGGCACACACAAAGTAGTGTGTGCATCGGGACCCAGGGGAAGGAGCAGTGACCCCATAGGAGGCTGAACCAGACCTACATGCTAGTGTTGGAGGGTCTTCTGCAGAGGCGGGGGGTGGCTGTGTCTCACTGTGAGGACAAGGACACTGGCAACAGAAGTTCTGGGAAGTACTCCTTGGCGTGACCACTCCCAGAGTCTGCCATTAGCCCCACCAAAGAGCCCAGGTAGGCTCCAGTGTTGGGTCACCTCAGGCCAAACAACCAACATGGAGGGAACCCAGGCCCACCCATCAGCAGACAAGTGGATTAAAGTTTTAATGAGCTCTGCCCACCAAAGCAACAGCCAGCTCTACCCACCACAAGTCCCTCCCATCAGGAAACTTGCACAAGCCTCTTAGATAGCCTCATCCACCAGAGGGCAGACAGCAGAAGCAAGAAGAACTACAATCCCGCAGCCTGTGGAACAAAAACCACATTCACAGAAAGACAGACAAGATGAAAAGGCAGAGGGCTATGTTCCAGATGAAGGAACAAGATAAAACCCCAGAAAAACAACTAAATGAAGTGGAGATGGGCAACCTTGCAGAAAAAGAATTCACAATAATGATAGTGAAGATAATCCAGGACCTCAGAAAAAGAATGGAGACAAAGATCGAGTAGATGCAGGAAATGTTAACAAAGATCTAGAAGAATTAAAGAACAAACAAACAGAGATGAACAACACAATAACTGAAATGAAAACTACACTACAATAAATGAAATTAAAAATACTCTAGAAGGGATCAATAGCAGAATAACTGAGGCAGAAGAATGGATAAGTGACCTGGAAGGTAAAATAGTGGAAATAACTACTGCAGAGCAGAATAAAGAAAAAAGAATGAAAAGAACTGAGGACAATCTCAGAGACCTCTGGGACAACATTAAATGCACCAACATTCGAATTATAGGGGTCCCAGAAGAAGAAGAGAAAAAGAAAGGGACTGAGAAAATATTTGAAGAGATTATAGTTGAAAACTTCCCTAATATGGGAAAGGAAAGAGTTAATCAACTCCAGGAAGCACAGAGAGTCCCATACAGGGTAAACCCAAGGAGAAACACACCAAGACACATATTAATCAAACTATCAAAAATTAAATACAAAGAAAACATATTAAAAGCAGCAAAAGAAAAACAATAAATAACACACAAGGGAATCCCCATAAGGTTAACAGCTGATCTTTCAGCAGAAACTCTGCAAGCCAGAAGGGAGTGGCAGGACATATTTAAAGTGATGAAGGAGAAAAACCTACAACCAAGATTACTCTACCCAGCAAGAATCTCTTTCAGATTTGATGGAGAAATTAAAATCTTTACAGACAAGCAAAAGCTAAGAGAATTCAGCACCACCAAACCAGCTTTACAACAAATGCTAAAGGAACTTCTCTAGGCAAGAAACACAAGAGAAGGAAAAGACCTACAATAACAAACCCAAAACGATTAAGAAAATGGGAATAGGAACATACATACCAATAATTACCTTGAATGTAAATGGATTAAATACTCCCACCAAAAGACACAGACTGGCTGAATGGACACAAAAACAAGACCCATATACATGCTGTCTACAACAGACCCACTTCAGACCTAGGGACACATACAGACTGAAAGTGAGGGGATGGAAAAAGATATTCCATGCTAATGGAAATCAAAAGAAAGCTGGAGTAGCAATTCTCATATCAGAAAAAATAGACTTTAAAATAAAGACTATTATAAGAGACAAAGAAGGACACTACGTAATGATCAAGGGATCGATCCAAGAAGAAGATATAACAATTGTAAACATTTATGCACCCAACATAGGAGCACCTCAATACATAAGGCAAATACTAACAGCCATAAAGGGGGAAATCAACAGTAACACAATCATAGTAGGGGACTTTAACACCCCACTTTCACCAATGGACAGGTCATCCAAAATGAAAATAAATAAGGAAACACAAGCTTTAAATGATACATTAAACAAGATGGACTTAATTGATATTTATAGGACATTCCATCCCAAAACAACAGAATACACTTTCTTCTTCACTGCTTCAATAGAATTAGAAATGAAAAAGGAGAAGTAACAACTGACACTGCAGAAATACAAAGGATCATGAGAGATTACTACAAGCAACTCTACGCCAATAAAATGGACAACCTGGAAGAAATGGACAAATTCTTAGAAATGCACAACCTGCCGAGACTGAACCAGGAAGAAATAGAAAATATGAACAGACCAATCACAAGCACTGAAATTGAAACTATGATTAAAAATCTTCCAACAAAAGACAAGAGGAGGATTAACCAAGATGGCGGAGAAGAAGGACGTGCTCTCACTCCCTCTTGCGAGAGCACCAGAATCACAACTGGCTGCTGGACAATCATTGACAGGATGACCCTGGACTTCACCAAGGAGGATACCCCACGTCCAAGGACAGAGGAGAAGCCACAGTGAGACGGTAGGAGGGGCGCAATCAGAGTAAAATCAAATCCCGTAACTGCTGGGTGGGTGGCTCACAGACTGGCGAACACTTATACCACAGAAGTCCACCCACTGGAGTGAAGGTTCTGAGCCCCACGTCAGGCTTCCCAACCTGGGGGTCTGGCTACGGGAGGAGGAATTCCTAGAGAATCAGACTTTGAAGCCTAGTGGGAATTGATTGCAGGACTTTGACAGGACTGGGGGAAACAGAGACCCCACTCTTGGAGGGCACACACAAAGTAATGTGTGCATCGGGACCCAGGGGAAGAAGCAGTGACCCTTGGGGAGATTGAACCAGACCTACCTGCTGGTGTTGGGGGGTCTCCTGCAGAGGCGGGTGGTGGCTCTGTTTCACCGTGGGGATAAGGACACTGGCAGCAGAGGTTCTGGGAAGTTCTCCTTGGCGTGAGCCCTCCCAGAGTCTGCCATTAACCCCACCAAAGAGCACGGGTAGGCTCCAGTGTTGGGTTGCCTCAGGCAAAACAACCAACAGGGAGGGAACCCAGCCGCACCCATCAACAGTCAAGTGGATTAAGGTTTTACTGAGCTCTGACCGCCACAGCAACAGGGAGGGAACCCAGCCCCACCCATCAACAGTCAAGTGGATTAAGGTTTTACTGAGCTCTGACCGCCACAGCAACAGTCAGCTCTACCCACCACCAGAGCCTCCCATCGAGCCTCTTAGATAGCCTCAACCACCAGAGGACAGACAGCAGAAGCAAGAAAAACTACAATCCTGCAGCCTGTGGACCAAAAACCACAGTTACAGAAAGATAGAGAAGATGAAAAGGCAGAGGGCTATGTACCAGATGAAGGAACAAGAAAAAACCCCAGAAAAACAACTAAATGAAGTGGAGATAGGCAACCTTCCAGAAAAAGAATTCAGAATAATGATAGCGAAGATGATCCAGGACCTCGAATAAGAATGGAGGCAAAGATTGAGAAGATGCAAGAAATGATTAACAAAGACCTAGAAGAATTAAAGAACAAACAAACAGAGATGACCAATACAATAACTGAAATGAAAACTACACTAGAAGGAATCAATAGCAGAATAACTGAGGCAGAAGAACGGATAAGTGACCTGGAAGACAGAATGGTGGAATTCACTGCTGCGGAACAGACTAAAGAAAAAAGAATGAAAAGAAATGAAGACAGCCTAAGAGACCTCTGGGACAACGTTAAACGCAACAACATTCGCATTATTGGGGTCCCAGAAGGAGAAGAGAGAGAGAAAGGACCAGAGAAAATATTTGAAGAGATTATAGTCGAAAACTTCCCTAACATGGGAAAGGAAATAGCCACCCAAGTCCAGGAAGCGCAGAGAGTCCCATACAGAATAAACCCAAGGAGAAACACGCCGAGACACATAGTAATCAAAGTGGCAAAAATTAAAGACAAAGAAAAATTATTGAAAGCAGCAAGGGAAAAACGACAAATAACATACAAGGGAACTCCCATAAGGTTAACAGCTGATTTCTCAGCAGAAACTCTGCAAGCCAGAAGGGAGTGGCATGATATACTTAAAGAGATGAAAGGGAAGAACCTACAACCAAGATTACTCTACCCAGCAAGGATCTCATTTAGGTTTGATGGAGAAATCAAAAGCTTTACAGACAAGCAAAAGCTAAGAGAATTCAGCACCACCAAACCAGCTCTACAACAAATGCTAAAGGAACTTCTCTAAGTGGGAAACACAAGAGAAGAAAAGGACCTACAAAAACAACCCCAAAACAATTAAGAAAATGGTCATAGGAACATACATATCGATAATTACCTTAAACGTGAATGGAAAAATGCCCCAACCAAAAGACATAGACTAGCTGAATGGATACAAAAACAAGACCCATATATATGCTGTCTACAACAGACCCACTTTAGACCTAGGGACACATACAGACTGAAAGTGAGGGGATGGAAAAAAATATTCCATGCAAATGGAAATCAAAAGAAAGCTGGAGTAGCTATACTCATATCAGATAAAATAGACTTTAAAATAAAGAATGTTACAAGAGACGAGGAAGGACACTACATAATGATCCAGGGATCAATCCAAGAAGAAGATATAACAATTATAAATATATATGCACCCAACATAGGAGCACCTCAATACATAAGGCAACTGCTAACAGCTATAAAAGAGGAAATTGACAGTAACACAGTAATAGTGGGGGACTTTAACACCTCACTTACACCAATGGACAGATCATCCAAAATGAAAATAAATAAGGAAACAGAAGCTTTAAATGACACAATAGACCAGATAGATTTAATTGATATACATAGGACATTCCATCCAAAAACAGCAGATTACACGTTCTTCTCAAGTGCGCACGGAACATTCTCCAGGATAGATCACATCTTGGGTCACAACTCAAGCCTCAGTAAATTTAAGAAAATTGAAACCATATCAAGCATCTTTTCTGACCACAACGCTATGACATTAGAAATGAATTACAGGGAAAAAAACGTAAAAAAGACAAACACATGGAGGCTAAACAATACGTTACTAAATAACCAAGAGATCACTGAAGAAATCAAAGAGGAAATAAAAAAATACCTAGAGACAAATGACAATGAAAACACGACGACCCAAAACCTATGGGATGCAGCAAAAGCGGTTCTAAGAGGGAAGTTTATAGCTATACAAGCCTACCTAAAGAAACAAGAAAAATCTCAAGTAAACAATCTAACCTTACACCTAAAGAAACTAGAGAAAGAAGAACAAACAAAACCCAAAGTTAGCAGAAGGAAAGAAATCATAAAGATCAGAGCAGAAATAAATGAAATAGAAACAAAGAAAACAATAGCAAAGATCAATAAAACTAAAAGTTGGTTCTTTGAGAAGATAAACAAAATTGATAAGCCATTAGCCAGACTCATCAAGCAAAAGAGGGAGAGGACTCAAATCAATAAAATCAGAAATGAAAAAGGAGAAGTTACAACAGACACCGCAGAAATACAAAGCATCCTAAGAGACTACTACAAGCAACTTTATGCCAATTAAATGGACAACCTGGAAGAAATGGACAAATTCTTAGAAAGGTATAACCTTCCAAGACTGAACCAGGAAGAAACAGAAAATATGAACAGACCAATCACAAGTAATGAAATTGAAACTGTGATTAAAAATCTTCCAACAAACAAAAGTCCAGGACCAGATGGCTTCACAGGTGAAGTCTATCAAACATTTAGAGAAGAGCTAACACCCATCCTTCTCAAACTCTTCCAAAAAATTGCAGAGGAAGGAACACTCCCAAACTCATTCTATGAGGCCACCATCACCCTGATACCAAAACCAGACAAAGACACTACAAAAAAGAGAAAATTACAGACCAATATCACTGATGAATATAGATGCAAAAATCTTCAACAAAATACTAGCAAACAGAATCCAACAACATATTAAAAGGATCATACACCACGATCAAGTGGGATTTATCCCAGGGATGCAAGGATTCTTCAATATACGCAAATCAATCAATGTGATACACCATATTAACAAATTGAAGAATAAAAACCATATGATCATCTCAATACATGCAGAAAAAGCTTTTGACAAAATTCAACACCCATTTCTGATAAAAACTCTCCAGAAAGTGGGCATAGAGGGAACCTACCTCAACATAATAAAGGCCATATATGACAAACCCACAGCAAACATCATTCTCAATGGTGAAAAACTGAAAGCATTTCCTCTAAGATCAGGAACGAGACAAGGATGTCCACTCTCACCACTATTATTCAACATAGTTCTGGAAGTCCTAGCCACGGCAATCAGAGAAGAAAAAGAAATAAAAGGAATACAAATTGGAAAAGAAGAAGTAAAACTGTCACTGTTTGCGGGTGACATGATACTATACATAGAGAATCCTAAAACTGCCACCAGAAAACTGCTAGAGCTAATTAATGAATATGGTAAAGTTGCAGGATACAAAATGAATGCACAGAAATCTCTTGCATTCCTATACACTAATGATGAAAAATCTGAAAGAGAAATTATGGAAACACTCCCATTTACCATTGCAACAAAAAGAATAAAATACCTAGGAATAAACCTACCTAGGGAGACAAAAGACCTGTATGCAGAAAACTATAAGACACTGATGAAAGAAATTAAAGATGATACCAACAGATGGAGAGATATACCATGTTCTTGGATTGGAAGAATCAACATTGTGAAAATGAGTATACTACCCAAAGCAATCTACAGATTCAATGCAATCCCTATCAAATTACCAATGGCATTTTTTACGGAGCTAGAACAAATCATCTTAAAATTTGTATGGAGACACAAAAGACCCCGAATAGCCAAAGCAGTCTTGAGGCAAAAAAATGGAGCTGGAGGAATCAGACTCCCTGACTTCAGACTCTACTACAAAGCTACAGTAATCAAGACAATATGGTACTGGCACAAAAACAGAAACATAGATCAATGGAACAAGATAGAAAGCCCAGAGATTAACCCACACACCTATGGTCAACTAACCTATGACAAAGGAGGCAAAGATATACAATGGAGAAAAGACAGTCTCTTCAGTAAGTGGTGCTGGGAAAACTGGACAGCTACATGTAAAAGAATGAAATTAGAATACTCCCTAACACCATACACAAAAATAAACTCAAAATGGATTAGAGACCTAAATATAAGACTGGACACTATAAAACTCTTAGAGGAAAACATAGGAAGAAGACTATTTGACATAAATCACAGCAAGATCTTTTTTGATCCACCTCCTAGAGTAATGGAAATAAAAACAAAAATAAACAAGTGGGACCTAATGAAACTTCAAAGCTTTTGCACAGCAAAGGAAACCATAAACAAGACGAAAAGACAACCCTCAGAATGGGAGAAAATATTTGCAAATGAATCAACGGACAAAGGATTAATCTCCAAAATATATAAACAGCTCATTCAGCTCAATATTAAAGAAACAAACACCCCAATCCAAAAATGGGCAGAAGACCTAAATAGACATTTCTCCAAAGAAGACATACAGACGGCCACGAAGCAAATGAAAAGATGCTCAACATCACTAATTATTAGAGAAATGCAAATCAAAACTACAATGAGGTATCACCTCACTCCTGTTAGAATGGGCATCATCAGAAAATCTACAAACAACAAATGCTGGAGAGGGTGTGGAGAAAAGGGAAACCTCTTGCACTGTTGGTGGGAATGTAAATTGATACAGCCACTATGGAGAACAATATGGAGGTTCCTTAAAAAACTAAAAATAGAATTACCATATGACCCAGCAATCCCACTACTGGGCATATACCCAGAGAAAACCGTAATTCAAAAAGACACATGCACCCGAATGTTCATTGCAGCACTATTTACAATAGCCAGGTCATGGAAGCAACCTAAATGCCCATCAACAGACGAATGGATAAAGAAGACGTGGTACATATATACAATGGAATATTACTCAGCCATAAAGAGGAACGAAATTGAGTCATTTGTTGAGACGTGGATGGATCTAGAGACTGTCATACAGAGTGAAGTAAGTCAGAAAGAGAAAAACAAATATCGTATATTAATGCATGTATGTGGAACCTAGAAAAATGGTACAGATGAGCCAGTTTGCAGGGCAGAAGTTGAGACACAGATGTAGAGAATGGACATATGGACACCAAGGGGGGAAAACTGCGGTGGGGTGGGGATGGTGGTGTGCTGAATTGGGCGATTGGGATTGACATGTATACACTGATGTGTATAAAATTGATGCCTAATAAGAGCCTGCAGTATAAAAAAACAAACAAAACAACTAATACTAAACTTTCATTGGGTTATTTGTATGGAAATATGTTAATATAAATGTTTCAGACATTACATGAAATTTCTAAAAATCTTATATTTCTATTTGTATGGAAATATGTATGGAAATATGTTAATATAAATGGTTCAGACATTACATGAAATTTCTAAAAATCTTATATGTTCTGGTATAATGTTATAAGTAATAATCCTAGTTATTACTTCAAAATGTATATCTCAGAAATAACTAATTTTCTTGTCAACTGCATTATTATGAACTTTCATCAAATCTTTAACCATGGTTATTTTTAAGTCTTTTGTCATTTACAGACAGTTCTGGGTGTACTCTGAAGATTTTGCAAATATGGTCCTATAAAAGGGTTTCATCTTCAAGAAATTCATGGAAAAGACTCTGACAAGTACAGGTTTCTGGTAACTGACTGTACTGCTGAACTGAATGAATAAGCATTTTCAGAACTCTAATGAAAAACTGATGAGCTCATAAAAGTGCTAACAAAAGATCAAGATGAAAAAAAAAAATTAATTACATGGGACTGAGTGAACTGATGAGGATGAGTATAATTTTTGTGACTTTCTGTCTGAATTAAAAAAAAAAAAATCCCACAAGGACTCAGAGGCAAAGAATATACAAATCAATTTTCACTGCAATGAAAAGGAGCTGATGCAGTGGAGGATTACTGGACTGAATGTCAATATTATGACATAGTATGAGTGTGTTTCATGTTTGGTAATTGCAATCATTGTTGCTTTTGTTGTGGTCATCCATGTACAATGCTTGGTGTCACTCTATTTATCTCTTGTAAAAATAAAATACAGTGTGTGTGTGTGAAAAAAAATAAAAATAAAAAAATAAAGACAAGGGAGAAAAACAAAAAACAAAAAACAAAAATAAATAAATAAATCTTCCAACAAACAAAAGCCCAGGACCAGATGGATTCACAGGCAAATTTTATCAAACATTTAGAGAAGAGCTAACACCCATCCTTCTCAAACTCTTCCAAAAAATTGCAAAGGAAGGAACACTCCCAAACTCTATGAGGCCACCATCACCCTGATACCAAAACCAGACAAAGATACTACAAACAAAGTAAATTACAGACCAATATCACTCATGAATATAGATGCAAAAATCCTCAACAAAATACTAGCAAACAGAATCCAACAACACATTAAAAGGATCATACACAATGATCAAGTGGGATTTATCCCAGGGATGCAAGGATTCTTCAATACATGCAAATCAATCAATGTGATACACCATATTAACAAATTGAAGAATAAAAACCATATGATCATCTCAATAGATGCAGAAAAAGCTTTTGACAAAATTCAACACTCATTTATGATAAAAACTCTCCAGAAAGTGGGCATAGAGGGAACTTACCTCAACATAATAAAGGCCATATACGACAAACCCACAGCAAACATCATTTTCAATGGTGAAAAAGTAAAACCATTTCCACTAAGATCAGGAACAAGACAAGGTTGTCCACTCTCACCACTATTATTCAACATAGTTTTGGAAGTCCTAGCCACGGCAATCAGAGAAGAAAAAGAAATAAAAGGAATCCAAATTGGAAAAGAAGAAGTAAAACTGTCACTGTTTGCAGATGACATGATACTATACATAGGGATTCCTAAAGATGCTACCAAAAAACTACTAGACCTAATCAATGAATTTGGTAAAGTTGCAGGATACAAAATTAATGCACAGAAATCTCTTGCATTCCTATACACTAATGATGAAAATTCTGAAAGAGAAATTAAGGAAACACTCCCACTTACCACTGCAACAAAAAGAATAAAATATCTAGGAATAAACCTACCTAGGGAGACAAAAGACCTGTATGCAGAAAACTATAAGACACTGTTGAAAGAAATTAAAGATGATACCAACAGATGGAGAGATATATCATGTTCTTGGATTGGAAGAATCAATATTCTGAAAATGACTAAACTACCCAAAGCAATCTACAGATTCAATGCAATCCCTATCAAATTACCAACGGCATTTTTTACAGAACTAGAACAAAAAATCTTAAAATTTGTATGGAGACACAAAAGACCCCGAATAGCCAAAGCAGTCCTGAAGGAAAAAAACGGAGCTGGAGGAATCAGACTCCCTGACTTCAGCCTATACTACAAAGCTACAGTAATCAAGACAATATGGTAATGGCACAAAAACAGAAATATAGATCAATGGAACTGGATAGAAAGCCCAGAGATAAACCCACGCACCCATGGTCAACTAATCTATGACAAAGGAGGCAAGGATATACAATGGAGAAAAGACAGTCTCTTCAATAAGTGGTGCTGGGAAAACTGGACAGCTACATGTAAAAGAATGAAATTAGAACACTCCCTAACACCCTACACAAAAATAAACTCAAAATGGATTAGAGACCTAAATGTAAGACCAGACACTATAACACTCTTAGAGGAAAACATAGGAAGAACACTCTTTGACATAAATCACAGCAAGATCTTTTTTGATCCACTTCCTAGAGTAATGGAAATAAAAACAAAAATAAACAAATGGGACCTAATGAAACTTCAAAGCTTTTGCAAAACAAGGGAAGCTACAAACAAGATGAAAAGACAACCCTCAGATGGGAAAAAATATTTGCAAACAAATCAACGGACAAAGGATTAATCTCCAAAATATATAAACAGCACATGCAGCTCAATATTAAAAAAACAAACAATCCAATCAAAAAATGAGCAGAAGACCTAAATAGGCATTTATCCAAAGAGGACATACATATGGCCAAGAAGCACATGAAAAGCTGCTCAACGTCACTAATTATTAGAGAAATGCAAATCAAAACTACAGTGAGGTATCACCTCACACCAGTTAGAATGGGCATGATCAGAAAATCTACAAACAACAAATGCTGGAGAGGGTGGGGAGAAAAGGGAACCCTCTTGCACTGTTGGTGGGAATGTAAATTGATACAGCCACTATGGAGAAGAGTATGGAGGTTCCTTAAAAAACTAAAAATAGAATTACCATATGACCCAGCAATTCCACTACTGGGCATATACCCAGAGAAAACCATAATTCAAAGAGACACATGCACCCCAATGTTCATTGCAGCACTATTTACAATAGCCAGGTCATGGAAGCAACCTAAATGCCCATCGACAGACGAATGGATAAAGAAGTTGTGGTACATATATACAATGGAATATTACTCAGCCATAAAAAGGAATGAAATTGGGTCATTTGTAGAGACGTGGATGAATCTGGAGACTGTCATACAGAGTGAAGTAAGTCAGAAAGAGAAAAACAAATATCGTATATTAACGCATATATGGGAAACCTAGAATATGGTACAGATGAACCAGTTTGCAGGGCAGAAATTGAGACACAGAAGTAGAGAAAAATCATATGGCCACCAAGGGGGGAAAGCAGCGGGGGGTGGTGGTGGTGGTGTGATGAATTGGGAGATCGGATTGACATGTATACACTGATGTGTATAAAATGGATGACTAATAAGAACCTGCTGTATAAAAAAATAAATAGAAGAAAATTTAAAAAAAATAAAAAGCTACATCCTTTTAACTCTCTGGAAAGGAAATAACAAACAGGAGATCTGGTAATCAGAACAGAAAAGGCAGTTTTCTCAGATTTAACAAAAGTGAAAGATGAAACATTTTCTATGATTATTTTCCAGTATAAAAGAACATCATGGGCAATGGGATCACAAAGAAAGCTATTTACCTTATTTTCACTGCAGAATCATGTGGCAGCCCAAACACTGCCGTGAATATTAAACCTGACAAACTGGGTTGTAACCAGGATGCCAGGTACCTTCAAGTAACTTAAATATATAAAGGTATTTGTCATTGTATTTCCTGGATGGCAAGGAAAGCTTATAACATTGTAACTTGCAAAAACAGATAATCTCGCTTCTTCATGGGAGTTGGCAAGAGAGGGGCTTGAATATAAGTCAAAACCTCTGACAGTTATACTAACAGCAATAATAACAGCAACTAATAAAAATAATGGCAGTACTAAGAAGTTTTGAGAATTAAATATGTACTGGGCATTAGGCTCAGGCTTTGTGGACCTTACCCCATTCCATTTGAATAGTAACAGGCTCAGTTACTTATAAGCTATCATTATCTGTAATTTAACAATAGGGAAACTGAGGCACAATGTCACAGTACTAATAAATGGTGGATTCAGGACTCGAAACCATATCTATTAGTCAGTACACCATACTGTACACTTACAATTAAAACCTGTGTGAAGAAACTAACACACCATTGTAAAGCAATTATACTCCAATAAAGATGTTTGAAAAAATAATTAAAAAAAAAAAACACCTGTGTGCAATCAAACCACATTTATCTTTATTTTATTAATTTGAACAAAGCAAGAAAAAGGTTGGGGCTAAGATTATTTGTGCTTAGCAAACTACTGAATACTTCCTCATAAGGAGTGCAAGGTAATTTACTCTTTCAGTAAACATTTTCAAGTGATTAGTATGTACAAGGCACTGTCTAGGAAACAGAGAGACAAAGATACATCAAATAACAGATTACAGTATCAAAGAACTTATAGTGTATTTATGAGATATTAAAAAAAGAGAGATGTTTCAGGAAGTTGAAGAGAGGGATGCTCCCTCTTTTAGTGCAGTATCCCTACTGTCTAGAACTGTGCGTGGTTCATAATAAGCAATGAATGAATGCGTACATGTGTAAATGGATGAGTGATCAAAGGCAGCACTCAAAACGGTCCTCAATACACAGCTAGGATTCATGTGCAAAATGGAAAGATGAAAACATTAAGACAGAGCTAATAAAAGGAATTCACAATATAAACAAGACTGAGTGTATTATCAATTGTGTATAAATGAGAGTCTACAAAAATACACATTTTTTGCAGAATTTTCAAACAATAGAGTAAGATATGAAGAAACTGAAAAAGTCACAGGGGCCCATCTGTGAGTAATAAGCGTACCAGTAAGTCTGAGCTAATCAATTTTCCTCATCCAACGCCCATTCATTAAAAACCAGGCACAGTTTCATTGCTCTGTTGTCACTATGTTTTTTCAGGGAGACACTCATGTTTATTATACAGATGAGAACAAAGATATTTGTCGGATCTCAGACCATACAATAAACTACTAAAACAAGCAAAAAAATGAAAGAGCCAATGTTTTGGAAAATGTTATGTGGGGTCTTCGATGAAAAAAAAATTTTAATTTACGATCATTTGCTCAGGAATAAAAAAATGGCCTAAAAAATTAGATCTCTGGCTGTGGTTAGCCTGCGTTCTACCATTTGCATTTTAAACGAAGACTAATCAGAAAAAAAATTTACTTCTTCATATAGAGATAGGAACGCTGAAAAAAAGTCATGTGTCTTAAACTCTTCATATATTACTTGTTCCAAAATATATGGATCTATTTTTTATCCTGCTCACCCACACTCAGTTTCAACTTCAACAGGCTTTGATAGAGACACAAGGATTTGGCGGTTTAATAATTGGATTATGTTTTTTTAGTCACCCTTATACTCAAAATTAAATCCAAACCTGTCTAAATGTTTAAATTAAAAAGTTACAGCCTAAAATATTTTCAAACAAAACTGAAAGGGCGATGATACAGGCAGAGATTACAGTTATGGCTGTCTAAAACACCAGTTGGTTGACCCATTTGCAAGTGGCAAATTTAATATCTTGACCACAACTGTCAAACCGGTTTGAGGGATTGGTTCCAGGATAAACATCCACTCTGCATCCGTAGGGTCTGTTTAGTGCTATGAGTTTCTTCAACACGTGTATGAAAAGCAATACCTTCTTGTCCTTCTGGGAGCGTTCAAAGGATTTACCATCACTTTTAGTCTTTAAAATGTCACCACAGTCAAGAAACCAGTGTGACACATGAAACAAATAAGATGAGATTCCATGAGACCCACACTGCACACAATTGCCACATTCCACTTGACGAAACCCACTGACAATAAGATGGCGAACAGAGAAGTGTGTGTACCTTTACCATCAATACATCTAAACCCATATCCAATCAGACTATCCACTTGTAGCATTACTTGAACTCCACATCCTCCCACTGCCCCTATTTTCCTAACGCCCTGAAGGACTAAGAACAGATGCTGAAGTTATATATAAGCCAATGGATAGCTGTATGATAAATTAAAATAAATAGAATTCATGGTTAAAATTAAATAGTCTATGGCAAGGCTCTTGTGTAAATAAAACCATTGTTCCTTTGTATATTAAGATTGTATTTATCAAACACACAAAAGAGAATGAACACAAATTGCATGAAAAAGGCAACTCATTTAGGACAAAATGATGGTGTGTAATAAAAAGATTTATTGTGTGACCAAAATGAAAATTAAATTCCTGTTAAAATATTTATGTAGATGTGACTGAAACATTCTGCTGAGAGATAAATCAGAGCAGCCTTTGGCATTTCACAGACATAATTCCTCTATTTTTCTGCTGCAAATTTAGAGCTTACAAGATGCTAATGGCAATGCGGTTTCCAGGACAGTCTCTGCAGACTACTTTTGCTCAGCAGGTGGTAAGAATTTGCATCCATATTTCAATATACTTCTATCTCATTACTGGCTTCTTATTTCTTTGTGATTTATATCTCTATAAAATCTCAGCTAGTGCAGTGGGGAATGGGGTTTCAAAAAGGCAAATTCTGCATAATATGGACGTTTATCACTTTCCTCCTTCTTTATTTTTTTTCTTCATCTCCAGGGAGAAGGGGAGAATGACATGTTGCACTTAAAGTGGGGGTGTATTTTTCTTAAAATAATGCCATTTGAAAGCATTCAGAATTAGGAATATTGCTTTAAATGACACTTTCTATTAAGTGGCCATATTACTTGCACTGTTGCCTACATTTAGCTGAACTGTGATCTTTCAAAAATATATCTACCTTCAGAAAGTAAACTCACTCGGTAGCTATTAATTTCTAAGAGTCTTAATCATTTAAAATTCAGAAAGTGCTTTTTGTAATTAGTCTGAACATAATGAATTTGGTATTCACGCAGGTGTCACGAGCAATTTCAGAGCTGTTACACTATAATCCTGTGCTACTTAATAGACATTAGGGTGGTAGCAGTTGTGCCACCGTAGGTAAGGCTCTTTCACGGTTCCCATGTCAAACTAACCTCTTACTGGTGTTTAGAATTGAGCTAAAATAAAATTACACGCTTGTGGAAGCTGACAGTTTCAGGGACTTAGAGGCATTTTCCAGGGGCAAGAAAGAGCGAGCGGTAGTGAAATAAAAGGCAGCAGGGAAGTGTGTAGGCAAGGGAGTTGAATATTACTAAAATGAAACTTAGATATGTCAATTTTTAATCTGTATGGTAAATTAAAGAATGTAAATCCCTGTATTTCCTTCCAGGTGTTCTCTTTTTAGTATTCCATTCCAGAAGAGAAATTTAAGCTGTTAGTGAAATTTTATAGGCAATATGCTATCACATTTTAAAAATTCATTGATATTTTAAATAATTCTCTCAGTTAAATTCAAAACTTTTTGCCATATGACTAAAAATTTCATTGTTACACTTAATGAACAGTTAATATGTATTTAGAGATTCAGAATTTTTTTAATTGGATATAACAAAAACTGAAATTAAGGACAGCCACACACTATGGGGCAAGGTCACACAGGCAAAAGTGATACGTACATTTAAAAAACTATTTAGTTGTAATAGCTGAGCTTCAAGACAAGACTTTCCTCCCCACAAATACATCAGAAACACATCTACATGTGGAACAACTCCTACAGAACACCCACTGAACGCTGGCGGAAGACCTCAGACCTCCCAAAAGGCAAGAAACTCCCCACGTACCTGGGTAGGGCAAAAGAAAAAAGAAATAACAGAGACAAACGAATAGGGACGGGACCTGCACCAGTGGGAGGGAGCTGTGAAGGAGGAAAGGTTTCCACACACTAGGAATCCCCTTCACGGGTGGAGACGGTGGGTGGCAGAGGGGGGGAGCTTCAGAGCCACGGAGGAGAACGCAGCCACAGGGGTGCGGAGGGCAAAGCGGAGAGATTCCCGCACAGAGGATCGGTGCCAACCCACACTCACCAGCCCGAGAGGCTTGTCTGCTCACCCGCCGGGGCGGGAGGGGCTGGGAGCTGAGGCTCGGGCTTCGGTCGGATCGCAGGGAGAGGACTGGGGTTGGCGGCGTGAACACAGCCTGAAGGGGCTAGTGCACCACAGCTAGCCGGGAGGGAGTCTGGGAAAAGGTCTGGAGCTGCCTAAGAGACAAGAGACTTTTTCTTCCCTCTTTGTTTCCTGGTGCGCGAGGAGAGGGGATTCAGAGCGCTGCTTAAAGGAGCTCCAGAGACGGGCGCGAGCCGCGGCTATCAGCGCGGACCCCAGAGACGGGCATGAGACGCTAAGGCTGCTGCTGCCGCCACCAAGAAGCCTGTGTGCGAGCACAGGTGACTGTCCACACCGCCCCTCCCGGGAGCCTGTGCAGCCCGCCACTGCCAGGGTCCCGTGATCCAGGGACAACTTCCCCAGGAGAACACACGGCACGCCTCAGGCTGCTGCAACGTCACACCGGCCTCTGCCGCCGCAGGCTCACCCCGCATCCGTACCCCTCCCTCCCCGCCGCCTGAGTGAGGCAGAGCCCCTGAATCAGCTGCTCCTTTAACCCCGTCCTGTCTGAGCGAAGAACAGACACCCTAAGGCGACCTACATGCAGAGGCGGGGCCAAATCCAAAGCTGAAACCCAGGAGCTGTGCGAACAAAGAAGAGAAAGCAAAATCTCTCCCAGCAGCCTCAGGAGCAGTGGATTAAATCTCCACAATCAACTTGATGTACCTGCATCTCCGGAATACCTGAATAGACAACAAATCATCACAAATTGAGGCAGTGGACTTCGGAAGCAACGATATATATATTTTTTTCCTTTTTTGCTTTTTGTGAGTGTGTATGTGTATGCTTCTTTGTATGATTTTGTCTGTATAGCTTTGCTTTTACATTTGTCCTAGGGTTCTGTCTGTCCATTTTGGGGTTTTTTTGTTTGTTTTTTCTTTTTCTTTGTTTAGTATAGTTTCTAGCGCTTGTTGTCATTGGTGGATTTGTTTTTTGGTTTGGTTGCTTTCTTCTTTCTTTTTTAATTACTTTTTAATTTTTTAAATTTTCAATAATTATTATTTCTTTTAATAACTTTATTTTATTTTATTCTTTTCTTTCTTTCTTTCCTTTTTTCTCCCTTTTCTTCTGAGCTGTGTGGCTGACAGGGTCTTGGTGCTCCAGCCGGATGTCAGGCCTGTGCCTCTAAGGTGGGAGAGCTGAGTTCAGGACATTGGTCCACCAGAGTCCTCCGAGCTCCATATAATATCAAACAGCGAAAGCTCTCCCAGATATCTCCGTCTCAATGCTAATACCCAGTTCCACTCAACAAGCAGTAAGCTACAGTGCTGACACACTATGCCAAACAAGTAGCAAGACAGGAACACAACCCCACCCATTAGCAGAAAGGCTGCCTAAAATGATAATAAGGTCACAGACACCCTAAAACACACCACTGGATGTGGTCATGCCCACCAGAAAGACAAGAACCAGCCTCATACACCAGAACACAGGCATCAGTCCCCTCTACCAGGAAGCGTACGCAACCCACTGAAACAACCTTAGCCACTGGGGGCAGACACCAAAAACAATGGGAACTACAAATCTGCAGCTGGTGAAAAGGAGTCCCAAAACACAGTAAGTTAAGCAAAATGAGAAGACAGAGAAACACACAGCAGATGAAGGAACAAGGCAAAAACCCACCAGACAAAATAAATGAAGAGGAAATAGGCAGTCTACCTGAAAAAGAATTCAGAATAATGATAGTAAAGATGATCCAAAATCTTGGAAATAGAATGGAGAAAATACAAGAAACGTTTAACAAGGACCTAGAAGAACTAAAGAGCAAACAAACAATGATGAACAACACAATAAATGAAATTTAAAATACTCTAGAAGGAATCAATAGCAGAATAACTGAGGCAGAAGAAAGGATAAGTGACTTGGAAGATAAAAGAGTGGAAATAACTACTGCAGAGCAGAATAAAGAAAAAAGAATGAAAAGAATTGAGGACAGTCTCAGAGACCTCTGGGACAACATTAAATGCACCAACATTCGAATTGTAGGGGTCCCAGAAGAAGAAGAGAAAAAGAAAGGGACTGAGAAAATATTTGAAGAGATTATAGTTAAAAACTTCCCTAATATGGGGAAGGATATAGTTAATCAAGTCCAGGAAGTGCAGAGAGTCCCATACAGGATAAATCCAAGGAGAAACACGCATATTAATCAAACTATCAAAAATTAAATACAAAGAAAACATATTAAAAGCAGCAAGGGAAAAACAACAAATAACATACAAGGGAATCCCCATAAGGTTAACAACTGATCTTTCAGCAGGAACTCTGCAAGCCAGAAGGGAATGGCAGGACATATTTAAAGTGATGAAAGGGAAAAACCTACAACCAAGGTTACTCCCCAGCAAGGATCTCATTCAGATTTGACAGAGAAATTAAAAGCTTTACAGACAAGCAAAAGCTAAAAGAATTCAACACCACCAAACCAGCATTACAACAAATGCTAAAGGAACTTCTCTAGGCAGGAAACACAAGAGAAGGAAAAGACCTACAATAACAAACCCAAAACAATTAAGAAAATAGTAATAGGAACATACATATCGATAATTAGCTTAAATGTAAAAGGATTATATGCTGCAGCCAAAAGACATAGACTGGCTGAATGGATACAAAAACAAGACCTGCATATATGCTGTCTACAAGAGACCTACTTCAGACCAAGGGACACATAGAGACTGAAAGTGAGGGGATGGAAAAAGATATTCCATGCTAATGGAAATCAAAAGAAAGCTGGAGTAGCAATTCTCATATCAGAAAAAATAGACTTTAAAATAAGGACTATTACAAGAGACAAAGAAGGACACTACATAATGATCAAGGGATCAATCCAAGAAGAAGATATAACAATTGTAAGTATTTATGCACCCAACAGAGGAGCACCTCAATACACAAGGCAAATGCTAACAGCCATAAAAGGACAAATTGACAGTAACACAGTCACAATAGGGGACTTTAACACCCCACTTTCACCAATGAACAGATCATCCAAAATGAAAATAAATAAAGAAACACAAGCTTTAAATGATACATTAAACAAGATGGACTTAATTGATATTTATAGGACATTCCATCCAAAAACAACAGAATACACATTTTTCTCAAGTGCTCATGGAACACTCTCCAGGATAGATCATATCTTGGGTCACAAATCAAGCCTTGGTAAATTTAAGAAAACTGAAATCGTATCAAGTATCTTTTCTGACCACAACGCTATGAGACTAGATATCAATTACAGGAAAAGATCTGTAAAAAATACAAACACATGGAGGCTACACAATACACTACTTAATAACGAAGTGATCACTGAAGAAATCAAAGGGGAAATCAAAAAATACCTAGAAACAAATGACAATGGAGATACAACGACCCAAAACCTATGGGACGCAGCAAAAGCAGTGCTAAGAGGGAAGTTTATAGCAATACAAGCCTACCTCAAGAAACAGGAAACATCTCGAATAAACAACCTAACCTTGCACCTGAAGCAATTAGAGAAAGAAGAACAAAAAAACCCCAAAGCCAGCAGAAGGAAAGAAATCATAAAGATTAGGTCAGAAATAAATGAAAAAGAAATGAAGGAAACAATAGCAAAAATCAATGAAACTATAAGCTGGTTCTTTGAGAAGATAAACAAAATTGATAAACCATTAGCCAGACTCATCAAGAGAAAAAGGGAGAAGACTCAAATCAATAGAATTAGAAATGAAAAAGGAGAAGTAACCACTGACACTGCAGAAATACAAAAGATCATGAGAGATTACTACAAGCAACTCTATGCCAATACAATGGACAACCTGGAAGAAATGGACAGATTCTTAGAAATGCACAAACTGCCGAGACTGAACCAGGAAGAAATAGAAAATATGAACAGACCAATCACAAGCACTGAAATTGAAACTGTGATTAAAAACCTTCCAACAAACAAAAGCCCAGGACCAGATGGCTTCACAGGTGAATTCTATCAAACATTTAGAGAAGAGCTAACACCTATCCTTCTCAAACTCTTCCAAGATATTGCAGAGGTAGGAACAGTCCCAAACTCATCCTACGAGGCCACCATCACCCTGATACCAAAACCAGACAAAGATGTCACAAAGAAAGAAAACTACAGGCCAATATCACTGATGAACATACATGCAAAAATCCTCAACAAAATACTAGCAAACAGAATCCAACAGCACATTAAAAGGATCATACACCATGATCAAGTGGGGTTTATCCCAGGAATGCAAGGATTCTTCAATATACGCAAATCAATCAATGTGATACACCATATTAACAAATTGAAGGAGAAAAACCACATGATCATCTCAATAGATGCAGAGAAAGCTTTCGACAAAATTCAACACCCATTTATGATAAAAGCCCTGCAGAAAGTAGGCATAGAGGGAAATTTCCTCAACATAATAAAGGCCATATATGAGAAACCCACAGCCAACATTGTCCTCAATGGTGAAAAACTGAAACCATTTCCACTAAGATCAGGAACAAGACAAGGTTGCCCACTCTCACCACTATTATTCAACATAGTTTTGGAAGTGTTAGCCACAGCCATCAGAGAAGACAAAGAAGTAAAAGGAATCCAAATCGGAAAAGAAGAAGTAAAGCTGTCACTATTTGCAGATGACATGATACTATACATAGAGAATCCTAAAGATGCTACCAGAAAACTCCTAGAGCTAATCAATGAATTTGGTAAAGTAGCAGGATACAAAATTAATGCACAGAAATCTCTTGCATTTCTATACACTAATGACGAAAAATCTGAAAGTGAAATTAAGAAAACACTCCCGTTTACCATTGCAACAAAAAGAATAAAATATCTAGGAATAAACCTACCTAAGGAGACAAAAGACCTGTATGCAGAAAATTATAAGACACTGATGAAAGAAATTAAAGATGATACAAATAGATGGAGAGATATACCATGTTCCTGGATTGGAAGAATCAACATTGTGAAAATGACTCTACTACCCAAAGCAATCTACAGATTCAATGCAATCCCTATCAAACTACCACTGGCATTTTTCACAGAACTAGAACAAAAAATTTCACAATTTGTATGGAAACACAAAAGACCCCGAATAGCCAAAGCAATCTTGAGAACGAAAAATGGAGCTGGGGGAATCAGGCTCCCTGACTTCAGACTATATTACAAAGCTTCAGTAATCAAGACAGTTTGGTACTGGCACAAAAACAGAAATATAGATCAATGGAACAGGATAGAAAGCCCAGAGATAAACCCACACACATACGGTCACCTTATCTTTGATAAAGGAGGAAAGCATATGCAGTGGAGAAAAGACAGCCTCTTCAATAAGTGGTGCTGGGAAAATTGGACAGGTACATGTAAAAGTATGAAATTAGAACACTCCCTGACACCATGCACAAAAATAAACTCAAAATGGATTAAAGACCTAAGTGTAAGGGCAGACACTATCAAACTCTTAGAGGAAAACATAGGCAGAACACTCTATGACATACATCACAGCAAGATTCTTTATGACCCAGCTCCCAGAGAAATGGAAATAAGAACACAAATAAACAAATGGGACCTAATGAAACTTAAAAGCTTTTGCACAGCAAAGGAAACCATAAACAAGACCAAAAGACACCCATCAGAATGGGAGAAAATATTTGCAAATGAAGCAACTGACAAAGGATTAATCTCCAAGATTTACAAGCAGCTCATGCAGCTCAATAACAAAAAAACGAACAACCCAATCCAAAAATGGGCAGAAGACCTAAACAGACATTTCTCCAAAGAAGATATACAGATGGCCTACAGACACATGAAAGAATGCTCAACATCATTAATCATTAGAGAAATGCAAATCAAAACTACAATGAGATATCATCTCACACCGGTCAGAATGGCCATCATCAAAAAATCTAGAAACAATAAATGCTGGAGAGGGTGTGGAGGAAAAGGAACACTCTTGCACTGTTGGTGGGAATGTAAATTGATACAGCCACTATGGAGAACAGTATGGAGGTTCCTTAAAAAACTACAAATAGAACTACCATACGACCCAGCAATCCCACTACTGGGCATATACCCTGAGAAAACCATAGGTCAAAAAGAGTCATGTACCAAAATGTTCATTGCAGCTCTATTTACAATAGCCAGGACATGGAAGCAACCTAAATGTCCATCGACAGATGAATGGATAAAGAAGATGTGGCACATATATACAATGGAATATTACTCAGCCATAAAAAGAAATGAAATGGAGGTATTTGTAATGAGGTGGATGGAGTTAGAGTCTGTCATACAGAGTGAAGTAACTCAGAAAGAGAAAAACAAATACAGTATGCTAACACATATATACGGAATCTAAGGAAAAAAAAAAAAAAAGGCCATGAAGAACCTAGTGGCAAGACGGGAATAAAGACACAGACCTACTAGAGAATGGACTTGAGGATATGGGGAGGGGGTGGGGTGAGATGTGACAGGGTAAGAGAGTGTCATGGACATATATACACCACCAAATGTAAAATAGATAACTAGTGGGAAGCAGCCGCATAGCACAGGGAGATCAGCTCGGTGCTTTGTGACCACCTAGAGGGGTGGGATGGGGAGGGTGGGAGGGAGGGAGATGCAAGAGGGAAGAGAAATGGGAGCATATTGTATATGTATAACTGATTCACTTTGTTATAAAGCAGAAGCTAACACACCATTGTAAGGCAATTATACTTCAATAAAGATGTTTTTAAAAAAAAAAAAAAAAACCCCAACGGAATTTTTCACAGAAATAGAAAACAATCCTAAAATTTATATAGAACTGCCCAAGACATCTAATAGCCAAGGCAATCTTGAGAAAGAAGAACAAAACTGGAGGCAACGCATTGCCTGATCTTAAAATATACTAATACAGTACATAGTGATCAAAACAGTATGACACCAGCATAAAAACACACATATAGACCAATGAAACAGAATATAGAGTCAAGAAATAAATACATGCATATAAGATCAACTCATTTTTCAACAAAGATGCCAAGAATACACAGTAGGGAAACGTTAATATCTTCTATAAATTGTGAGAAAACCGGATATACACATGCGGAAGAGTTAAATTGGACTGTGCTCTCACACCACATACAAAAATCAGGCAGTACCAGTTCAAGATGGCTACCTAGGAAATTCCTGAACTCCCCCCTCCCATAGACACACCAAGTCTACACTTACATACAGAACAATTCCCTCTGAAAGACATCCAGAAACTAGCTGAGCAACTCGTACACATCAAGCAAATGAGAAAAACATACTGAAACAGGAGAGGCTGAGACACAATCTTGCCATAAACGCCCCCCAGCACCCCAGCATCACACAACCACGAGGGAACCCATAACACCCAGCTTCTCCTTGAAGAGTGAAGGGTTTGGACCCCATATATTAACCTTGACTTTTAAGACTTCCACCTGAGAGATGGGACCCCCAAAACATCTAGCTCTGAAAGCCAATGAGGCTTGCACCCATGAGACCCACAAGGCTAGAATGAACTAAGAAACGGTTCACATAGAAACATATAACATACCAAGACTTATTCATGAAGAAATGGAAATTTTGAACAGAACAATTACTAGTAAGGAGATTGAATCAGTAATCAAAGCCTCCCAACAAACAAAAGTTAGGACTTCACTGACAAATTCTAACAAACATTCAAAGAATTAATATAATCTTTCTCAAACTCTTCCAAAAAATAGAAGAGGAGGGAACACTTCCAAATTCACTTTACAAAGCTAGCATTACCCTGATACCAAAACCAGACAAGGACAACATAAGAAAATTATAGGCAAATATTCCTGATGAACATAGTTGCAAAAATCATTATCAAAGTATTAGCAAACTTAAGTCAACAATACATTAAAAGGATCATACACCATGATCAAATGAGGTTTATTCCAGGGATGCAAGGATGGTTCAACATCCACAATCAATTAACATGATATACCATATTAACAAAATGAAGGTACAAATCATACAATCATCTAAATAGATGCAGAAAAAGCAGCTGACAAAACTTCAACATCCCTTCATGATAAAAACTCTCAACAGTCTGGGTATAGAGAGAATGTATCTCAACATAACAAAATGGTATATATGACAAGCCCATGGCCAACATAACATTCAGTGGTTAGAAGCTGAAAACTTTTCCTCTAAGATCAGGAACAAGAGAGAATGCTCACTCTCTCCACTTTAATTCAACATAGTAGTGGAAGTCCTAGCCAGGGAAATAGGCAAAAAATAAATAAAAGACATCCAAATCAGAAAGGAAGAAGAGAAACTATCTCTATTGCAGATGACATTATATTATATATAGAAAACCCTAAACACTCCACAGAAAAACTATTAGAACTAATAAATGAATAGAGTAAAATGGCAGATTATAAAATCAATATACAAATTTCAAGTTGTGTTTCTATACACTAATAACAAACTATCAGAAAGAGAAATTAAGAAAATAATCCAATGTACAACTGTATCAAAAAAAATTTATGAATTAATTTAACAAAGAAAATGAAAGACTTGCACACTGAAAACTATAAGACACTGATAAAAGAAATTGAAGAAGATACAAATAAATGGAAAGATATTCTGTGCTCATGGATTGGAAGAATTAATATTGTCCATACTACCCAAAGCAATCTACAGATTCAGTGCAATCCCTATCAAAATTCCAATGGTATTTTTCACAGATATAGTACAAACAATCTTAAATTTCATATGGAACCACAAAACATCTCAAATAATCAAAGCAAACACAGCTGGAGGCATTATACTTCCTGATTTCAAACTATATTGCAAATCTATAGTGACCAAATAGTATTGTATTGGGATAAAAATAGACACATAGATCAATGGGACAGAAATAAACCCATGCATATACAGTCAATTAATTTATATCATAGTAGCTAAGAATATACAATGTGAAAAGGATAATCTCTTCAATAAAGGGGGTTGGGAAACATGGACAGGCACATGCAAAAGAACTGAACCGGACCACTATCTCACACCATACACAAAAATCAGCTAAAAATGGATTAACGATTTGATTGTAAGACTTGAAGCCATAAAACTCCTAGAAGAAAATATAGGAGTTAAGGTCCTTGATGGTAGTGTTGGCAATGATTCTTTTGGATACAACACTAAAGGCAAAGGCAATAAAAGCAAAAATAAACAGTGGGACTACAGCAAACTAAAAATCTCTGTATAGCAAAGAAACCATCAACAAAATGAAAAGGCAAACTATGGAATTGAAGAAACTATCTGAAAATCATATATCTGATAAGGAGTTGATATCCAAAATATATAAAGAGCTCATAGAACTCAACAGGAAAAAAACCCGACAACTGAATTTAAAAATAGGCAGATTACATGAATAGACATTTTTCCAAAGACATGAAAATGGCTAAGAGATACATGAAAAGGTACTCAACGTCGCAAATCATCAGGGAAATGCAAAGCAAAACCACAATGAGATATCACTCACATCTGTTAGAATTACTATTATCAAACAGACAAGAAACAAGGTTGGTGAGGGTGTGGAGAAAAGAGAACTTTTTTATACTGTTAGTGGCTATGTAAATTGGTACTGCCATTATGAAAAACAGAATAAAGCTTCCTCAAAAGATTGAAAATAGAACTACCATATGATCCAGCAACCCCACTTCTGGGTATACAACCAAAGGAAATGAAATCAATATATTGAAGAGATATCTGAACTCCCATATTCATTACAGCATTATTCACAATAGCCAGGATATGGAAATAACATAAGTGTCAGTCTATGGATGAATGAATAAAGAAAATGTGATTGAGATATAGATATCTATATCTAAATAAAATGTGATATAGATATAGATATCTATATATACAGAGGAATATTATTCAGTCTTAAAAAACAAGGACATTTTGTCATCTGTAAATCTGTAACAACATGGATGAACTTGGAGGACATTATGCTAAGTGAAATAAGCCAGTCACAGAAAGATAAATACTGCATGATTCCACTTACATATGGAATCTAAAAAAAGTAGAATTCATAGAAGCCGAGAGGAGAATAATGGGTGCCGTGGGGCTGGGGAGGGGAATGGAGAGATGTTGGTCAAAGCACGCAGTTTCAGTTATGCAGGATGAATAAGTTTTGGAGATATAATGGTCAACGTGGTGCCTATAGTTAGTAATACTGTACTGTAACTTGAAATTTGCTAAGAGAGTAGATCTTAAATATTCATACACACACATACACACACACACACACACACACAAGTGGTAGCTATGTGATGTGACAAATACGTTAATTAGCTTGATGTAATCATTTCACAGTGTATATGTGTATCAAAACAACATGTTGTACACTTTGAATAACTTTTATTTGTCAATTGTATTTCAATAAAGCTAGGGAAAATTTTAATTGAATTCAATTAAAGTGACATACAAACAAAAATCCAGCCCCTCAGTTGCCCTGGATACATTTTAAGTGCTCAATAGCCATATGTAACTAGCGGCTCACATACTGGAAAGCACAGACAGAACATTCCCATCATCACAGAAAGTTATACTGGATAGTGCTGTTCTAAAATACTCATGATCCATGATGGAAAATGAGAAGTAGAATCAAGAAATCCTCAGAGAAAAATAAAAATTGGCTTGTGAGAATAGGATCTTTCTTTTCCAAGATTTGCTAACTGTGATGAAATCTCTGGTATAAATGGGTCTGTGGCTATTACAGCACCTGGTACACGGTAATGCTCGATCAATATGCATTGATTAATTAATAGTTGTTGTGTCAGAGCTTCCTGAGCTGTGATGACTAATAAACCTTCAACCTTTGCCGTTTCTGATCCTTTTGTTATTTACCTTCCCCGGCTGCTGGGAAGAAATTAAGGAAACAGATAACACCTATTAGATTTCTGTTACAGGAAAAAACCTGAAACGAGATTACAAATATGAGCGCTTTGAAAAGCATAATGCTCTAAAGTAGCACAGCTTATAATGTGTTTCACAGGTGGTGGAAGGTTTTCATTTATTTTTAATAGGTTAAGGATAGTAATAAGTTAGGGAAACAAAGTTAATGTTAAACAAATGTAGGAAGATAGTATTTTGGAGATATGAACCATTATCTTTTTCTCCATACGCCTGGCTTTCTTCTGCCCACTCCTGCACTGCTCCAATTAAAGCCGCTGTTCTTTTCTGTGTGCAGTGCCTTAGGGTGGGATGAGGAAAGCAGAGGAAATAGCTGCCATCCTACAGTTGGTTTCCAAAAGTCTAAGTCCTTAGGGGAAAGACAGGACTGGAGGCAGAGACAAATGATTTGGGGGAAATAACAGTAGCAAAAGCAGTGCCTAAAACCTTCCCTCCACCCACTCAAAAAACATGATTTTCTGGACTGGGGGAAAGAGAGGGGAAAAAAAGAAAAATAAATTGGTGACAGTACAGACATTGGTGGTTTCTGGAAAGAGGGACTCTTAAGTCTCACCCTGGAAGGCACAATCCCTGTAGACAAAATGTATAGTTTGCATAGTAAGTCTATCTCTGCAGAGAGGTGCTAAGGCAGCCTAAGAGAGTTCTCTGTCCCAGAGCAGCAAAATGGCATCAGCCAAACCCAGCCTAGAGTGGGAAGAGGGAGCATGGAACCCAAAAGGGCCAAGAAGACAGGAGGAAACATTGGTCTGCCTTGACTGGAACACTCAGGGCTAGGCAGGACGAAGGACAAGTCAGAGGACATTTTGCACGAACAGATTTCTAATAGAGCAGTTGGCCCTACCCTTGGGGCAAAAGGACTCTCAAGCAAAGTAGAGAGTGACCCATGCTGGGTGTCACTGTACAATGAAGGGCTTGGGAAGACATCACTTGCTGCAAACTGGAACTAACAGCTATTTGGCAGCTGCAGGAAACAAGTGACTTCCCCATCTTTTTCAGTATTGCGTGGAGAATTGCGCTTAGGCAAGCACAGCGGGACACATCATGGATCGTGATCTTGGAGAGGGATCCCGAGCTCGCAGCTGAGCCTTTATGTAGAACTTTCACGTGAGCAGCCTTGCAGTTTGGGTGCCAGCGGCTTAGGGAAGAATCATGAGAGTGCTGTTTCCTTGGAGCACCTTGGAACACACTCATAAAAACGCTTGTTCCATCAAAGGGTTTTCTCCTATCAACGGGCTTAAATCAAGTTATCAATGGAACACATTTCTAAGTGGCCTGGAGGCAAAACGTAGAGAGGGGTGATTTTGGAACAGGGGCCACTGCTGCAGGTATGGTCCACACAGGCCAGTACATCAGTGCAGTAATTGAGCAGTCAGGGCAGGGCTTGATGCTTCTTAGATCCCATGCATGTGGGAGTAAATTAGCCCAGAATAAGGGTGGAACAGAAGAACAGGACCAAAAGGGAAAAAAAGGAAACAGGAGAGATTCAAGGGAATGAGGTTCTAAAGCAATTTAGAACCCTAAAGATTTTGACATATACCTGTGCTCTGATCAACAAGCAGGAAAATGGAGCTAAATTTTAATTTTTAAAATAATTAAATACTTAATATAAATAGGAGAAACAATTCATGCCTACAGAAGTCATCACATAATAGAATGTTACTAAAATTAAAGCCATAGGGCTTCCCTGGTGGCGTAGTGGTTGAGAATCTGCCTGCCGATGCAGGGGACACGGGTTCGAGCCCTGGTCTGGGAAGATCGCACATGCCGCGGAGCAACTGGGCCTGTGAGCCACAACTACTGAGCCTGCGCGTCTGGAGCCTGTGCTCCGCAACAAAGAGAGGCCGCGATAGTGAGAGGCCAGCGCACCGCGATGAAGAGTGGCCCCCACTCGCCGCAACTAGAGAAAAGCCCTCGCACAGAAACGAAGACCCAACACAGCCTAAATAAATAAATAAATAAATGTAGTCCAAAAAAAAAAAAAAAATTAAAGCCATCATGTAAAATGATGTTTAAAAAAATCTTATAATAAAATGGAGATTGTTATATTAAAAAAATAAAGTAGATGTAAGATAGGCACAGTATGATCACAGTTATATAAAATTATTATATGTATACATATATATGAAGAATAAAAGAGAATATATTGGAAATTAATGTGCTATCTCTGAATAGGGCTAGTGTTTCAATCTTTCTACTCTCCTAAATGTTCCTAATTTTCTATAATAATTAGACATTATTTTTATGATGCAAAATGAACTTTACTTAAAATACTATCTGCACCTTTAATGATTTTAGAATTAAGATATTAATTAAGTAAAACTTAACTAGGTCTGCCATGATTAAAGTTTAATTTTTGAATAATAATCCATTTACTATCCAGGTTATATATTAATTACATTCATTTCATTCACTTTTTCATTTAGCCATCCATTTCTCACTTACTCTTTCATTCAACTACTTATTTTTAAGACTGTTTCATGACAGAGGTCAGCAAACTATAGCCCAAGGACCAAACCCAGCACACTATCTGGTTCTGTATGGCTTGCTAGCTGAGAATGGTTTTAAAATTTCTATAGTTGAAACAAAAGCAAAAGTAAAATAACATTTTGTGATACATGAAAATTATACGAAATTCAAATTGCCTCTCCAGGTCAGTTTCCTCATCTCTAAAAGGCAGTAGTTGGTTGAAAATATTTTTTTTTGCTTCTCTCTCTTGATCCCAGTTTAAGAGAACATGAAGGCACAAATGCAGACAACACAGGCGAGTCCTAGAATTAACCGCATTGCATAGAATGGTAACAGCTTTCATGGCCATCTCAAGAGAAATAAAATACTCTATCTTTAATTCTAAACTCCACCCCTGAAATCATCTAGCTAGTGATCTGATACAACTGAAACATCCCTGGTTTGCTGTATCAAATCAAATCAAGGCCATAACTGAAGGTATATTTATAACTTTCAGACATGGTGCCCCCAAATCTTAATGAGCCCACCTACAGGTACATTTAACTCAGAACTTTAAATATCTAGAAACAGACCAGGCTAATGATCCTTCAGGCAAATCCCCTATTCTCAGCTATTTAGAACAATGACTAAGAATAAATGCCTCCAGCTGCCTAAAATATTAAGAAGAAGGTTGTCTGATATGTTTTAATGACTAAATTGAAACTTTAAACACAAGACTTTATGACAGTTTCTGTAGTTTCTTTCCAACTGTGATAGTACATTGGGGACAATGAAAAAAGGAGATCTTAGATGACAAAATTGAATGCTAAAAGGAATTTGATAGGTTGGTGGTAGATGCCAGCTAACACAATTGCATTTATTAAAGATATGTGTGGAAATATGCATTTAGCTCTAAATAATCAATCATACAGGTCAGGTAGAAAGCACATACTTTAATAGTGGTCCTTAGTTTAAAAAAAGACATACAGGGCTTCCCTGGTGGCGCAGTGGTTGAGAGTGTGCCTGCCAATGCAGGGGACACCGGTTCGAGCCCTGGTCTGGGAAGATCCCACATGCCGCGGAGCAACTAAGCCAGTGAGCCACAACTACTGAGCCTGCGCGTCTGGAGCCTGTGCTCCGCAACAAGAGAGGCCGCGATAGTGAGAGGCCCGCGCACCGCGATGAAGAGTGGCCCCCGCTTGCCGCAACTAGAGAAAGCCCTCGCACAGAAACGAAGACCCAACACAGCCAAAAATAAATAAATAAACAAATAAATATTAAAAAAAAAAAAAACTATCGGCAGATTTAAAAAAAAAAAAAGACATACATTTCAGGAACATCAAGTCAAATATGTGTCAACTTTTAGAGTTCCTTGCATTATACTAGAAGGGGGGATATAATGTGTTCCCTACCAGGGACAGGTTCTAGGACATGCGATCAGGGCAGTCACACAGGGCTGGCATTTGGAAGCTCAGAAAGGCCCTATACTTGATGTAATGTCCTGCTGCCACCCTCCAGAAATGCTTAACAATTGTTGATCAAGGGGCCTTGCATTTTAATTTTGCACTGGGTCGCACTAATTACGTAACTGGTCCTGATCCCTACTCTCGTGAAGCTTAAGTCCTAAGACTGTATTAATAGGAGCTTACTATCTAGAATGTTGGAGTTTATAAATCCATGTGCAGGTTATTTTCTACTTGCCCCACTTCCCACTAAACCCATTCTTACCCACCCTGAACTGTGCCCTAGAATGCATATGGTTAGGGCCGGGGGCGGGGGGGGGAATATATTTATTTATTTATTTAAGAAAATAGTGAATATACAGTTTTGTATTTCTTATTCAGCATTATATCATGAACATTTCTACACAAATTTAAGTGTTCTTTAGAACATGATTCTTTAGTGAGTATATAAAATTTTAAATGATGGAAGTAGTATAATTTATTTAATCATATCCCTATGTTGGGCACACAAGATGTTTTCAATACTTTAAAAATATAAATATAAATGCACTTATTTATAAGCTTTTCCTCTGATCTTTTAAATTTAAAATTCCTAGAATTGAAATTACAGGGTTAAATAGTATGAAATTTTAAGACAGTTAATACGCATTGCCAAATCCAGAAAATCTATAACAATTTGACTCCCACCTGGGGGTCAACTTCACCAACACTGCCTATCTATGATCATCAACTGATTCATGAAAATGGCATTTTTTTGTTTTAAACTGAATTTATTTGAATGATATTAACATTAAACATTTTTATATGTATATTGGCCATATGGATTTCATTCTCTTTGAACTATCTACTCATGTAATTTATCTATTTTTCTATGGGGATAGTAGCACTTTATTTTGTATAAGACTTTATATGTGAGTAATGATTTATCTATCATATTTGTTTCAGGTTATCACTTTTAGGTAATCACTTTAGGTAATATGATGTGGCATGTAATTCAAAAGATAGTGATTTATCTACAGTGGAAACATAATTCTTTGAATAAATGAAACGTAACAGAATTGTTTTAAAATCACTCCTTTTTAAACCTCCTCCCTTGCTCGGTCCCTTATTAACATTCAGAAAAAGCAGCATAAAGAAAACATTATACATCACGAACATGGCCAGGAAGCAAAGAAGTACTCGTTTAAATAGAAAGGTTTGCTTGAGGAGAGTGTAGGTGGGGTGCCCTTTCTATTCATAAAAGAGCACCTTCATTGCAGCACATCCACTGTTCACAGCAGACCATACTGACCTCTGTACTAACTCCTCTCTTAACCTTGCATCTTTGCCTTTCAGGAATGTTCAGAAACTGTTAAATAAATTCCAAACGTTTAACTCTGACTAAAAATCAAGCTCACAGGGCTTCCCTGGTGGCGCAGTGGTTAAGAATCTGCCTGGCAATGCAGGGGACACGGGTTTGAGCCCTGGTCCAGGAAGATTGCACATGCCGCGGAACAACTAAGCCCGTGCACCAAAACTATTGAGCCTGTGTTCTAGAGCCCATGGGTCACAACTACTGAGCCTGTGCATCACAACTACGGAAGCCCGCGCATCTAGAGTCCATGCTCTGCAATGAAAAGCCACCGCAGTGAGAAGCCTGCGCACCACAATGAAAAGTAGCCCCCGCTCACCGCAACTAGAGAAAGCCCGTGCACAGCAACGAAAACCCAATGCAGCCATAAATAAATAATAAATACATTAAAAAATAAAAATCAAGGTCACAGAAACTGTACTTAAATATACGTAATTTTCTACACCCTCTAACCCAAGCTGCCAATCTTTTTAAAGTGAAAGCCTCCCAAGATGGGGCAGGGGGAGGGCCAGGATCCTAAGTCAATGAAGTTGAAAAAGACTCACCAGGTTCCCATCTGACCATCACCCAGCATCTTACTTTATGTATATATTGGGTTGGCCCAAAAGTTCGTTTGGGTTTTTCTGTTACATCTTATGGAAAAACCCTAACGAACTTTTGGGCCAACCCAATTCTCACAGGGGATATCTGGAAGATATTGCAAAATAAGAAAATAATGATTAGTCCTACAGGACAGTTAATTTAATTAATGAAATGGCCTACTGATCCAGTTTGAACAATAGGAAGATTATATAAGCATATAAAAAAGCATCCTGAAAAAAACAACTTTTTTTTTGTTCGCTTAAAGAGAAATAATGATTTAAGGCAGCACGATTGACTGCCAAAAAAAAAAAAAAAAAATTTCTGGTTGACATGCCCTCTAACCATAAATAAAACCAAGTCTTTTTTTAGGGGTCAGAATCACAGGGGAAGGAGGGCCTGGACAAAGATGACAGTGTTTTTAATTTTCTTAAATACCAGTCTCTTTGTTTGCTAAATAGCATCAGTCAAAAGTCTGGCAGAAAACAGCATGTTTTAAATCATTTCAAACTCATCTACATCTTGCCCATCTTTTCAGGGAAAATTTATATGTGTAACCAATTACCCTTTATACTATAAGAGCAAAGAGATTATTTTATTAATAAGAAACCTTCTCTTAATTCTGAGATTAAGATTTTTTTAAGCTGAATGCATAAACTGATATTCTTCAGTTAATGGAAAATTTCCTGCTTTTTTCAATTCATGGTGGAATACACAAAAGTTCATAGGCAATAGTACCTTTCTTCTAATTAATACTGGTGGGTAGTTGATTACAAGTTATAAGATACAGCCACAGTACTATGCAAAGAGGTCACAAAAAGCTAATAACCTTCTAATACCAGGTAATTCAGAACCCCTGTAGTCTGAAATAATATGGGAAATCATAGAATGATAGTATTTAGCAGCTGGTTGTGACCTTAGCAATCATCTGGGACAATTACCTCAAGGAACAAATGAGAAAAAACTATGACCCAAATATGTTAAGTGACTAGGTCATGGTCATGCAGTTAATTAGCAGCAAAGATTGAAATTGAACTTGGGTCTCCTAATAATAACACCCAGTCTCCTCTCCATTGTACCTGCTGGCAAATCTCCAAAGATGAGAATAAGTCAAAGTTTATCCATATATTTGAGATCTGTTTTGATGGAATAAGAAAGTCATTCTAATGTTAAGTGAAAGAAAGAATGGGAAAAAAAGTATGCATACACAGTATAATCTCAACAAGAAAAGAAATATGTAAAATGATAATAGTAATCACCTTTAGATGGGAAGATTAGAGACATATTTTACTATCTTTATAATCTTCTATATTTTCTATACTTTATAATCATAAGATTAATTATACACATAAACAATGTCTCATTATTATTATATATTAGAAGAGAGAATTATACATTATATATTAAAGAGTGAATATTATACAACATACTAGTGTATAAGGTATGTTATTATAAGATATATATTATATACATGTAATTAATTGTAATATACTTATATTCTTAACATTTTAGGAAACTTTTATCAGTTTTTCCCAAAATATTATTAGTTTAACACAAGTTCATTAGGATGACATTCATAGAAAGATCCCGGTGGAGAAATCAGTTTTGGAAATACTGCATACTTGATCTCCGATTCACTGATTCACAATTTACACTAGTGTATTAAGAGTTCCGAGACATGCTGCAGTAAAGAAAGCAACTTAAGTCTGTGTAAGCCATCATTTCCCTACTTATTTGACCACAGCACTGTTAAGAGGTATATGGAACACTTACTAAATTAGGTTTCATAGAACACACTTGGGGAAACCTCACAACTCTAAAATTCCAAATCATCCACTCACAGGAAGGTCAATAATTTAAGGCTCATAACTGAGCATCGCTACAACTATTTTTATGGTACACATATAAAGTGACCTGTAAGTTTAAAATGTATAAATAATTGGACCTATGTCTGAAAGGTTTCTTTTTTAACCTGTCAGTACGTAGTGAATTAGGCAAAAAGAAGGTGATTTCTGTGTTATTACTACAAGTTTTCACACGTTTTTGCTCATTGATTTTAATGTTCAAGATGATTAATTTTAATTTTGCTTCTTCCCCAAGGCTTTCTTACAAAAGATCAATAATATTATAATTAAAAACATCAACTGAAGTTGGCCAGAGCCATGCCCCTTTCTTTATCTTGGTCTGGACCCTAGTGCTTAAAAATGAATTAGTTCAATGACTTTATTTTCATACCCAGGGCCTCAATCCAGGATGCCAACTTCAGAAATCCATACGAATAACTTAAAACATAACTTGAATATGTACACCTTCTTCATGTTTCTTCCTTCTAAAAACTTCATCCCATACTTAAACTATTTCCCCTCAAATGTTTCCATTGACCACAACTATATGTTTCTTAGTCTCTCTGTGCCTCAGTTTCTTTTTCATCTTTTTATCTATTAAAATAGGAAGAAGAATGGCTCCTACCATCAGATTTATGTACAAATTAAATAAGGTTCTACATAACATATGCTTAGAACAGCACCTGACACATAGTACGTTTTCATAATGAGTGTTAGGTATTAATCTGAAATGAGATATAATTTTTTCTCTCCTTTGTTTCTGTTATTGGAAATACTATCTTCTCTCAGTTATGCAACATAAAAAATTAGTGTCATCTTTCCTTTCTCTTTTATCTTCTCAACTCTATAACTACACACACACATTATACAAAATTTACCTCCATCATTCCCACACTACACACAGGCACACACACACACCACAAAACATGCATACTATGCAATCTATTTTAAAGTCCTTTCAGTTCTTCCTTTGAAATCACTGTTAAATATATCCTTTTAATTCCATCTTGTATTCTCACTAGGATATCAGGACTCGTTCCCTTACATCTGAACTAGTATAATAACAGAGTACCTGATTTCTGTACTTGAAAATGATTTCTTCCCCAATCTATGCTGTAAGCAATATGCTCTAAAATTTTATTTTGATCCAGTAGTTCACAGCTTACAAACTATCACTAATTTCCTATTTCTTACAGGATAAAATCTAAACTCCAAAGGCCATTCCAGGCATTCTATAGATGGGCCACAAGTTCTATTCCACACTCTCTAAATGAAATCTCCACTCCAACTTTCACTTGGCCAATGGAACTGTCAGGCAGGGAATGCTATCCACAGATGGAATTTCTTTATCAAGGAAGCCTCAATACTTTTAAAGTTGTCCAACTGATTGGATTGGGCCCATTCAGTTCATCTAGGACAGCCTTCCTTACTTATCTTTGATTATGGACTTTAATCACATCTACAAAATACCTTCACAGCAACACTAGATTAGTATTTATATTTGACTGAATAATGGGGAGCTGTAGCAAAATTGAGGGAGGAACTGAATAGATAAAAAGTTCAGAGATTGGTTTCTAGACATGCTAAGTTTGAGAAGCCTATTAGAAACCCAGATGAATATATCAAGTAGGTAGTTGGATATATATGTCTTGATTTGAAGGAGCTGAAGAAATACATTTGAGAGCCATCAGCTATTTAAAACCATGAGACTGGATGAGATCACTGAGGGATGAGCCCTGGGGCACTTTATTGCTCACAGGTTTGAGACATGAATGATGAACCTACAAAGAAGACTAAGGAAGAAAAAACAGTTGAAGCAAATGAAGGAAAATGTAGCATCCTGGAGTCCAAGTGAAGAAAATATTCTAAGAAGGAATAAATGGTTAAATGCATTCAAAACTGCAGACTGTTCAGATGAAACGAGGAATGACGTTTGGACATTGAATTTAAAAATGTAAATGCTATTTGGTGATCTTGTAAGAGCTAATGTTAAAGATGTGATGGGATTAGTTCTAATAGATTCATGATAGGTGGTCTCATCAAGGCTCTGAATGTTAGGGCATTGGCAGTAGGTTGAGATGAGAGAGGTTGAGATCTGAGATGCCACTTCTGCTAATGGTCAAGTAGAGGGAGGGATGATCTTATCATGAATACACAGAACCTGGGGACTCCTTCTGGACTCCAGTGGAAGCCTGGGAGCCAGGAAAAGCCGAGGTGATTTATACTTGATATCTTGTAAAGTGCTAAATGGCCTATATGTATTTCTAATAGAGAAATAACACTCACTTGAAATTATTTGTTAATAATTACTCAACAGAACTATTACTTTTAATAATTACATTACCTATCTTAAAACTACAGAAATTCTTGGGTACTACTACATCAAACATCAATTATCAGGTATGTTGTAGAATGCCTCTAAAATAATTTTCTTTTTTACTAAAACAAAAAAAACTAGTATCTCAGCAATAGAAATTCTGTATTTATTCACAAGTAAAAATAGTTCTGTGAACTTTGTTATCACCCAGCTTAATACAATGTTTCAACATAACAAACCCATCCAGGGCCTGGAGCAGAATTATATAGGAGTCCAAGATAAAGGCAAATCGTGCGTGTGTGTGTGTGTGTGTGTATGTGTGTGTGTGCATGTATGTGTGTGTGTGCGTGTGCGCGCGCGTGCTTACGCTGTCTGTGCGCTTGTTTTCTCTTCTTTAGAATTAGGTGTTAATTCAAGTACAGATAATTTAAGGTATGAAAGGCCTTGAAATCATTTGGAGAAAAGATAAGATGTCCTGAATTTTCTCTAAGGCTTTAGACTTTGATGTCTTATAAGAATTGTATATTTTTTTTATTTGAAATTAGACTTCTTGCAAAACGAAACTGCCTATTCAACACAATTAGGAAAAATAAACTAACCTTAGATGGCCCCAGAAAAATTTTATTGAGCTGAAAGGGTGATTTATATTTTACTTTGACCAGCGTATGGTTATCAGCTAAGCCAGCTGAGCGATAACTACCCATGTGTCCTAAAGGAGCCCTGGGTCTGCTTCCTCCCTGCCTGAAATGACACAGAGGGACGCAGCTGAAGCACCAGCAATGCCATCACAGTCTCCAAAGAGTAGAGCTCAGAAGATGAGGCTGGTTTGAAGACTGGTAAGGTTGGTAACCATAGAGTAAGAAATCTGCCACTTTCTCGCTTCCTCTCCTGCTCATCTGCACATGAGGACATCTACACCCTCGCATGGACGTGCATACACACACACACACATGCACACGGGATGCGTGAACGTACCTGTCGACCTTCCTCACTAGCCTGCGAGGTAGCGTGAACTGCCAAGTTGATGTCCTCTCACTCCTCATCAGTTTCAATCTGACGACTAATCATTCTCTTGGCATGCACCTTCAACCCCTTTGCCCCTCTCATTTCAGCACAAATTCTTGGCAAAGCAACAACCTTGGTTAATCCCTGCCTACTCCCTAACCACAGCCATGAAGTTGAACGAGCCTGCTGAAATGAGGCTGGTGAAGCACTCCACCACACACGTTGGTTTTGCTTTACCTTAATGACAGTGAACTCCAGCAGGGCACCTGATGCTGCCAGGTAATTACAGCTGGCCCTCCGTGTCTACGGGTTTCACAACCAACTGCAGACAAAAAAAAAAAAAAAAATTTTTTTTAATTCCAGGAAGTTCCACATTAATAATTTTTTAAAAATTTTATTGAAGTATAGTTGATTTACAAAGTTGTTAATTTCTGATGTACATACAGCAAAGTTATTCAGTTATACATATATACATTCTTTTTCATATTCTTTTCCATTATGGTTTATCACAGGATATTGAATATAGTTCTCTGTGCTATAAATAGGACCTTGTTGTTTATCCATCTTCCATATAATAATTTGCATCTGCTAATCACAAACTCCCAATCCTTCCCTCCTGCCCCCCCCACCTCCCCCTTGACAACCACAAGTCTGTTCTCTATGTCTGTGAGTCTGTTTCTGTTTCATAGATAGGTTTATTTGTATCATATTTTAGATTCCACATATAAGTGATATCATAGGGCATTTTTGTCTTTCTCTTTTTGACTTCCTTCACTTAGTATGATCATCTCTAGGTCCATTCATCCAGAAAGTTCCAAAAAGCAAAACTTGAATTACTGCTGGGCACTGGCAACTATTTACATAACATACTATACATTGTATTTACAACTATTTGCACAGTGTTTATATTGTAGTAGGTATTATAAGTAATCTAGAGATGATTTAAAGTATACAGAAGGATGTGTAGGTTATGTGCAAATACATAAGGGACTTGAGCTTGAGCATCCATGGATTTTGGCATCCACGGGAGTCCTGGAACCAATCCCCCACAGATACCCAGGGACAACTGTACACAATTTTTACATAGTCCAATCACTCTCTCACTCTCCTATTTAATACATTCTCCTCCCTCTTCAAACCCTCAACAACTCCTCTCTCAGCATCATTCTCAGCTGATACCCTTGCTTCCCACTAGACTGAAAAAATGGAATCCATCAGAGCAACACTTTCACATACTCCCACCACTACATCTAAGCACCTGCCAGCATCAGGACTCCCACAGCTTATCCCCCGACCCAACCCCACAGATGAACCATCCATGCTCCTATTTAAAGTTGATGCCTCCACTTATGTACAAGCTCCCACTCACTCACTCACTCACTCACTCACTCACTCACTCAAGGACATCTCTCCAGCAGTTCTCCTGGTCTCTCCTTTATCATCAGATTTTCACAGTCTACTGGATTATTCCCATCTGTATACAAACATGGCACTGTAATGGCTCCTGCCTTAAGTTTCTCTGTACCTCACAAGCTACTGCACCATTTCTTAGCAACACTTCAGGAAGCACTGAAGGAAATATCTCTCTGGTATTTGAAGGGAAATGCCTATACTTGCTCTTCCAGTGATTACTCTCCCATTCACTCTTCAGCCCAGTTTATTTCAGCTGTCACCCCATCGCTGCACTAAAAGTGCTGAGTCAAATCCCCAGTGGCCTCCACGTGGGTCAGCAGCACTTGACACAGTCCCTCATTCCCTCTTACTTGATGTACAGTCTTCAGAAAAGAGACCTGGCACATACTAAGTACTCAGTGTGTGTTGCTCAATTAAACTGATTAAGACAATAAGGAAACAGATTTCCTGATCTCTCCTTCTCTCCCAGTTGATCACTCCTTTCTCTGGACCATCTCTGTCCAGAGATGAAATGGCATATGTTTTATTAATGCATTCCATTCACAATGTTGTTATTATTTGTTTAACTGTCTGCTTTCTCCTCAGACCGTGAGCCCCTCCAGGATAGGACCTGTGTCCCATTCCTCCCTGGACCTCAGTACAGGGCCTGCTGGCACCCCTGTGCATTCAATTAATATTTGTCAAACCACAATTTTTAAAAAGCATTTTTTTTCTTTTAGAAACTTTATAGGTACATAATAAAAAGTTGGCAAAATTCAAAAAAGTGGAGGAAAGGGTGAAAAACCCATATCCCCATTATCAAAAAGGTCAGCATTTTGGTGTCTACCCTTCCAATTGTTTTTCCATGCAAATTTTTGAATGTTTGTTTAAAAAAGGCTTTTTATTAAGTAAAATCATACATATACACACTTTTGTACCCTGATCCTTAGACTTATAATGAGCATGAATGTGGAAATTTTATACTTTTAAAAGGATACATTGTATTTCATCAACTGAGTAAAACAGAATGCTCATCCACTGCATTATGGTTGAAGGTTTGGATTATTTCCATTTTTTTAAAAAGAATTTTTAAAGGGTTCCACTCAAGCTATTCAACAGAGAGAGGCAACCTTCTTGACTATGATGGACTAAACTAGGGAGTTGCCAAATTGTCCAGTTAATTTAATAGATGGATTCTCCCAGTCTCACAGCGTGAGAATATGGATTTAATTGCCAAATGAACCAAGGGAGAAGGTGCCCCCTTCTCCTCCCGAAAAACAGCTTTACTTTAAAACTATAGAGCCTGTTTTCAATAAAAAAATGTCCACATTTCCTTTAGTAAATTTCCACCTGCCATCCGAAAATACCTGATAATTGCAAAGGTACAGGTTGCTTTACACGTTAAGAATATATGCTTCTCGGGGCCTTATCTCCCTTCTGCCAGGTCTTTCTACGCCAGGAGAAGTAAGTGATTTGTGACCTTTACTTTTTGACTCAGGGGTCATATTTATAACAGAGTCAGACTCTTGGGGTAGCTGTTAACTGAAGCTTCTGCAGAAATACTGCTGACATACCCAGTGCCCGAGGCTGCTGCATCTGTGTGCCTGGGCAGGGAGGAGAGAGCTCAGTGGCATTTCTTTCTTCTTCTTTGTTACCCTTGGGTTCTATCCTATTAATTCTGCAACTAGAAGTTCAATCTGAAGTGCAAATTCAATATTGTATTTTGGTACTTTTGTTTAATTTAACTTTCTTACAGAAGTATGTAGTAAAAACTGAACACACAATTAAATTTCTCTTAACGCTGCCAAAAATCATTGATCAAATTAGCTAATACAATAAAAATGTGAATTACTGGTTTGAAAACATACAGATTGGTTTTTATACTAAATTGCCAGGTAGTATCCATGAGTTAAACATGGGAAAAGTTGTTCTGATCTCCTGGCAATGAGACATGCATGCTCTTTTATCTTCACTTTCAGGATAACTCTTAAGAGCTGATAACCTAATTTATGCCTGGCATTGAAAGAAAGGTAACCCAAGTTTAAAAGACTTTTGACACAAAATTCAAAACAGCTACAAAACTGCAGGTGTTAGGCAATGAAGGTTTTGCTCTCTTTCCAAATGACTTATCTTTATTTTTCTCTGTATGTGATTGTTTAATAGTAATAGCTACTACTTAGTTAAAACTTTCTATATGTCTAGCGCCATGATCAGCACCTTAAAAACATTAGATAATTAATTTTCCTAATAACACCTTGAGGTGGGCATTATTTTACCCATTCTACAGATCCAGAAATTTAGACTAAGAATTTAACCTGTCCCCATATTACATTTTGTGAAATAAAATTCATATTTTATGACAAGAAAAATTTAAACATAAAAATTCTTCCCTGCCCTTTGGCCTCCTCTCTTCCCCACTGTGCATTGTGTATCTGCCTTATGCAGCCACCAGACCTCCCCCTTCAGCGGGAACACCTGCTCAACCATAAACAGCAACATTCTCCTAGCACCAAGACAACTCCTTAAAAGATAACGTGCTTTCCTGATCTTGTAAGGGGTCACATGACCCACCATGATGACTCAGATCTGGATTATGTGAACTGTCAATAATATGTCATTCGATGTACAGCCCTCCGTCTCAAGAAACTTATATAAGCTGTGTCAATTTCTAGCGGGCTGAATAGTTCTGAGCTTTCTGAGATGCTCTTCCCAGGTTATAATCTTCAAATTGGGCTGGAATAAAATTTTCCGTTTCTTTCTTAGATTGATTGATTATTTGTTTGTCGACAATAAGAGCCCACGTAACTAGCCACAGTGCTCTTCTCCTTGCTTCTATCTCTGTGTTGCTCTGCCTCTTGTTCTATCCTTATGTGCTTTTTTCCTGAACATTTATCTCTTTATAACACCTCGTAACTTTTCCTTCCCTTTTACACTTCCCTCTTTCTTGTTCCTTAAACTGACCATAAAATAGAACAAAAATCTACCTTAAATATAATTTTTATTTATGTGATTGAGTTTTATGTTCTAAGTTTCAGCATGTGATTGAAATGTTTTAGAATACTTTTATAACTTGAAACAACACAGCTTCCCCCTGACACTCTTAGGTGAGACAAGGAGGCTAGAGGAGATGGAGGAGGAACACCGCTCTTACCCTAAATGCCATAATACTCTGGTCAAGTGTTTCCCTTGAGCACTAGGTCTTTGTTGTGGAAAAAGCTCTGGGATTATTTCAAAATGATTCATCTTCCCCTTCCCCTGCCAGAGCGACTGAGGGATCTTTCTCAGATTCACCATGAGATCCTCATGGGGTCCCTCGAGAAAGCCCATGAATGTGGGCCCCCTTCCAACACTGAGGCCCCAGGAGTTTCTTCCTGTCCTGTGAGTCCACACTCAGCCTCCAGCAACTCCTCAAAAATATTATTTATATGTTTCTATCAGTTTCTGGTTGGCAGCTTCTGCCCCAGGGAATCAGATCTCAGCTATGACTCTCTGGATTCATGAGCTTCTTTAGGTTTTTGGGTGGTGGAGTGTTCTGCAACCTCCATTCTCTAATCAGTCCACAGAAGTGGTTGATCTTCAGTTTGTCCACCTTTTTCTGGTAGGAAGGACGAGAGCAATGACTTCTAGTTCCTTACATGTTGGAACTAAAACCAAAGCCCTTCATTTAAATTTTTTAAATAGCTTTTTATTTTATTCAACTGAACTTTTTGCAATGGAAATAGTGATTAATAGAAGAAAAAATGATTTTTTATTCTTGCTCCATTTAGCTATTGTTTGAAATACTGATAACACTCAAATCTATCGCAAATAAATGAAGCTTCCAGGGAGGGCAGCATCTAAATCGTCTGGAATCCACAAAGCCATTAAATAATTTTCATATCTTCTATGAAGAAAATACATGTAAACCACTCATTGCATTAAATCTCTCGTATTCTCATGGCTTTATGTTCTTTGGCTGATAGAGGGAGTTAGATTCATTTTATTGGAAACCATAATACTAGTCTCTCTTAAGTTATCCTCGAAGTTATAAATATGCCCCTCTGCCAACAATCCATTTTTGGGATATTTATTTTCTCTTCATTGCTGATGAAAATTCTGCATTACCTGCTAATTTCCTGATTTTCCTTAGAGACAATTTCTGTTGCAGAAAATAGTTACTAGGGAAACTGTATTCCGGACTAAATTCTGATCAACAATGATGACTTAACTGGAAAACAGAAGTCATGGGAATTTTATAGGAAAGTTGTTGTATGCTTACCATGTTTTAAAGTCAGGATGGAGAAGGCTTTGCAGAAATAGATGTTTATATGGAACTAGAGAAAAATAAACCACAAAAGGTTTAGAGAAGGAGTGGGCTAGATTACATGGCACGGTATTCAGGAGGGGGTTGATGACTTTACAGAACTGAGATGCTCTAAGAAGGCAAATGACCAGTTTAGAAAATGGCCAACAGGACTGTGAAAAGACCTGACCTCATTTTATGAAAACATTTAAGGAACAGAGATAGTTTAGTCTAGAGAAGAGAAACTCAAGTAACAGAAGAGCTGTCTTCAAGTATTAAAGGACTGAAAGATTGAGATGCACAAGAGAGCTTCAACACACTTAGTATGACCCCAAGTGGTAGCAACAGTATCAATACTTAGAACTTACAGGAAGAGGTGAAGAAGACCATCTTAATCATCACAGAAGTTCAAAGATGGAATAGGTTATCTCTAGATTTAATGAATGCCTTATCATAAGAGGTATTAAAGTCAAAGCAAATAATTATATGTTTAATTGGGTTTTAAGTTATTGATACTTTACATCCTTCCTGAGAAAGTGAGGCCAAGTACTAATAAATAAATATAATTTTACCTAATGACTAGTACATTGCCTGGAACATGGTGGGTGCTAAAAATTACATTGGTTGGCCCAATTCAATTAATAGACAAATGACCACTTGGGGAAGGGAAGCAAAGTTGCAGAGTGGATTCAAGCTTTGGAAGGATGGTTAGACTGATAAACTTCCCAAGTCCCTCTGACTAAAAGATTCCATGATTGTGTTTATTTAGGCAAATAGTCTTTAGTAATTAAGTTCAGTGGCTACTCTGTATTTTTGTATAATGTTTTCAGAGTTAACCAAGCTCTTTTACATGTATATCCTACTTTATCCCCACTTTAGCTCTCTAAGGCATAGAAGGTGGGGCAGCTGAGATCAGACTATTGAGTATTTTGTCAATGTTACATCAGGTAAACAGCAGAGGCAGGATTCCAACCTATGGTTTAAAAGATATTCAACTTCTTTATCAGGTAAAATAATTCCAATTTTATCAGCCCTTTCCCAAGGGTCCTGGTTTTAAATCCTTCCCACAGCTATCTTAAAGAGCATAATTAGCCAACTATGGAAAGTAGAAAGAATAATACTTTTTAGATCTTTCATCTCATTTGCACTGATTATTAATAAATTTTCTCATGTGGTTATATACCTTCCAGGGACATGGTGTTCTGAATAATTAAAAGAGTTGCTAAAACTTGTTGAGAATGTGTATGTGTCTGATGCGGTTAGGCCTTTTACCTGCCTTATCTGAGTTTATCCTCACACAGTCATATGAAAAAGGTACCATTATTATCCTAATTTTACCCCTGCCGCCAAGAAAATAGAGGGTAATTTGCACAAAATTACACAATTAAATGTCAGAGCAGGGATTTCAACTCAGGCAGTCTTACCCTAGAAACTGTGCGAAAAACTTTTTTTCCCCCAGGTTTATTGAGATATAATTGACATATTACATTGTGTAAGCTTAAGGTATACAACATGTTTGATAAACTTATATATTGCAAAATGATTACCACCATAGCTTTAGCTAACACCTGCATCACATCACATAATTACCATTTCTTTTTTTTTTTTGTGGTGAGCATATTTAAGATCTACTTTCTTAGCAACTTTCAAGTATATAATATGGTATTATTAACTTAATCACTATGCTGTACATTGGATCCCCAGAACTTATTCATCCCAAGTTTGTATTCTTTCACCAACATCTAGAAACTGTACTCTTAAACCCTACATAATTTTAAGCTGCTGTGACAATCCCTCCCAAATCTCCCATCAAATAAGTCACTGATTAACTGAAACACTGAGTCTCCGGAGCTTAAGTGTGGCCTAGTGTAATCACCGCACATGTACTGGACAGGATATGGACAGTAGTATCACTGTCTGGTTCTATTACTCACTGCTTCAACTCTGACTTATCTTCCCTGGCTTTTCAAAACATGGAACAGACAACAAACATTGCAAAAGTAACTTGCAAATTCAATCTGCCTAGTTCATTTAGGTATTGGGTATTATCCCATGAGCCCTGCTGGGTCTTGGACCCAACTCTAGTTAATGCAGGCAGTATCACTGGCCTATTACCACATCTTATAAATAAGAATGGCAACTAAAGTAACGTGGAGAAAATAGCTGATGTCTAATAACATCTTGGAAAACACAGCTTTCTGATTTTCCTTTGCACGTGAACTAAAGAATCCTTCTAAAGTTAAAATCCTAGAAGGAGAATATTGTCAGCGTTTATCCTCTCATGAAAACAGTATTGACACTACTTAGGCTTGACTTAAGGAACATCCTCCCTCACAAAATATATTTCTAGATAATGGCCTTGCCAGAGGTCTTCGAAGCAAGCATGTGAGCTTATAAATGCAAAGGTAAAGTTACACACTACACTTTTAGCTGCTGTTATTGCTGGCTTGTGAAATTGTGTTTATTATTTTCTCCTTAATACTCCTCTGTATGTTTTAAGTTTGTCAGTGATTCAAGTGATTCAACATTACCCTTGTAGTCACACATATGTTATTAAAACAAGAAAGTGCTTACCCTAACCATGCACTGAACTGTGCAAACCTATAGAAGAAGAATATTCTTTGACACTAGAAATGGTAGAATAAAACACATAATGAGAGCATAGCATGGATTTAGGCGCTACTAGGATCTAAAGATAAAAAGCTGAAGACATAGTCTCTACTCTGAAAAAAACAAGTCTAACAATTCTCATTCAATTTTCCTCCTACCTTTTCTTCTGTTGCTATTAATATCGCATCATTCACTAAAATTTGTCAATCTCTAAGCTACAATCTTTTCTGTTATTTCTTTCAACACTTTCCACAGATGTTATCAGGGATAATATCATATTTATTCTACCTTCATAATTTTCCAAATACTCCTTCTCTACTTTATTCCTAGTTCACTAGTACCCCATTAATTATTGCTACAATTTTCTAATCACAGAATATTTTAACTAAAAAATAGGGTAATTTTAAATATAGATTCTAATGTCTTTCTGGAAAAAGTAGAACTCACCAAAATTAACCTTCTTGACTCTTAACTAATAAGTGGAAATACCACGTCTTGAACAATTTCTCGTGACTCCAGATTTAGTGATCTCTTCACCACACCATAATATACGGTATATAGAATAATTATAGATTATTTACAGTTTTGCTCTGTGTTATACTCAGATGATACTATTTTTTCAAAGCATACCCCATGTTTTCCTGCTTTTATAATTTGCTTAGACTGTTCTCTCTAATTGGAATATCTTTAGAGTCACCCTATTATCTTCAATTGTAGAGATATGACTCACCCTTCAAGATTCAGACTACATAACACCTCACCCTTGGAGCTTTCATTGTTTTTTTTCCTAGCTGGAAATAAGTTATTTTCTGAACTTCCATAAAAAATTTTTCTTACCTGTCTTACAGCACTTTTAAGATCCTACCTGGTTCAAGGTATTTTTGTATCTCTTCTATCAGTTTTCTTTTATGTGTTTTGATGCTAGATCTGTATCTCACTAACCTTGTATCTTCCAAGCCTCCTCATAAAAGGGAAGCATTATAAAGCCAGATAGTTCTGTTTTAAAGCTTAAAACAGTGTGAACTACTTAATTTAAGGGTCCTACAGTTTAAAACAATTGTCAGAAACATCTTTATCCTGATTATTCTCAGCTGGGTGAAATAAATGCCTAACAAACACTTGGAGACACATGACAAAAGTGAGGAAATCAAAAGAGAAAAAGAGGTGCCCAGGGTGAGTAGGGGTGGCGTGTTAACACTGACTGTCACCCAATAATACCTGAGTCACGCATACTCTGAAATTCAACAGGCAACACATTGGCCTTTATTCTCTTCTGCTGCAACTGACAACGCTGCAGATTCCCCAGCTTCCATCCACCCACGTGAATCCAAATACGACTCCTACTGCTGCTCCTTGTCCTACAGCTGAAAGCATCACTGATTATAATTTAGGGTCACCTGGGCACTCCTGCACTGCTCCTTGGGAACAAGTGCCATGAGTGACAGATGTTAGCTAGAGTCTGCACTTTTCAGAGGCGGAAGTAGACCTCTGAGGCCACCACTGCAGCAGCACACACACTAACTTTACAGGACAGTTTCCCCCCCTCTTGAAATAAGCAAGTGTGAGAACTATCAATATTTTTTATTTCAGAGAAATTACACAGAGAAAATTTTATGTAATAGACAGCAAACTAAGCCCAAGTTATTCCTATCAAAACCCTCTAATGGAATCTACCAATACAAACATCAGGAGCTGAAGAGTATCCACTGGAAACCCTGAGAGCTATTGCATGCAAAACTCGGAAAATGTGTTGTGGTTGCTACAGGGAGTTTCAGCAGGAATGAAAATTCTGAATAGATTTTTAACACCTTATTTATCTATGCTAAAAATAGATTTTAACGTAAGTACCTAGATTGCAGCATTATATATATATCTATATCTATATCTGTCTAGATATAGATATGTAGGGGGGGAGGGGAGAAAGTCTAATATAGGCTGCATGAATCTGTCATTTTGCTGAAATGGGAAGTACTGACAGTGCTCAGACTTGGTTGTTTCCAAGAATTGTATTTATAATCTGCCACCTACCTACCGTACAGATTCCATGAAGAATTTATCCAAGGGTCTGGCACAGGCTCTCAAAGCCCCTTTTAGAAGCCATGAAGAATAAGGTGCTTCTCTTTCTCTCCACACATCTTCCCATTAGGATTTGTTCACAGATATGTTGAAGATATGACAAAGCAGAATTATTTAACTATAAAATTTCTTCCAGATAAAATACGTTCTAAACATATGGGAGTAGAAAAACCATAATTCTTTGTACAGAAGAAGCCTTTGCAGTTCAAGATAGTCCCCTGACTTGAAATGTACATGAAACAACAACTCCAAAATCTCAATTGACCTTTCCTTCCCATGCCAGAATGAATGTAGTCTTTTGCAAGGAAGAAATTTCTAAGTTTGGATTTCATCTGTTTCTGTTAATCAGGTTAAGGTGACCTAAGTGTTACAAATGCCCCTTTCAACTCTAGGTTTTCATCCCTGCAAACAACTCTGTTATTGGAAGTTTCTGTGGGTGGCTGGAAGTGGGGACCTAGAAAAACAGGCTCCAGAAGATCTTAGTGAGCAAACTCTGATTGCTTCACAAAAGTCAGGCTCAGTAGCGGGAAACGAAAATCCAGTTTTGTAGCAAGGTAACACAGAAGATGCTGAAGACTTTAAAGTTCGTGGCATAATTTAATTTAATATGGTAATGAGAAATGTGAGAATTAAAAAGAAAAAAAGAGCCAATTATACATTGGAGGGGAAAAAAACCCTTTAAATACAGAAAGTTGCTTATTAGATATTCCTTTTGGTTAAATCTAAAGTACAGATTTGCCTAAAGAACACAGAGTTATGGCTTTGGGGCCATTATATTCTATTTGATAGATTTTGATTAATAAATGGTACTTAAAGGCAGACTCAAAATACCCTACGTTTGAGAAGTGCCCCATCAGTTAAACAAAAGGCCTTCAAAGATTTAAATTCACTGGTGGGGATTTTATACAGACTCACCCAAAGCACTGCTTTAATCCTGATTTTTTTTTTTTTTTTTTGCTAATAAAATAAAATAAAAATCCTTCCTGTGATCAGAGACACAGATCAAATCCCAAGGATTAAGATTTAAATGAGTGAGCAATCAAACTAGGCACTCTGACAGAGGTTTAAGATGGTAAAGGAGTTGGACGCATTAGCACTGAAATAGACTGAATGTAAGCTTTTAGAAATATTATTGATTTTCCTCCAAAATAATAATGGTTCTGAACTTATAAAGCTATAAAAATCTCTGTGAGAATAAAGTGATCACTGGGACAGCTGAGGCCCCTATTTAAATTTCAGTGAGTGAACATAATGCACCGTCACTCTTGGTTTAATTTCACACATTTTATTACAAGCACGATTTTCAGAATAGCATAAAACTGCTACAAATTGGCATATATGAGGACATTGGTACTAGTTAATTGAATTCCACGGCTAATGTAGGACTCACTGACTAAGGCGTCTGAGTTTTATTTTTTTACATTAAACACTGCAAATTTTTAAAAATTAGCTTCTTTTCCAGCCTTAGTAGAAGAATATAAAAATACTAGTGATGATGATGGTGAGGCTAATTATCCTTAGATAGAGACACATCATACCATCTTTACTTTTTGTGATTCAGATATATAATTTTTGATATATTAACCATAGAATAGTGATCTTTTTCCAAAATTCAAGGTATTCCTGTAGATATCTTTTGTAAACCAAACTTCTTATACCAGTCTATTTTCTTGTTATTTTCCAAAGTAGAACTTAATAATTAAAAGTTCTGGTTAGCTGGCTTCCAATTGGTTCAAGGTTGACTATATGATCCCCTGGAATTGATAAAGATAATAATAAAATAAGTGGCATAAACAAAGAAATTAGGAACTTTATCAGAGAGTGTTTTACATCAAATGACCTAAAGTTAACCTTGAGTCCAATCCTTCTGCTGTTATCAGGGATGAATTTAGATTAGGTACAAAGTAGGTCCTGAAAGTTTCATTCCATTGTTGTTAGGTTTTAGAAAGTGAGGACGGAATATGGAACAAAAATCAAATATTTGATATCTTTCATGAAAAACGATGTGCATAAAAGTCAAACAAAATGGGGGGTAACGTTTGTAGTATTACAATCCTAGACTGTGTAAGACCATGCAGATCTAAACTGTCATTTTATATTGCCAGTTATGTCAAACTGAAGCCAGGATAGATGAGAAGGCAGAGGAGAAATATTCTCTGTAGTTTCCTGACAGAGGCAACAGGGCAGCCTTAACACAAGAGTGTGTCAGGATAGGGGTGGGAGCTGAAAGCACAGCATCAAGTGGACCTCTTCATACCTGCCTACTTACCTTTGTTCTGGAACAGCTCCCCACATCTCTCTCCTTTTCAACTCATGTGGTGCTAACTTCACCCCAAGCCTTCAGGGATGAAGATATGACTAGGCTGTGCCAATGACAGCATCACAGTTTGTGCTGAAAGCAAGGAATGATTCTAAGAAGGGTAACTGTATATAATACGAGCTTGTGATTACTGAGGGGCTTGCAGGGGCTGCTCCTCCACTAGCTTTTGCAGAGTTGGTATTTAGTGCTATATCACGTAGGTATCTATCCATCTGATTTGTCTGGTCTTCCTTATCATTACTGCTGGAGAAGAAATCTTGAAGTCAGGAATGCTGGACTGGGAAAAAAGATGTTCTCTCCTGATGCTCTAAGTAGGGGTTCCAAGAAATCCAGGAGGCTTGGTGTTTAATGTGCCCCTGCCTTCATCCTGGGAGATGGGATCCACCAAGAGGGAATAGTACGACATGTAGTCGACAAGTACAGCAAAGCAATCTAGCAAGGAATGGGTAACATCTTGAGAAGTCTTCACTTTTTTATCAGGAGCCATAAAAAGATGTCTACTGTGTTAGTACTTGAGGTACTGACCAATATAGCACCACAAGAAAAAATGAAGAAAACATATGTTTGGAAAGGAAGAAATGAAACTGACATTTATCCCAGGTCACAACTGTCTACATAGAAAATCCAAAAGAATTAAGATTGCTGAATATAAATTCAGTGCACAGAAGTCAATAGCATTCTTATACACCAATAACTAGAAATGTATAACTTTAAAATGTCATTTATTGTAACAAAGAAAACTATAAAATACCTAGCATCTAACAAAAAATATGTTAAGACCTTTGCAGAAATATATGTATAAGCTCTATTAAAAGACATAAAATAAGACCTAAATAACTAGAGAGATACGCCACACAGAAAGACTGAAAAATGCAAAATCATGAAGATATATTGATTCTTGACAAATTAATCTATAAATTCAAAGGAAATAAAATCAAAATGCCTGCACAATTCCTCATGGAAATGACAAAGGGTTTCTAAAATTCTCATGGAAAAGAAAATGATTATAGACAAAACGCTCCTAGAGAAGATCGATATAGGTAGCTTGCCTTCTCAGCAATCAAGAGTCATTATGGAGCCATAGTAATTAAGGTCAGTGTACTGCTGGGCCAGGGACAGGTAAACAGAACAATGGAACAGAAGAGGGAACACAGAATCGATGGTGCTGAGCAAGTGATTATTCAAATGTACGAAAATAACATCATGTTTCCTACCTTTTGCCATATACAAAAGTAAATTCCACATTAGTTAAGAACTCAAATTTGAAATGCGACTTTTAGAAGGAAGTATTTAGAGCTAGAGAAGAAAAGGACCTCTTTAATCAAGATACAAAAAAAACTGCAATCCTTAAGAAAGAAAAACAATAAATTTACTACTTTGGAATTCAAAAATATCTGTATAAAAACATAATAAGACCATTAAACTGAAGTGGATGGGGAGAAGATGTTTACAATACTTACTAATAATCAAAAGCAAAGAGTCTCTGGAATATACTAAAAATTTTTTAAATCTGTAAAAAATAATAGAAAGATGGATAAAGGATATGATTGGGTAAGTTAACAAAAAGGAAAGCTAAAATTGCCAAATTATAAAAAGGTACTCCATCTGACTCATAAATAGGAAAACTCAAATTTTTTTAAAAGATGGCAATTAGCAAGTGAGTTTTGACCTGCTGTATTTCTGACCTGGGCCACTTAATCTTTTCTTAGGCAACATGGTAGTCCTCCAGTCTGGGAGGTCACATGTTGATACAGAACTTAGTGTGCATACCCAATCAGCATCGTGCACTATAGCCCAGAACTCCTGGGCTCAATAAATCCTCCTGTCTCAACCTCTCACGTAGCTGGGAGTACCGACAGGTACCACCCAGAAAAGGAAAAATTATGGAGAAAGTACAAAAATCAGTGGTTCCAAGGGATGGGGTGGCAGAAGGGACGAATAGGCAGATCAAAGAGGATTTTTAGGGCAGTGAAAATACTCTGTATGATACTGTAATGATGGATAAATGTCATTCTACACTTGCCCAAACCCATAGAATGTACAACTCCAAGAGTGAACCCTGATGTAAACCATGGAATTTCGGTGATAGTGATGTGGCAATGTAGGTTCATTACGGAGGGGGACGTTGATAATGGAGGAGGCTATGCATGTATGAGGGGAGGAGCTTATGGGAAATATCTATCTTTCTCTCAATTTTACTGTGAACCGGAACCTGTTCTAAAGAAAACAGTCTTAAAAAAAGTCAAAGATTGAAAATCATTACAGTTCCAAACTAGGAGGCAAAGATACTAAATTTTATTATAAAATGCTGGAAACATGTCCTAATGTCTAAATATATGTCATTATTAGATATATTCCTAATAGCGGATCTTTAAAACCTGTAACTTGATATGTGCTTAATATTTCTGAAGAAAACGTTAAATATTAAAAAAAAAAACCATGGTGATACTATTCACTAATACTACCCATTACATTGGAAAAGAAAAAAAGTCTGTTGACACCAATGTTGACAAAGATGATGGAAAGCAAGAACACATATAATGTGTTCTTGTATAAATGGCGGTATAATTATAGAAAGTAATTTGGAAATTGCCGGTAAACTTGAAGAAGAATATAATGTGTGACTCAGCACTTCTCCTTCTTTTACCCTAAAGAAACATTCACGCATTTTCAGAGGGAGACACATACAGAGAAGATAATTACAGAGCTGTTTGTGATTGTGAAAACAAAGTGAAAAAATGGCCGTACCACCCCTCTGAGCAAAATAGAATACCTTAGTAACCAAGAAGGAGAAAAAAAAATATTGGGTAGGCAAATAACAATGTCTGATGCAAAATGTGTTCATAAAAATTATAAATTTGTATGTTTAAAATTGTATGTAAATTATATCATTCTGAATCTATCTTTTGAAACATGCTTTTCCACTCAACGTTATGGTTTTAAGATTTATCTATGTTTATATATGAAAATGTAGCTCATTTAAGGACTTCCCTGGTGGCGCAGTGGTTAAGAATCCGCCTGCTAATGCAGGGCACATGGGTTCGAGCCCTGGTCCGGGAATATCCCACATGCCAAGAAGCCACTAAGCCTGTGTGCCACAACTACTGAGCCTGCACTCTAGAGCCCGCAAGCCACAACTACTGAGCCCGCCTGCTACAACTACTGAAGCCCGCGCACCTAGAAGCCCGCGCTCCACAACGAGAGAAGCCACCGCAATGAGAAGCCCGCGCACAGCAACAAAGACCCCAACGCAACCAAAAATAAATAAATAAATAAACAAATAAATAAATAAACTTATTATTAAAAAAAGAAATGTAACTCATTTATTTTCATTGTTGATGGTATTCCATAAAGCTATTACAACAAATTCTGACTTCTATTAGAGGATTTGACATTCTGTACATTTAAAATCGTAGAATTAGAAAACAATAATGATGATAATAAAACAACAATATTGGCTGCCATTTATTAAGCCTTCACTACATGCCTGGCATTATGCTAAACACTCTATGCCATTACATTTTATCCTTAGGACCCTCCTACACAGTATTATCAACCTCATTTCACAGATGACAATACGAATCTTGCAGTGGTAGGACACTTGACAAAGGTCACACACTTCATACCTTAAAGAGACAGAACTTAAACATAGTCCTGGCTCCAGAACCTGCACTGGTAACTAACATACCATCCTAGGAGTGCATTTCCCTTCTTGACAGCAGGACATTTTCATATAAGCTTCTAAGTTATTTTTAAAGACCTCCATGAAATTGCAATATCAAAGATAAACAAAATCTGTATTTTAAACCCATCATGGTTTTTATACTGCGACGATTCAATTCTTCTCAGCATATTTGAGGCAGTCTGTTATGCTGAGCAGGCAATTGTTGCACTTTCTCTTTTTATCTCACCCTTGGCAAGCATTTTATAGAGAGAAGTTGGATTAAAAGTGCATCTATATGCTGACCATTAATTCTGTAAAAGACTGCATGTTAAGAATCTCAGCTGGCAAAGCAAAGGATCTCCCATCATCAGGTAAAACTGCTGATGGAAGAGGTGTTCTTTGTAGCTTGGCTCCCTTCCCGAAGCCTCTGTCATAATTCCTGTTTCCTGCTTTCCTTCTATTACAGTGAATATCCTTGGGATTGTATCTGGTTTCAAATGACTTCCTCTATTCAAAGATGTCAGCTACTAGCAACCATGCTAAACTCCAACACCCTGTGACTCTCTGAACTTCGTGGATGGAACCAGGGTGATATTCAGTTTCAAGCTAAACTAATCAGATTCTGGCTCCCCTGAATTTAGAAATTCTAAATAGAGGAGAGTCAGAGACTGATAGATGTTAGTAGCTGAGTCACTTTAAACAAACTAGTTGAAACAATCTAGGAAAAAGGCCCACAGATTCATACTATCAAGGTTAGAGATCCAATCTGGTTTTGGTCCTTTCTGAGATGCTGGGTCAATTTTTCCCTATACGTATTTAATCTAAGTGAAACAATCCCTAATCCTTCCTTTCTATCCTTCACCTATCTTCAAAAACATGAGACAAGGACTAAAAACATTTTCATATACATTATCTTAATTGATCCTTAAAACAAGTCAAGGAGGTTGGAACATTGGATGGGTTATACAGATTATATAGATGAGTAAACTGAGGTTGGAGAGGTACCCCTTTCACAGAGGGGAAGCAGGAATCTGGCTAAAAATTCACTATGGACAATCTGCAAACAGGATGTTGGCTATTCTTAGGAAGAACCAGGCTTAACTCTTCCTGAAATTATTGGTGATCTGCCAGCAACACTTAGCAAAGATTTATGTTTCTTTGGGCCCTTTAAAGATTCTTCTACCAAATATCAAGAGACCTGGCTTTAACAATAAACACTTAGTAGTTAACAGATTTTATTACCATCACATAATCTTCTCCCCTCTATTCTCTTTGTATCAAAGTGAAGCCTCAGGCATCCTTCCAACCTTTTTCTGCCAGGGCTAGTATTTACCTTTCATGAATGTCCTTGGAAAAACATGTTGGATACAGGAGAGAGACTGGATTTCCCTGTTACCACTTACCACCCTCAAGACTCCTTCAGCCCTACAGTTGAGAAGCGATAGCTGGGTCAATAGGAATCACTTCTCAAGAGTTTCTAGATACCGAGTAGACTCTAAATGTCAAAAGAGCAGAATTTTTTTTTTCTTTTGCACCCAATGCTATACTCAGAGCCCCTAGCACATAATAGGAGTCAATGAATATTCAATGACTGAATAAGTGAATTCTAAGTACTGCTGAACCAAGCAAAAGCAGAACAAAATTTGCAAGGAGGTCAGGATTAGAATACCCATTTTTTACTAAATATTTCTGTGTCTTAAGCAAGTAATTAAACCTCACTGAACTCCAATATCAAAATGGAAAAAAATGTCATCTAATTAACAGGAACGTTGTGAGTGTTAAATAAAATATGGGGATGTGCCTACTGTACAGTATGTGTTCAATAGATGTGTTGAATGAATGAATAAATGTATGCATACACAAATAAATGATTTATCTCAATTTAATCGCTCAGAAGCAAAATTTTATTTCATAATAATAGACAGGTAAAATAGAAATATGATCTTAATTGCAAACTTCTACAGACCAGAGCTAACCACATATTTCTCTCTTCAGAATGTCTCATTGGCTATCACAGTAAAACTCAAAATCCTTAGACGTGGTTCTTATTGTCCCTGAGACCCTACACTGAGCTGCACCCAACTACTCCCAGATACCGAAATGCATACTATGCTGTCTCATGTTTCTCTGCTTAAAATACCTTCTGCACACCTATTCTTCAATTATCTACTTTTTAAAGACTAAACTTGTGTGTCATCTCCTCTAGGAAGCCTTCTCAGATTGCTCCTTCTAGCCTGGATTAGGTCTCTTCTTTCCTGTACCTATAGAGTCCTTACCTCCTTCATTATATTTGCTAACTACAATGGGAAAGGGAGAGAGGGAGAGAGAGAGAATGAGATAGGGAGAGGGAGAGAGAGATAGAGACAGAGAGAAGGAGAGAGAGAGAGAGAAGGAGAGAGAGAGAGAAGGAGGAGAGAGAGAGAGAAGGAGAGAGCTCTTACAACAAACAAAATCAAACATTACAACAAAATCAAATATTATATTTTTTCCTTGTCTCTCGTATGAGACTGAGTTCGTTGAGCCCAAAGACTATACATTATTCAACCTTGAATTCTAAGGATTTACTATTTATCCACAAAATGGAAGATAGGTGCAATGTAAAATTTATTGAAAGGAGAAAAAAAAAATTTCTATTTAATAAACAAAACTATAGGCCAAGTAATGGACTACATTTAGATATACAGAAATGAACAATGCAGATATAGGCCCCTTAATCTCATAGAGAACATAAATAATAAACATAAACTGAATGTGATGGTTATCCGGAAAGGGGAGGGACAGGGTACTATGCCACAGTTGTTCTATGGCAACAACTAACCAAGGAAGTTAACTTAGTCTATGGAAGTGATTCTCCAACTTCACAGCTCATAACAACTGCCAGGGGCATTTGCTCAAAATGTAGATGCCTAGCCCCTACCTTCTTACTCAATAGGTCTGGAGAGAAGCCCTGAAAGCTAAATTTTAATACACACCTCCAAGTGATATCAATACAGGTGATGTGAAAAACACACTTCAAAGAACACTAATATGGGGGCCAGGGTTTCCTTGCTGAGAAAAGTAATTTTAACTTGAGATTTGAATAGTGAGTATGATTTAGCCAAGCTAGTGAGGATAAGGAATGAACTAGGAGTTTCCGGCAGAGGAAAACTATGTGAAGACCTAAAAGATAAAGAGGGGAAAATCATCATAATGCCCCAAATAAGAAGTTTGAATGATAAGTGAGGGAGAGAGGAGAATAAATAGGTCATATCAAAAGGTCTGAGAGGCTGTGTTAAGAATACTGAACATTAACCTAAAGGCAATAGAAAATCATAGAAAGGCTTGAAGCCTGGCAACTTCTCTGTGACTCAGCTACTTTATCTATAATTATACCATCATCATCGTAGACTCTTTGTAAGGATCACAGTGGAGCAATGTCTGGCATAGAGTAAGCATTTAATAAGTGTTACATATTATCATCATGATACTGCTTATATTTGGATCATTTTAAAATCTCAGATAAAGCTGTGGATGGGGTTCAAACTAAATGAAATGCTGAATAAATTATATGGCCAAGCAACTTGGTGAGTCTGGAGAAAGTAGGGGCATTAAGACAGTAGTGTGAATGCCAAGAAAATAAGCATTATTTAAAGAAACAAAAGGTCTCGTAGGATGAGCAGAAATTTCTCAGGCCACGAATTCTTGAGAGCAAGACATAGGACCAGAAATTATTTACTACGGAAACTGGCACAGTAGGCACTGTTTAATTAGCAGAATGAGGAGAGTACTTAAAGCTGGCTTTGTGAGAAGAGTTTAATTACTGTCTTGGAAACTACAACCCGTAAGTCAGTAAGAGGTGGCTCAGCAAGAATGTGGCTCTAAGTCTAGGCCTAATTCTCAGTTAGGCTGAGTGAAGCCATTACAATGCTGGCTGATCCTTGAATATGTCCTAGGATTTCTCATCACTTTTCCTCAGGTGAATCCCAGGAGAATGCACCTTAGGATTGTGGGCTACTTGCACCTCCTCCCTTGTCCTCCCATCTTTCTATCTTCCAAGTGCTCAGTATAGACCAAGTGAGCAAAATCACGTGCAAGTGCGCAGCATCCAGCATTTGGCGGCTCTTACCTGAAAGCATCTTAAAACACTCCCTTCCAGGTAGCAGCCAGAGATGCTTAGCTTGGAGAAAGCTGGCCTATTGGCATGAATTTTGTGCATCAGAAAAAAAAATGGGTGATACATTCCATGTTTTCTATCTTCAGTTATATCAGTAGTTATTAACCATGGCTATCATCTGGAGAGGTTTGGTTGTTTTTGTTTTGTTTTGATTTGTTTTATTTCATTTTAAGATGACAATATTCCAGCCATAAGAGAATCCAGAGAGGCCAGATGAGAATGAGAGTATAAAGGTTCTTATTTCATAATTATGGAGTCTGGTCCAAGATCTGTTTTTGAAAGTTGGCCAGATGATTGCTAATATCCAGCCAGAGTTATAACCACTGAATTATGTAAAGTTTGCTTAAGGCTCTCTTGGTTGCACGTACAGAAATGCACTCAAAGCAGGAAATTGATGCAAACTTGGATTCTCAAAGTGCTCAAGCAAGTGACATTAATGAGTAATGCAGATATGGTTTGGGGGCTCTACAGAAAGCTGGGGAGTGTAAGACCCACACAGAGGGGTAGCACTTACTCAGCTACAGCCAATTTTCAGGATGTGGAAATGCTTGCCCAGTGTTGTCAGATCTTCTCGTTTTTCAAGAGCAGCTAAAATTCTGGAAGTCTATATTATGTAAAAATCCTGACACTTAAATGTTGACAAAGAATTTTTAAAATGTCTCATGGGATTTATGCTGTAACATAACACTTAAAGTCCCGATTCCAAAGTGACTCTGATAGCCCACCTAGCATCAGGCATCCAACCCTGGTCTTTTGATTATGACCAATGGGTATTGTCTCTTAATAAATGGCTACCACTCCTCCTGGGGAACTAATGGGCAAGCAGTTTTCAGACAAATAGGAGAGGAATTAAATTACTCAAGTGTATCCATTATAAAGACCCAGAAAATTCAATCTTGAGACTAGTCTGGTGTATTTCCTAATCCAGAAAGCTAGAGCTCAGTGAGTGAAAGTTACAGAAAGGGAGACTGTGACTCATCAGAGTTCCCCACAAATACAATAGCCTTCCTCAGGAGATGCTGAGTTTTCAGTCACTGCAGCATTCAAGCACTGGTTGAAAGATCACCTAACGGAGGTGTCCCCATATGTGCCCATCCGATGACTAGTATTGCCCCTCTCTCTCTAACGTTCTATGAATATATATCCACTCTGCCTGATCAAACTATGAATATCCCTAACTCCCAGTCTTGTGGAATTGCATGTCTCCTACAAGAATGTACAGCTTAATTTTTTCAATCACAAGAGACTTACAGTAGAGATAATAATCATAAGTAAAGAAGCCTGTAGGAATATGTTCCAATATACACAGGAGAAAACTTGCTTTCAGTATAACAGGCTTCCCATTTTATCCTGTGTTAATTTTTCCTTAACACTTCCTTTTAAATCCTGGCAATTCCCATCACCAGAGGAGATCACTAATCTCGCTTTTAACAGAGAATCCTTGTCTCCATCCAGGCCTTCCTACGGGATGCATGAGAAAGAGGAAGAATCACCTCTGACCACTCTGCCAGATTATAGGTCAGGATGGAAAGGGGCTCTCTCTGCAAAGAAAAAGATGACCAAAAGCTCTTTGCAATAAAAAGAATGATTTCCAGGCTCCATGACGATTAAGCCAGTTGCAAAGTTTCCAAAACAGAGATGCAGCCTGCCAAATATGTCTGGAGCTCAGAGGATAACATCATAATTAAATTGATAATAGCACTAAAGACTGAATGCCTCTATTCATTATCTTATTTAACATTTGCCCCAAACCTTGAGAGTAAGCATTATCATTCCCATTCTATACTCGAGTAAAATGAAGCTTAGATAGACCCTAAGATAAGAGTGGTTTGGGGGCAGAGACCTGGGTTTGTGTCCTGACTCTCCCAGTTACTAGCTACATGATATGATATGATATGATCTGATATATGATCTATGATACGATACATGACATGATATTTCTTAACCTCTCTACACCTTAGTCCCTCATTAGTAAGGAGAAGATAATAATGGTTCCTACTGAAAAGGAATTTTGTGACCATTGAATTAAGTAAGATTATCTTGGCACATAGAAAACTCTTGATAAATATTAGCTGCAGCTGTAACTGCCAGTAAATGGCAAAATTGAAACACTAACTGATGCCCAAATCAGCTGTCTTGGCTATTAGTCTCCTTCACTATGGTTTCAGCCTCTGTCAGAATAACTTCTCTACAGGGAAATATACCACTTGTTGCATTGGTTTGATCTGAATCTCTTCAACTTAGTGGACCAGACACCTCTATCTTTGGGACTGACTTGCTATTTCTATTTATCTAGAGGACTTTGATACAAGTCTTGGCCACTGACCCATAAATGGTTTGATCTCATCTCTGCCCTATATGTACGTCCTATGTGTATCAGTTATCTCTCGCCATCATAGTGCTGTGTAACACAACCACAAAAGCTCAGTCTACAATCATAAACATTTTTTATGCTCACAAGGCTATGAGTTGGCTGCATCTTTCTGCTGTTGTGGGCCAAATCTGTCTGGATTACCCATGAGTCTGGTTGGCTGGCATATTGTCTGGGGTCTGGCTAATCTAGAACGGCTTTACCTGGGATGTCTCTCCTCCAGATGGACTCCAGTCATTAAAAGGGGAGCCCAGGCTTGACTTCATGCAGAGCCAGGGATCCAAAAGAAAACAGAAGCCCAATAAGCCTCTTGAGATCTAGGTTCAGACCTGAAATATAATTTCACCGACATTCTATTGACCAAATGATTCATAAGACCAGACCAATTTTGGGGAGTGAGCAACTAGGTTCTACCCTTTGATGAGGGTATCTGTCAAGTCACATTGCAAAAGACATTACAGAAATGGTGCCACTTATGAAATCTATTACACTGCTCCATCAATGCTTGGGGTTATCAGTTCAGTGGCCAGACCTTTTTCCCCAAATGGGAAGAGAAGGCAGTGAATCTACTATGGCTTGGTAGAAGACACTGGAAATATTTTCAATCATGAATTTCAAAATCATATATGCAATGGATTTTTTTATACTCTTATCTCAAAGGTATTTGCTCTTCCAAAAGAAATATCAAGGTATACTTTGATAGTTAGTACCAGAAAAACTAGTGAGTACCAAAAATCACTGCAAGGATCACCTTTAAAATAGGGAGAATGGGAGGAGGTCATAATGGCTTCGGGCCTTTTTAAATTCTACCAGTATCAAGGAATTTTCCCCTGAAGCGAGAAGATCAATCTTTCCATTAATCTGGGAGTTTCATTCTCATTCAATTACATAGTCACCCGGTCCAGGAAGAATCAAAATGTTATTGACCTATGATTTCTAGGAACAATTAATACAAATCTATTGGTTTAGGATTATTTGGGGTCCTCAACCTAAAATAACCCTGTTAAATATCAATCCAAAACTTGAAATAAATTTGTTATGAAAATTTAGTAGCTTAAACTTTGACTCCTGAAGTACGGTGTCCACATAAAAATTCGCTGATTTCTCAGTTCCCCAGGCCCAAAATTCATAAAGCACATAATCTCAGCTGTAGAACAAAATCTGCCTTTAATTTACTAGGGGACATCAGAAGTTATTCAACTCTCTTAACGGCTTTTCTTATACCAGTATAAAGTTCAGTTCTATTTAGCAAGTACAGTATTAACAATACAGCTTAATAAGTGCTTAAGGCTGTGTAGAAGATGATGCAATATCTACCCCTAAAAAGTTAAAAGTCTCAAAGATTTTATTTTCTCATAATTTATCATAGCTGTTCTTCTATCTCTATCTCCTTTAGCTCATAGTCTGGCTGTCTTTCATTGGACGATGACGAGAGTCCCCTAACTGTTCTTTCTGCCTCCAGGCCTAACTCTTTACAATCTGTCCTCCGCACTGCTGCCAGAGTGATCTTAGAAAACACAAATCTGACATAGAAAACCACAATAGCCTCCTACTGACCACAGATTATGTCCAAGTTTCTCTCCATATTGAACAAAGCCTTCCACAATTTACCCCCCCGTCCGACCTTATTCTTAGTTCACCTGACTCCTATCCCATTTCACAATCCACAGATCTCTCTATTCAAAACTACTTGTCCTTCCATGAACACATGTCTGCACCAGAGCCTTTCTTATGTTTAAGCCCTCTTGGAATTCCTCTCCCTGTTATCACTCCCTTTCCTCCTTACTTCTCTCCATTCTCTACCACCTAATAAACATCTTCTTGTGTCTCCTTCGAGGCTCACCTTTTAGGTCTCTCTTCTTCCCAGGTAGTATTGATTAGGTCCTGCTTTGTATACCCAATGTGTCCTGTTGACATTTCTATCATAACATCTATATCTGGCTGTGCTTATTCCCATGCCCTAGTCAATTGTAAATAGGATTTCATTCATACTTGCACCTCCAGCATCTGGCACAGTACCAAATATGGAATGTGTACCCTTGGAATGTTTCTTTAATTAATGCATGGACAAATGAGTGAATAAGTGAATACATGTTGTGACAATGAGACATATAAAGATATTGTCTTCAGTGTGTTGTACTTGTCCTACATATTAAATATCAAATAGGCAGTATGACCAGTAAGACGGGGAGGGTTTCAGATGAAGGGGAGGAGGCTCTGGGTTACATAAAGGATATACGACTTGAACTAGGTCCTGAAAAGTAAGTAGTTAATTCATATATAGGGAAAGAACTGTGAAGAAAACTCAGATAGAAGAGAAAGAGTAAGAGAAAAGGTGGGGGCCTTCTACCTGCGGGCTTCCTGTGGGACACTGGTGACACATAAATGGGAAGATAAATTAAAGTGCGGTTTTGTATATTAAGCCTTTGTAAATTGAAAATTATATATATATATATATATGAATAAGCCACGCTATACTCTATTTTGGTTTAAGTTTACTACTTTGTTCCTTTCTACATGCTAGATCTCTTGCATACCGGTTGGCATAAAAACCAAGGAGGCCTCCAAATTACAGCCTTTGGAATTTAATGAGAACAGATGAAACTGATAACATTATTCTGCTCTCCTTAAGATCCTTTACTTCTAGGGGATTAATGTGGACAGAGGCCATTCGGGATTCCTCTCGCATTGTTAGCCACCAAATGAGATATCAGGCTGCTAATGGCTTTTACACTCTCCCTCAGACAGCCTGTACATCTCTGACCTTTCAAAGTTTGGCAACATGAGATGTTTTTTCTTTCCCTCAGGGTTAGTGAAGCTCTCAAAGACAAATAAGAGCAATGGAAAATCAAATATTTGCCCCAAAAAAGAAGCCAATCACAAAAGATCATGGATGAATCAGAATAGGACAAATCTATCCCCACCACTGGAAAAGCAAGTATTTTCTCAAACAACTCCATCTTATAATTTGCAAAGCCTTGGAAACATGATCTATGTATCACTTGATAGCTACCTGTTAATGAATGATGTATTTCAGTAAAACATTAATGCAAGTACTGAGAAAATGGAGGATTTTGAGTAATAACATCTTCTGATTATTGTTTCACTCAGGGCAATCAAAGTCTCCTTTCTTTTCAATCATTATGAAAAGTACTGTAAACTTCATTAGTATATAAAACACTGAATTACTCATTCATTGAATGAGTACCATTTTTTATTTTCTAAAGAAAATAGAATAACCTTTTTATTTTGGTTGATGAGTCGGGATTTTATTAGTATACTGGGGGATGGTGTTCTGAAGAATAACTACCATTCTCCATAATTATACATATTTAGAAAATAAAGAGATGGAAGCTTACAGAGTCTCCCTGATTTGGAGGGAGGCAAGGGGATAACAAAACTGTGTGCTTAAGACTACAAACAACCACTAAATCCATGACATCATTTAGAGCCAAACCCATATTTTGAGGGTTTGGGTTGGATTAATTTTCAGGTACTTGAGACTGAACTGCATTAAGAGAAAGGCAGGAGGGGAACATAATGGGTCCTGCAACTCACCAGGTAAACATCAGTGTCCGTCCAGTGTGGCTCCCACAAAAAGCACAACTAAAAGTGAACAGGAACTCTCTAGGACTTCCTTTCGGAAGGAAATATAACCATTCATCTAGATGGTAATGTTCACTAATATTTAAACAGAATCTTTCTTTTCTTTTAATATAGTCTTAAACCACTTAGGAATGCAGGTAACTGCAATAACACAGAGTCATCCATTCTGGAATGTTTATATGGGAAAGTTAATTTTCTCCTTCAAATAAGACTTTTCTAAATTATGTGTATGGATCTGAGGTTCACAGGATGCTGGGGAAGAAATAAGGACTCTCCTGGGACTTCCCTGGTGGTGCAGTGGTTAAGACTCCACACTCCCAATGCAGGGGGCCTGGGTTCGATCCCTGGTCAGGGAACTAGATCCCACATGCAAGCCGCAACTAAGAGTTCGCATGCCACAACTAACAGTTCTCATACCATAACTAAGGAGCCCGCGTGCCGCAACTAAGGAGCCAGGCGAGCCACAACTAAGGAGCCTGCCTGCCACAACTAAGACCCAGAGCAACCAAATAAATAAATATTAAAAAAAAAGAAAAGAAATAAGGACTCTAACTCAGATGTTTATTTCTTAAACTCTCATAAGAGATTAGAGTCTGGAACAATTGAATCAAGTTATATACGTATCTGTGGAAGACTGTATTTACCAAAAATGCCTCCAATAACATCTCCCATCCCACAGTCTCTTCTTACAATGTGACCTTGACACTCAACATCTAGTGGCAGGGTCTAGAGCCCCTCCCCTTGAAACTAAGCACACTTTTGCAGCTGCCTCTTAGGTCTCAGCCAACAGCCCGTACCACCTGCCAGACATGTGAGTAAAGATGTCTCTGAATGACTCCAGACCCCAGCCTTTGAGCCACTCCCAGTCTCTTGAGTCATCCCAACTGGATCCCAAGACTTCACAGAAGAAAGACAATCTGTCATCACTGTACCCTATTTAAATTCCTGACCCATAGAATCTGTGGGCATAACAAAATGGCTGGTTCCCCTGCTAAACTGGGGGTGGTTTTTTTCAATTCAGCAATTGATAACTAGAATAACTTCAAATCTTAATCTCACTCTTTCATTTACTCCTTTTATAAATATGTATTGAAAAACTACCATGGACCAGGTATGGTGCTAGACACTGGAGATGAAGGAGCTCAAAAAGGCAGATGTGATCCATGCTGTCATCAAGATTACATGCTGACTGAGGGGAGACAGATGCAAACAAGATAATTATAGGCTGGATAAGTGCAATTAAGGAAATAAACAGCTGAAAAGTTACTTCATGGTAGGTGGGATACTTGGATAGAGGTCTTTGAGGAGGTAATATTTCAGCTGGGACCTTGAATCTGTTTTAGGCTACGTCTTGTTTTACACGTATGGAATACGTGGCCCATAGTAGGTGGGAGCAAGGACAGGGATCCAGGTCTCCAATTCCTATTTAAATGTTCTCTGCTGGTCCAGCCTCTTCTACAGAAGGGAACACTAACCTATAAAGAGATCTTCGTTTTTCCATGAAAGAAAATATGGAAGCACGCAGTCCTTTCAAATTATTTTCTTTGTGTCAAGGCTTCCAAAACTATTTGGGAAGGAGAATAGTAGGAATGACAGTTAACATTTACTGAATAATAACTCTGCTCCAAGCATTGTGATAAACAGCTTCTGTTTTTCAATGACAGTACTTCAAAGAAATATTGCAGACATGAATCATTGGAGACAAAAGCTCAGCCATGCTGAGGGAGGGGTCTGCAAAATGGAGGAAACAATCTGAAAGATCTGAGTAGAGAACCAACAGAAACCACTACAATCCACCTCTTCCAACACTCAAATGGGCTCACATCTTATCCTCTCCTGGTTTCTTCAAGATGGTAGTTGGCCATAGTTTCTAGAGAAAAACTGATAGTAGGAGAGTTAGTGATATGAACTACAGTCTCCTCTGCTGCATTTAATTCTGAGGCCTTAATTTATATCCAACATCTCTCTCTTCTACATCCATGTGGGATTCTTTCCATTTCTGGCTAACCCTTGTGCTGGTCTAGGTCGTCTGACTAGTGGAATAACCCTGACATTCATCCCTGAGGGGTAGGAGGCCCTGATTACTATGCATTTATCAGGATGTGGTTGCAGTAATAACCCATTCATGGATAAAGCTGGGCAGGAGGAATGAGGAACGAGAGATACTTCAGTTCAATGTTTTCAAAATATTATCCTCAATACACTTAAATTCCTAGCAATGAAGTGAAGTTGGGGAAAAATTCAGAAGTGTTCCTGCTTGCCTCTATGACTTTCATGATTATGCTTCTATAACTTTACTATACATTGTCATATGGAAGGGGATTAGAACTGTTCTGCTTATTGCCCAAGGGGAAGAATTAAACCAAAGTCAAAGATACAGGGAAACAGGCTTCAGCGCAATAAGCAGTAAGTCCTTTCTAAAAGTCAAAGCTTTATAAACCTTGAAGTAAATTGACATAAGAGGATATGAATTCTTTATCGCCTTATATTAGTATGTCTCAGGAGAAATCACGGGGAGGAAACTCCCTTAAAGGACTTCTAACCCATGAGTCCAAGATTTTAAGAATTACTACTTTGTTTAACATCATGTGCAAAACCAGAAAAAGCTAGTTAGATAGATGTAAGCAAAGTAAATGTGACATTTCTATCTGAGGCCTGGTTTCCCCCAAACCAGAAAAAAACAAACAAATGAAAACAAGAGGAACTGATCAGAAAATGGAGTTACGGAAAAAGAGATTTAAGCTTGTTAAATTTCTGACTCGGGTGTCTTTCTATTACCAACCCAGAAACCTTGCCATCTCAGGATAAATAAGTGTAATAGACATTACATAAGATAACCAAGTAAATAAGGTTTATAAGGTATAAGATAACTAACCTTAAAAAAAAAATTAGGGGGGAGCGGATTCAAGATGGCAGAAGAGTAAGATGCGGAGATCACCCTCCTCCCCACAAACACATCAGAAATCCATCTACATGTGGAACAACTCCTACAGAACACCTACTGAACGCTGGAGGAAGACCTCAGACCTCCCAAAAGGCAAGGAACTCCCCACGTACCTGGGTAGGGCAAAAGAAAAAAGAAAAAACAGAGACAAAAGAATAGGGATGGGACCTGCACCAGTGGGAGGGAGCTGTGAAGGAGGAAAGGTTTCCACACACTAGGAAGCCACTTCACAGGCGGAGACTTCGGGTGGCGGAGAGGAAGCTTCAGAGCCACGGAGGAGAGCGCAGCCACAGGGGTGCGGAGGGCAAAGCGGAGAGATTCCCGCACAGAGGAGCGGTGCCGACCAGCACTCACCAGCCCGAGGGGCTTGTCTGCTCACCCGCCGGGGCGGGCGGGGCTGGGAGCTGAGGCTCAGCTTCGGTCGGATCGCAGGGAGAGGACTGGGGTTGGCGGCGTGAACACAGCCTGAAGGGGCAAGTGCACCACAGCTAGCCGGGAGGGAGTCCGGGAAAAAGTCTGGAACTGCCGAACAGGCAAGAGACTTTTTCTTCCCTCTTTGTTTCCTGCTGCGCGAGGAGAGGGGATTCAGAGTGCTGCTTAAACGAGCTCCAGAGATGGGCGCAAGCACGGCTATCAGCGCGGACCCCAGAGACGGGCATGAGACGCTAAGGCTGCTGCTGCCGCCACCAAGAAGCCTGTGTGCAGCACAGGTCACTATCCACACCTCCCCTCCCGGGAGCCTGTGCAGCCCGCCACTGCCAGGGTCCCGTGATCCAGGGACAACTTCCCCAGGAGAACACACGGAGCGCCTCGGGCTGGTGCAACGTCATGCTGGCCTCTGCCGCCACAGGCTCGCCCCTCATCCGTATCCTTCCCTCCCCCACCCCCCCCCACCTGAGTGAGCCAGAGCCCCCGAATCAGCTGCTCCTTTAACACCGTCCTGTCTGAGCGAAGAACAGACGCCCTCAGGCGACCTACACGCAGAGGCGGGTCCAAATCCAAAGCTGAACCCTGGTAGCTGTGCGAACAAAGAAGAGAAAGGGAAATCTCTCCCAGCAGCCTCAGGAGCAGCGGATTAAATCTCCACAAACAACTTGATGTACCTGCATCTGTGGAACACCTGAATAGACAACAAATCATCCCAAATTGAGGAGGTGGACATTGGGAGCAACGATATATATATTTTTTCCCTTTTTCTATTTTTTGTGAGTGTGTATATGTCTGCTTCTGTGTGTGATTTTGTCTGTATAGCTTTGCTTTTACCATTTGTCCTAGGGTTCTGTCTGTCTGGTTTTTTTGTTGTTTTTTTTTTTTTTTAGTATAGTCTTTAGCACTTGTTATCATTGGTGGATTTGTTATTTGGTTTGGTTGCTCTCTTCTTTCTTTCTTTTTTTTATTACTTAAAAAAATGTTTTTACTAATTATTTTTTATTTTAATAACTATTTTATTTTATTTTATCTTTTTCTTTCTTTCTTTTTTTCTGCCTTTTATTCTGAGCCATATGGATAACAGGCTCTTGGGGCTCCGGCCAGGCATCAGGGCTGTGCCTCTGAGGTGGGAGAGCCAAGTTCAGGACATTGGTCCACCAGAGACCTCCCAGCTCCATGTAATATCAAATGGCGAAAATCTCCCAGAGATCTCCATCTCAATGCTAAAATCCAGCTCCACTCAACGACCAGCAAGCTACAGTGCTGGACACCCTATGCCAAACAACTAGCAAGACAGGAACACAACACCACCCATTAGCAGAGAGGCTGCCTAAAATCATAACAAGGTCACAGACACCTCAAAACACACCACCAGACATGGACCTGCCCACCAGAAAGACAAGATCCATCCTTATCCACCAGAACACAGACACTCGTCCCCTACATCCAGGAAGCCTACACAACCCACTGAACCAACCTTAGCCACTTGGGGCAGACACCAAAAACAACATGAACTACAAACCTGCAGCCTGCAAAAAGAACCCAAACACAGTGAGTTAAGAAAAATGAGAAGACAGAGAAACACACAGCACATGAATGAGCAAGGTAAAAACCCACCAGAGCTAACAAATGAAGAGGAAATAGGCAGAATAATGATAGTAAAGATGATCCAAAATCTTGGAAATAGAATGGAGAAAATATAAGAAACTTCTAACAAGGACCTAGAAGAACTAAAGAGCAAACAATGATGAACAACACAATAAATAAAATTTAAAATTCTCTAGAGGGAATCAATAGCAGAATAACTGAGGTAGAAGAACGGATAAGTGACCTGGAAGATAAAATAGTGGAAATAACTACTGCAGAGCAGAATAAAGAAAAAAGAATGAAAAGAATTGAGGACAGTCTCAGAGACCTCTGGGACAACATTAAACGCACTAACATTCGAATTGTAGGGGTCCAAGAGGAAGAAGAGAAAAAGAAAGGGACTGAGAAAATATTTGAAGAGATTATAGTTGAAAACTTCCTTAATATGGGAAAGAAAATAGTTAATCAAGTCCAGGAAGCACAGAGTCCCATACAGGATAAATCCAAGAAGAAACATGCCAGGACACATATTAACCAAACTATCAAAAACTAAATACAAAGAAAAATATTAAACGCAGCAAGGGAAAAACAACAAATAACATACAAGGGAATCCCCATAAGGTTAACAACTGATCTTTCAGCAGAAACTCTGCAAGCCAGAAGGGAATGGCAGGACATATTTAAAGTGATGAAAGGGAAAAACCTACAACTAAGACTACTCTACCCAGAAAGGATCTCATTCACATTTGACAGAGAAATTAAAACCTTTACAGACAAGCAAAAGCTAAGAGAATGCAGCACCACCAAACCAGCTTTACAACAAATGCTAAAGGAACTTCTCTAGGCAGGAAACACAAGAGAAGGAAAAGACCTACAATAACAAACCCAAAACAATTAAGAAAATGGTCATAGGAACATATATATCGATAATTACCTTAAATGTAAATGGATTGAATGCTCCAACCAAAAGACATAGACTGGCCGAATGGATACAAAAACAAGACCCATATATATGCTGTCTACAAGAGACCCACTTCAGACCTAGGGACACATACAAACTGAAAATGAGGGGATGGAAAAAGATATTCCATGCAAATGGAAATCAAAAGAAAGCTGGAGTAGCAATTCTCATATCAGACAAAATAAACTTTAAAACAAAGACTATTACAAGAGACAAAGAAGGACACTACATAATGATCAAGGTATCAATCCAAGAAGAAGATATAACAATTGTAAATATTTATGCACCCAACATAGGAGCACCTCAATACATAAGGAAAATACTAACAGCCAAAAAAGGGGAAATCGACAGTAACACAATCATAGTAGGGGACATTAACACCCCACATTCACCAATGGACAGATCATCCAAAATGAAAATAAAAAAGGAAACACAAGTTTTAAATGATACACTAGACAAGATGGACTTAACTGATATTTATAGGACATTCCATCCAAAAACAACAGAATACACTTTCTTCTCAAGTGCTCATGGAACATTCTCCAGGATAGATCATATCTTGGGTCACAAATGAAGCCTTGGTAAATTTAAGAAAATTGAAATCATATGAAGTATCTTTTCTGACCACAACGTTATGAGACTAGATACCAATTACAGGAAACAATCTGTAAAAAGTACAAACACATGGAGGCTAAACAATACACTACTTAATAACCAAGAGATCACTGAAGAAATCAAAGAGGAAATCAAAAAATACCTAGAAACAAATGACAATGAAAACACGACGACCCAAAACCTATGGGATGCAGCAAAAGCAGTTCTAAGAGGGACGTTTACAGCAATACAATCCTACCTCAAGAAACCAGAAACACCTCAAATAAACAACCTAAACTTACACCTAAAGCAATTAGAGAAAGAAGAACAAAAGAACCCCAAAGTTAGCTGAAGGAAAGAAATCATAAAGATCAGATCAGAAATAAATGAAAAAGAAATGAAGGAAATGATAGCAGAGATCAATAAAACTAAAAGCTGGTTCTTTGAGAAGATAAACAAAATTGATAAACCATTAGCCAGACTCATCAAGAAAAAAAAGGAGAAGATTCAAATCAGTAGAATTAGAAATGAAAAAGGAGAAGTAACAACTGACACTGCAGAAATACAAAGGATCATGAGAGACTACTACAAGCAACTATATGCCAATACAATGGACAACCTGGAAGAAATGGACAAATTCTTAGAAACGCACAACCTTCTGAGACTGAACCAGGAAGAAACAGAAAATATGAACACACCAATCACAAGCACTGAAATTGAAACTGTGATTAAAAATCTTCCAGTAAAAAAAACGCCCAGGACCAGATGGCTTCACAGGCGAATTCTATCAAACATTTAGAGAAGCTTAACACCTATCCTTCTCAAACTCTTCCAAAATATAGCAGAGGGAAGAACACTCCCAAACTCATTCTACGAGGCCACCAGCACCCTGATACCAAAACCAGACAAAGATGTCACAAAAAAAGAAAACTACAGGCCAATATCACTGATGAACATACATGCAAAAATCCTCAACAAAATACTAGCAAACAGAATCCAACAGCACATTAAAAGGATCATACACCATGATCAAGTGGGGTTTATCCCAGGAATGCAAGGATTCTTCAACATACGCAAATCAATCAATGTGATACACCATATTAACAAATTGAAGGAGAAAAACAATATGATCATTTCAATAGATGTAGAGAAAGCTTTTGACAAAATTCAACACCCATTTCTAATAAAAACCCTCCAGAAAGTAGGCATAGAGGGAACTTACCTCAACATAATAAAGGCCATATATGACAAACCCACAGCCAACATTGTCCTCAATGGTGAAAAACGGAAACCATTTCCACTAAGATCAGGGACACGACAAGGTTGCCCACTCTCACCACTATTATTCAACATAGTTTTGGAAGTGTTAGCCACAGCAATCAGAGAAGACAAAGAAATAAAAGAAATCCAATCGGAAAAGAAGAAGTAAAGCTGTCACTGTTTGCAGGTGACATGTTACTATACATAGAGAATCCTATAGATGCTACAAGAAAACTACTAGAGCTAATCAATGAATTTGGTAAAGTAGGAGGATACAAAATTAATGCACAGAAATCTCTTGCATTCCTATACACTAATGATGAAAACTCTGAAAGTGCAATTATGAAAACACTCCCATTTACCATTGCAACAAAAAGAATAAAATACCTAGCAATAAACCTACCTAAGGAGACAAAAGACCTGTATGCAGAAAACTATAAGACACTGATGAAAGAAATTAAAGATGATACAAATAGATGGAGAGATATACCATGTTCTTGGATTGGAAGAATCAACATTGTGAAAATGACTCTACTACCCAAAGCAGTCTACAGATTCAGTGCAATCCCTATCAAACTACCACTGGCATTTTTCACAGAACTAGAACAAAAAATTTCACAATTGGTATGGAAACACAAAAGACCCTGAATAGCCAAAGCAATCTGGAGAAAGAAAAATGGAGCTGGAGGAATCAGGTTCCCTGACTTCACACTATACTACAAAGCTACAGTAATCAAGAAAGTATGGTACTGGCACAAAAACAGAAATATAGATCAATGGAACAGGACAGAAAGCCCAGAGATAAACCCACGCACATATGGTCACCTTATCTTTGATAAAGAAGGCAAGAGTATACAATGGAGAAAACACAGCCTCTTCAATAAGTGGTGCTGGGAAAACTGGACAGCTACATGTAAAAGAATGAAATTAGAACACTCCCTAACACCATACACAAAAATAAACTCAGAATCGATTAAACACCTAAATGTAAGGCCAGACACTATCAAACTCTTAGAGGAAAACATAGGCAGAACACTGTGACATAAATCACAGCAAGATCCTTTCTGACCTACCTCCTAGAGAAATGGAAATAAAAAGAAAAATATAAACAAATGGGACCTAATGAAACTTAAAAGCTTTTGCACAGCAAAGGAAACCATAAACAAGACCAAAAGACAACCCTCAGAATGGGAGAAAATATTTGCAAATGAAGCGACTGACAAAGGATTAATCTCCAAAATATACAAGCAGCTCATGCAGCTCAATATCAAAAAGACAAACAACCCAATCCAAAAATGGGCAGAAGACCCAAATAGAGATTTCTCCAAAGAAGATATACAGATTGCCAACAAACACATGGAAGGATGCTCAATATCACTAACCATTAGAGAAATGCAAATCAAAACTACAATGAGAAAAAAAAAAAAAAACTACAATGAGGTATCACCTCACACTGGTCAGAATGGCCATCATCAAAAAATCTACAAACAATAAATGCTGGAGAGGGTGCAGAGAAAATGGAACCCTCTTGCACTGTTGGTGGGAATGTAAATTGATACAACCACTATGGAGAACAGTATGGAGGTTCCTTAAAAAACTAAAAATGGAACTATCATATGACCCAGCAATCCCACTACTGGGCATATACCCTGAGAAAACCATAATTCAAAAAGAGTCATGTACCACAATGCTCGTTGCAGCTCTATGTACAATACCCAGGACATGGAAGCAACCTAAGCATCCATTGACAGATGAATGGATAAAGAAGATGTGGCACATACATACAATGGGATATTACTCCACCATAAAAAGAAACGAAATTGAGTTATTTGTAGTGAGTTGGATGGATCTAGAGTCTGTCATACAGAGTGAAGTAAGTCAGAAAGAGAAAAACAAATACCGTACGCTAACACATATATATGGAATCTAAAAAAAAAAAAAAAAAAAAATGGTCATGAAGAACCTAGGGGCAAGACGGGAATAGAGATGCAGACCTACTAGAAAATGGACTTGAGGACACGGGGAGGGGGAAGGGTAAGATGGGAGAAAGTGAGAGAGTGGCACGGACATATATACACTACCACATGTAAAATAGATAGCTAGTGGGAAGCAGCCGCATAGCACAGGGAGATCAGCTCGGTGCTTTGTGACCACCTAGAGGGGTGGGATAGGGAGGGTGGGAGGGAGGAAGACACAAGAGGGAGGAGATATGGGGATATATGTATATGTATAGCTGATTCACTTTGTTATAAAGCAGAAACTAACACACCATTGTAAAGCAATTATACTCCAATAAAGATGTTAAAAATAAAAAGAAGAAAAGAAAAAAAAAATTAAAGAACCAGCAAACATCTACTTTAAAGAATAGTTTTGTATGAAGCACTGGGTTTTGTATGATGCCACAAACATCCCCTAAACGCTCTGTCCAGGGTTTGATTGGTCCCATACAAACACTTCTCATTGGATAGAGTAAAACGTGAGTTCCTGGAAAATGGAAAAGATACCAAGATGTATGGCAGAAATGCACTGGAAGTCAAACATAAAGTCCAAACACTGCCACTGTGTAGTTATTTGAGCTTACACAAACATCTGACCTCTTGGGATTTAGACAATACAATCTCCAGCTTCTGTGCAAGCTTTAGTGTTCTGTGCTTCAAAGTACAGCTTCAGACCAGTCCTGTGCTATGATCTAGTTCCAGAAATCTATATCTGAGCTGTCAGTTCATGAAAAGAACATATATAATTATAAAATGAACAGTCTTAAGTTTCTAGGTTACCTCATTCTGGAGAATTCTGCCCTACTTTTAGCATGGAAGGAGAAATTTCATAAGAATTCTTATGCTTTAAAATTTTTTTACACTTCTGTCATCATAATAAGCATGAATTTTATTCATTCTTATAGAATCCTCACTTATTCTAGCATATGAGGTAACGCCAATTGTTCTAATTGTTGGGAAATCATAGTGATTCCCTCTACTTATTTTGTCTTCCTCAATTCTTTAAACTCTTCTTTCGTAAATATACGAAGTAGAAAAAGACCGTATTTGATAGTATTCCAATCTACATGAAGCTCCAATCTTCTTAGCACAAAAAGACTTGGTAAATTTTTGAATGCAGGAAAACAGTTTAATGACCACTCAGATTCACTAGCTGTCAGGTACAAAAGAAAAACAAGTTATTTCCTAATGTTTTGGCTTTTAGGGTATTGCCTCTGGGATTAATGTATACACTCTCCCCTTTACCTACTCTCTTCAACTGGCTAACTCCTGCTTATTGCAAAGATCTCAGCTTAGACATCACATCTTGCAGGAAGTCAAGGCACCCTTTGTTTAACCCAATGGTTCTCAACTGGGTGCAATTTTGCCCCTCCCCTCAGAGGACATGTGGCAATGCCTACAGGCATTTTTGGTTGTCACAACCTGGGGGAAGGTTGCTACTGGCATCTAGTGGGTAGAAGCCAGGGATCCTGCTAAACATCTTACAGTGTGCAGGAGAGCTCCCACAACAAAGAACTGTCTGTCTGAAATGTCAGTAGGGCTGATATTAAGAAACCCCAATTTAAGCCATCATAGCATTTGTCACACTGTATTGTATTTGCAGGGTTTATGCACCTGAGAACAAGAGCATGCCTTGATTTCCACTGCATGTTCCTTGCGTACCTGGGACTCATTAGGCAGATGGTAAAAACGGAATGACGGGCCAGCTGATTAATAAAGGAAATTACAAATAGTATACAAGGAAGCAAGAATAAGACCATAGCATATTCATTATTAACAAAATATTTTTTTAGATTGCCTAGTTAAAATGTTCACAGTTTACAAAGCGCTTTAAAACCGTGATCCAACAACTCAGCTAGGCAAGTAGAGCATAACTTAACTCAGTTTTTACAAAGAAGGCACCAATTCTCAGAGAAGTTAAGAGGCTTGCAAATGTAAATGATAAATAATCTAGCACTGGAGGTATCTTACAAAGCCTTTACTGATTTGTGACAAAGTTTTAGGCACTTAGAAATAACCAGTTGGTTGTGGAGTGGATGTCACACTGTCCCTTTTATACTGCCAAAGAAAAGCTTTAGCTTTGTTCCATAGGAGCCCAATAACCACTCAACTTCAGCTAACAAAAGCAACCAAGTGCCACTGACTCTTGGAAGGTTTGGCCTAATAAAAGAGTGCAATTATGGGATAATGTGTCACTTAGCAATTCCCTTACAGGTGGCTCAAAGGCAAAAGGGACATATCCTAGGTAATGATGAAAATAAACTGCTCCTTGTTAAATCTCTAATCAGCCAGATTGCCTGCACGTTTAGAAACACAGAATATATAGAACGTAGTTTTCCAAAGGAAATTCCCTTGATTTGAAACTCATCTCTGCATACTTATTTGCTGCATTTCTTTGGGCAAATATCTTAACATCAATGTATGTGCCTCAGTTTCCTCAACTGTAAAGTGAGGATTATAATAACAACCATTCCATAGGATAGTTGAGGGGGTGAAATGTCTTCATACACATGAGGCACTTAGAACAGTGCCTGAAATGAAGTGTGCCCAATAATTTTTATCAATCTACTATCTATCTATCTATCTACCTACCTACCTACCTACTTACCTACCTATCCATCCATCCATCATCTATCCATCCATCTAATTTGATGCAAGTGCTATCTTGTTGAAGTTTACCATAGGGTAAAAGACCCCATACTCTGAGGGAATTTCTCTATGGATGTGACATCCATCAATCCATCTGTCTGCCTATATATATCATTGATCTATCTTATCTGTCTATCTATCTACCTATCTAATCTATCATTCATTATTTCTGTATCCTTTCCCAAGTAAAGAATTCTTCCTGGAGATAAATAAGCCACATCAATATGCTATGTGTCTCATACACATCAAATGTCTATGTAAAAACCTACCGAACTACTTTGACTAATGTAGTCAACACATGTATTTCTTGGTTCCCCTGCATCCTATTCAACTTAACTTCTTTGGTAACAAAGCAAATTTTGGGGGGGAGAATTGTCTTACTCAAGAATGCTATGGGAACCTTTCATATCTCAATTTACCTATTTCTGTAACTTTTTTACAAAGCAAATGTATTACTCTGGCAGAAAAAAATCAGTGTTACTCATACTCAAATAATATAAAGAGTCTTTTTAAAAGAAATTGCCACTGACTCCTTCTCCAGCCTTCACCTATATTATGTTAATTACAGTGTTGTTTAAATGTACACAAACATAAAATGAAGCTAGGCATTAAGGCATTAGGCTAAATAAATTGAAGGTAAAACTAAAAATGGGATAAAATGTTAATGACAGTGAAAAATTGGTACTGTTGGGTTTAGTAGCATGTGGCAAACAGTGAGCTGTGCCACCCAGATTGCCCTTCAAGGGAGGATGTGCAGACCAGTTGTGAGGACTGTAGGCTCCAGCTGTCACCTTCTTCAAGGTCTGCCTCAGCTGCAGCCTCCCGGCCCAAGGTCAAGCCTTTCCTGGAGCAGCCTGCATCTGGCAACTGTGCAAGGTTGGGGTATAAAGGCCCCCCATTTCAGCTTGATGGGGGACAGCTCTGACAAACAATGCTCACCCCAGAGCTCCCTGCCAGGTTGGCTGAGGTACTACTGGTCTGCATCAGAGTTCAACTCCTTCATTCTACCCAGACCCGTTCTCTCTTCCTTTCTTCTACAGAGACTGATCTCAAATAAACATCTTACACCCCAAGCTCTCTGTTTCCAGAGAATTTGATCTACAACACAATAAAAAGAAAAGAGCCTATGCTTCTATATTTTTAGTTTGATGACACAAATACCAGAAATGAACAGTTAATGAACAGCACAAAACAGTATTAATAGACTCAAGCCTGTATTTTTCCATCTTCAATGGAGCAATGAGTGAGGGCAACTTGTGTGCTTAAGAATACACTTCTTTGTGTGTTTCCGTTACTCAATAAGCTATACAGCCACACCTAGTAATTAAGAGCTCCAGCAGCTCATCTTCCCATTATGCAGAATAGAAAATCTTTAACGAAATATCACACAAAAGAAGATTCCAGGCAACTGAAAACTGCAAAGCATAAACAATTGCTGGGTGACAATATTGCACTAAACAGGCAGTTATTTCAATGAGGCATTGTACTAGCTACCAATTATTTCATAAAACATTGCACACAACATGGGTGATAATTCCAAAACATACCTCACAGGATAATTATTTAAGGCTGTTCAATAAATGTTTACTCCAAATTGGCAATTATTCCTTTAACAATGATGATACATTCAGAAGGAGTTTGCAAAACCTGGCATAAATAGATAGGCTGAAAGAAACTAGCATGTACCAGAGTCTAATGTTCAAAAGCTTTTAAGAGAGTAAACACAAATGAAAAAAATTTTTTTTTGCTCAACAAGCCATTTCTCTTGTGTTTAATCATCTCTTCAATTCACTTATTCATCAAATACTTAGGTGTCACCTACTTTATATCTTGAGCTGTGGAATGAAAAGAAAGCATCCTGTGGTCAAGGAGGTGCTTGCAACCTGTTAGAGCCCGATGTGATTGACATGTACTTCAAGGCAGGCGTGAAAAGTTGCCCCTGTCTCTCTCCCCATCTCATCCCCTACCCACTTCCCTTTTCTCCAGCCATTCTGGACTGTTTTCTTTTTCTCAACTCTCCAAATCCGACCCTAGTAGAAGCCATTTGCCCCTGCTGTCTTCTCTGTCTATACCTGCACTATCCAGTAGGGTAGTCCCTAGCCACACGTGGTTGTTGAGTACCTGAAATGTGGCTACTCTAAATTGAGATGTGTTTTAAGTGTGAAATAAACACTCGATTTTGAAGACTTTGTACAAAAGAATAACGTAAAATGCACCACGAATAATTTAAGATAGTTATGGGATGAAATAATTTTTGGAAATATTGGGTTCTATAAAATACACTATTAAAATTAATTTTATCTGTTTCTTTTTTAATGTGGCTACTAGAAAAATTAAAATTACTTATGTGGCTCACACTATATTTCTATAGGACAGCTCTGGTCTAGCACATTCTGACGTGTTCATGTTTTCTTCTTGGCATTCTGGCATCAGCTCATTGTCTTCGCCTCACAGAGGTTTTTTTCTGACCATCATTCTAAAGAAGACACACCACCCTCACCCACTCAGTCACTCTGACATTACCCCATTTAACCTTTTTTTTTTATTATAGTAAAAAATATATAACGTGAGATCTACCCTAACAAAGTTTTAAGCATACAGTACCATGTTGTTACTATATGCAGATTATTGTACAGTAAATCTCCAGAACCTTTTTATCTTGCATGACTGAAACTCTATATCCATTCAACAATTCCCCATTTCTCCCTACCCCCAGACCTTGGCAACCAACATTCAACTCTGTGCTTCTATGAATTTGACTAACTTATTTACCTCACATAAGTGGAATCATGTAATATTTGTCTTTCTGTGACTGGCTTATTTCACTTAGCATAATATCCTGAAGGTTCATCCATGTTGTAGCACATGACAGGATTTCCTTTTTTAAAGCTGAGTAATATTCCATTGTATATATCACATTTTCTTATCCATTCATTCATCAATGGAATTTGGGTTACTTCTACCTCTTGACTAATGTGAATAACACTACAGTAAACAGCCACTAAGGAAAACATTGTAGAGCATCTCAAAAAAATTAAAACTAGAACTACCACATGATCCAGCAATCCCACTTCTAGGTATTTATACAAAAGTATTGAAATCAGGATCTTGAAAAGATATTTGCACTCCTGTTTCCATTTAGTTTTCTTTTTAGCACTTATTATTATTTGAAATTACCCTATGGACTTGTTTATTTACTTTTTTAATCATCTCTGTCAGAATATAAGCCCCAGAAGAGCAACTAATACATCTTCTTTACCATTTAAACTACAGCAATAATACAATGCCTGAAACTTAGTAAGTGTTCAATAAATAACTATTGAACAAGTGAATGAAGATGCAACACACACCTAAAGGAGCAGCCAAGTGTGCCAGGGAAGACAGCGAAGGGAGCACTCTAGGTTGAAGGTATTTGGCTAGGTTCTCTAGAAAGAGTAGATTCAATCCACCCTTCTATCTAGCCAACCGTCTTTTTATCCATCTTTCCAACATTGATCCATTTACTCAAAAGACATTTCTTTAGCACTTCTATGTTTCAGGCACTGTGCTAGTTGCAGAGAAATATTGTATCATATACAATAGTGAATATGATTAAACAGGGTCCTACCATTATGTAGCTTACAATCTAGAAGGAAGACCAACTAGTATGAATAGTTACTTAATTACATAAACAATTAATTGTAATTTTGATAAGTGCTAGGGAGGGCAATTTGTCTAGGGGATCAAAAGAGGCTTACATAGGTGAGCAATATTTACGCTAAGACCTGAACAATAAAAAGGAGTTAGACTGAGCAGAGCCCTAAAGGGACAAGGGAGAAAGGGAAGTTCAGAGAAATCCAAGAAATTCAGTTCTTCTGGGGCACCAAGTATGTATGTGAGACAGACAGATTGCCAGTATGAATGTAAATAATTTTACAGAAAGTATATTCATCAGCTAAACACATCTGTATTGATGTAGAATGAAAAATTCAGCAATGGTTCCAAATTTTGAAGGCAATGACACATAACACCTTACATGGAATTTTAATCAATTTTTAATTCTGATGAAATAATCAATATTTATTTTTAGAAAATTTGAAAAGTATCACTAAAAGGAACTTACGATTATCCCTGATATTATTTTCCAAAGATAAGTACCATTAATATCTTAGTTTACCTACCTTGATTTTTTTCTATTTGTATACATACATTTTTTTTTCTACTTGCATATACTTCTTCAACAAAAAGACCTAAGTATAACAATTCTTATGTTCTTATAGGTACCTTTAAAAGAATAGTAGAACCAAGACTCTGAAAGTAACTAACTTTCATTTTTCTAGAAGCATAAATAAAGAAATTTTAGAATCTGTTTTTAAGTACCAAACTCTCCCCTAAAATTTAGAAAGTAAAATCAGTAGTTTTCACCACATTCCCACAAAACCAGTAGTATCACAGGAAGTCTCTGATTGAAAACCAAGGAAGCACCTCAATATATAAGGCAAATACTAACAGCCATAAAGGGAGAAATCGACAGTAACACAATAATAGGGGGGGACTTTAACACCCCACTTTCGTCAATCGACAGATCATCCAGACAGAAAATCAATAAGGAAACACAGGCCTTAAATGACACATTAGACCAGATGGACTTAATTGATATTTGTAGAGCACTTCATCTGAAAACAGAAAAATACACATTCTTCTCAAGTGCACACAGAACATTCTCCAGGACTGACCACATCCTGGGCCACAAAGCAAGCCTTGGTAAATTTAAGAAAACTAAAATCATATCAAGCATCTTTTCTGACCACAATGCTATGAGATTAGAAATAAACTACAAGAAAAAAACTATAAAAAACACAAACACGTGGAGGCTAAACAATATGCTTCTAAACAACCAACGGATCACTGAAGAAATCAAAGAGAAAATCAAAAAATACCTAGAGACAAATGAAAATGAAAGCACAACAATCCAAAACCTATGGGATACAGCAAAAGCAGTTCTAAGAGGGAAGTTTGTAGCAATACAACCTTACCTGAGGAAACAAGAAAAATCTCAAATAAACAACCTAACCTTGCACCTAAACAAAACTGAAAGTTAGTAGAAGTAAAGAAATCATAAAGGTCAGAGCAGAAATAAATGAAACAAAGAGGACAATAGCAAAGATCAATGAAACTAAAAGCTGGTTCTTTGAGAAGATAGACAAACTTGATAAACCTTTAGCCAGACTCATCAAGAAAAAAAGGGAGAGGACTCAAATCAATAAAATTAGAAATGAAAAAGGAGTATAAGAGACTACTATATGTAACCGTATGCCAATAAAATGGACAACCTAGAAGAAATGGACAAATTCTTAGAAAGGTACAGACTCCCAAGACTGAACCAGGAAGAAATAGAAAATATGAACAAACGAATCACAAGCACTGAAATTGAAGCTGTAATTTAAAAACTCCCAACAAACAAAAGTCCAGGACCTGATGACTTCACAGGCGTATCCTATTAAACATTTAGAGACGAGCTAACACCTGTCTTTCTGAAACTGTTCCCAAAAATTGCAGAGGAAGGAAAACTCTCAAACTCATTCTATGAGGCCACCATCACCCTGATACCAAAACCAAAGATACCACTAAAAAAGAAAATTATAGGCCAATATCACTGATGAACATAGATGCAAAAATCCTCAACAAAATACTAGCAATTCGAATCCAACAATACATTAAAAGGATCATACACTATGATCAAGTGGGATTTACCCCAGGGATGCAAGGATTTTTCAATATCCGCAAATCAGTGTGATACACCACATCAACAAATTGAAGAATAAAAACCATATGATCATCTCAATAGATGCAGAAAAAGCTTTTCACAAAATTCAACACCCATTTATGATAGAAACTCTCTAGAAAGTGGGCATAGAGGGAACCTACCTCAACATAATAAAAGCCATATATGACAAACCCACAGGTAGCATCATACTCAACAGTGAAAAGCTGAAAGCATGTCTTCTAAGATCAGGAACAAGACAAGGATGCCCACTCTCACCACTTTTATTCAACACAGTTTTGGAAGTCCTAGCTACAGCAATCAGAGAAGAACAAGAAATAAAAGGAATCCAAATTGGAAAAGAAGAAGTAAAACTGTCACTGTTTGCAGATGACATGATACTACACATAGAGAATCCTAAAGACGCTACCAGAAAACTACTAGAGCTCATCAATGAATTTGGTAAAGTTCCAGGCTACAAAATTAATACACACAAATCTGTTGCATTTCTATACACTAACAATGAAAGACCAGAAAGAGAAATTCAAGAGACAATCTCATTTACCATTGCATCAAAAAGAATAAAATACCTAGGAATAAACCTACCTAAGGAGACAAAAGACCTGTACTCTGAAAACTATAAGATGCTGATGAAAGAAATTGAAGAAGACCCAAACAGATGGAAAGAAATACCATGTTCTTGGATTGGAAGAATAAATATTATTGAAATGACTATGCTACCCTAGGCAATCTACAGATTCAATGCAATCCCTATCAAATTACCAATGGCATTTTTCATAGAACTAGAACAAAAAAATCTTAAAATTTGTATGGAGACACAAAAGACCCCGAATAGCCAAAGCAGTATTAAGAAAGAAAAATGGAGCTGGAGGAATCAGGCTCCCTGACTTCAGACTATACTACAAAGCTACAGTCATCAAAACAGTATGGTACTGACACAAAAATAGAACTATAGATCAATGGAACAGAATAGAAAGCCCAGAAATAAACCCACACACCTATGGTCAATTAATCTATGACAAAGGAGGCAAGACTATACAATGGTGAAAAGACAGTCTCTTCAACAAATACTGCTGGGAAAACTGGACAGCTACATGTAAAAAAATTTGACATTAGATCATTCTTTAACACCATACAAAAAATAAGCTCAAGACGGATTAAAGAACTAATTGTGAGACAGGACACCATAAAACTCCTAGAGGAAAACATAGGCAGAACACTCTCTGACATAAATCGCAGCAATATCTTTTCCGATCCACCTCCCAGAGTAATGGAAATAAAAACAAAAATAAACAAATGGGACCTAATTAAACTCAAAAGCTTTTGCACAGCAAAGGAAACCATAAACAAAATGAAAAGATAACCCACAGACTGGGAGAAAATATTTGCAAATCATGCAACCGACAAGGGATTAGTCTCCAAAATTTACAAACAGCTCATACGGCTTAATATCATCAAAACAAATAACCCAATCAAAAAATGTACAGAAGACCTAAACAGACATTTTTCCAAGGAAGACATATGGCACATGTCTTGGCAACAGGCACATGAAAAGATGTTCAACATCACTAATGATTAGAGAAATGCAAGTCAAAACTACAATGAGATATCACTTCACACCAGTCAAAATGGCTATCATCGAAAAATCCACAAGCAATAAATTCTGGAGAGGGTGTGCAGAGAAGGGAACCCTCCTACACTGTTGGTGGGAATGTAAATTGGTGCAGCCACTATGGAGAACAGTATGGAGGTTCCTTAGAAAACTAAAAATGAGCTACCATATGACCCTGCAATCCCACTCCTGGGCATATATCTGGAGAAAAACAGCGTCCAAAAGGATACACGCACCCTAATGTTCACTGCAGCACTGTTCACAATAGCCAAGACATGGAAGCAACCTAAATGTCCATCAACAGAGGAATGGATAAAGAAGATGTGGTACATATATACAATGGAATATTACTCAGCCATAAAAAAGAATGAAATAATGCCATTTGCAGTAACATAGATGGACCTAGAGATTGTCATACCGAGCGAAGTAAGTCAGACGGAGAGAGAAATATCATATGATATCACTTATATGCACAATCTAAAAAGTAATGATACAAATGAACATTCTGTATTTACAAAACAGAAACGGACTCAAAGACTTAGAGAATGAACTTATGGTTACCGGGGGGGAAGGGTGGAGGGAAGGGATAGTTAGGGAGTTTGGGATTGACATGTACACACTGTTATATTTAAAAAGGATAACCAACAAGGACTGTATAGCACAGGGAACTCTGCTCAGTGTTATGTGGCAGCCTGAATGGGAGGGGAGTCTGGGGGAGAATGGATACATGTATATGTATGGCTGAGTTGCTTTGCTGTGCACCTGAAACTATCACAACATTGTTAATCAGCTATACTCCAATATAAAATTAAAAGTTAAAATAAATAAAATAAAACCAAGGAAAAATGTTGTTCCTCCTCTCAAATATATGGCCAGACACCTATTAGAGTATTATGAAGTCTTACTATAAATAATTAAACATAAGCTGCCAATGCCCCTAGTAAAATATATGAACCAAATATATTTATGGGATGTAGAACCTAAGCTGATTATGATGTGCTTATTCACTTACCTAATCAAGACTGGTTTGTAATTCAAAACAAATGTCACAATCTTTAGAGCAAAGGAAAATTAATGAGCATGAATAGTCTATAACTCTAACTTAAATAAATTAAACCAGGCCAATCAAACCATTCTCAATCAAATCATAAACCCCTAAAAACTGAACACTTGGGAACCAAAATAATAAGGCTCTCAAAAATTTTCTATATTTTATTCTACCCAAATGTGCAAAGATACAGTTTATGACCCCCAACTTTCTTTCCTTATTGACTATAGTATTTATCATTCTGGCCATTAACTAGATTAAGAGCCCCCATTTTTCACCCATCTTTTATTCATACACTTTGCCACATAACTTTGCAATGCTCTCCTACTTTGAGTGAGATGTTCTGCCCCACCCCTTGACTCTGGCTCAGCCATGTCAACAAGCAAATGTGAATCAACAGGGGCTTGGAAACATGCTTGAGTGTTTTAGTTTGTTCCATTGCTTCTCTGTGATTGCCATGAACACAGACTTGAGCTAGCTTGCTCCAGTCATGAATAGCTCCAATCATCACAGCCAAAACTATCCTAGATCAGGCAATAGCCAGTTGATACCAGGTGGGCAAGTAATCCCGGCCCAGATTCAAAGAATGGCCAAGCCACTGCCAGACTAAATTGCCAACGTCCAGACTTGTGAGCAAAATAAACGGTTTGGGGTGATCATGCAAAACACACTATTATTGAGGCAATAGATGACTGATACAGCAACAAATATCTTCATTAGTAGCATTATTTTCACTTCTGAAAAGAAGTCAGAGTATATTGAAAAAGGCAATAAATAGCTATGAATTTTCCTTCTTTCTTTCTAATTAAATTTTCTACAAAAGAAACACCTCAGTCATAGATTATAATTAATCTATGGTAAAACCTTTCTAATGGTTACTATCCATAATATTTTGACCACTTCCAAATTTCCATGATGAGTGTATAAGAAGAGAAAAAGAGCTTATTATTCCTATCAGAATGATAAAGTTACTTTTAACAACTGCTGCTCTTCCAAGTTGATTTTCTTTAAAATTAAGAGCAACATTCTGGTCATCAATTTGAAGTTAGGATTGTCCAAATACATGCAAGGAAGACATGTTTAGAATAACTCTTCTAACAAATTCAAATAAAGACATTCTCAAAAGTATTACACCACTATTACACCATTAAAATCTGTGGGAATAGTATAAGAACCTAAGTAGAATCAGCATTATGAGGGCTCTAACAAGATAAAGTTTATCAGGAATAAATGTCATATTTCAAGCTTGGGACTAATGAATCACTTGTACTTGTAAGTATGGTGTGGGAGAGATGTAACTTAGCACACCAATTACTGAAAACTCAATTACAGTTAATAACACAAAAAGCATGAGGGAGTAAATGTGATTAAATGGAACTGAGGTTCCAGCATTGCTGGGAAAAGGAAAAATTACTAATTTATATTTGACTATATAAGTCAGGATGCATGTTCTAAGGTAGCCACTAAATATGTTAAAGACTTTACAACTAGTAAGTTAATAAAGGGAAAATATGGAATTTAAAACATCTGATTAGTCCACAAGGAGACAAGAATGGAAAGAAAAAACTTAAAGTGGGTGAGACAAATAGAAAACAGATATTAAATATTAACATAAAAACCCAAATATGTTAATGATTGCATTACACATAAGAAAACAAAATTCTCTAGTTAAAAGGCAAAGATTGGCAGACTGCATTAAAAAAATTGTTTGCAAAATCACACCCTAAATATAAGAACACAGAAAAGAATTAGGGTAGAAGAAGATACGCCAGACATCTCCACCCAGAAGATAGCTCATGCAGCAAAACTAATACCAAACAAAGTGGATTATAAGGCAAGAATCATTTCTAGAGATAAAGGGAATGGGGTGGAGGGTGGGAAAGGATGTTCACAATGGCAAAAGAATCAAGCCACCACGAAGATATAACGGCAAAAAGTATATGCAACAAATAGCAGAATAACAGATTCAAAATATATAAATGAAAATTGAGAGAAATAAAAGAATATATAATAGAGAAAATTAACAAAGCCAACTATGGTTCTATGTAAAACCTAGTAAAAATGATTAACCGTTAACAAGACTAATAAAAAACATAAATTATTAATATCAGGAATGAAAAGAAGGTCATTGCTTCAGATCTACACAAGCCAAAGAAAATAAAAATATATAATAAACAACCTTATTAAAATATCCTTAGAGTTTATACATTTTCCCTTATGTATATTATACTTCAACAGAAAGTTTACTTTCAAGAATGTGAAAATATTTAATTTATTGTCATGCTCAAGCAGCACATTTCTTCCCTACTAAACCCTTAATTTCTCAAAGGCAGGTAGAGTGCATTATTTTCTATTACTATCTACAAGAAGGCAGGGGAAAATATATCCTTATTTTTAAAAATTCTACTGTCTCTATTTGCAAATGACATGAAATAATTTTCCAAGGGCATTTTTCACAGAATTAGAAAAAAAAGAACTTAAGTTTGTACAGAACCACAAAAGACCCCAAGTAGCCAAAGCAATCTTGAGAAAGAAAAACAAAGCTGGAGGCATCACACATCCTGCTTTCAAATTATATCGCAATGTTATAGTAATCAAAACAGCATGGTATTGGCATAAAAAACAGACACATAGATCAATGGAACAGAATAGAAAGACCAGAAATGAACCCATGCATATATGGTCAATTAATTTATGACAAAGGAGCCAAGAATATACAATGGGGAAAGAATAGTGTCTTCAATAAATGAGGCTGGAAAAACTGGACAGCCACATGCAAAAGAATGAAATTGAACCCCTTCTAACACCATACGGAAAAATCAACTCAAAATAGATTATGAACTGAAATATAAGACCTCAAACCACAGAACTCCTAAAAGAAAACATAGGGAGTAAGTTCCTTCATGTCAGTCTTGGCAATAATTTGCTGAATTTGACACCAAGAGCAAAGGCAACAAAAGAGAAAATCTACAAGTGGAGCTATACATCAAATTACAAAAAGTTTCTGAAAGCATAAGAAGCCATCAACAAAATGAAAAGGCAATGGGAAAACAAAACAGAAAGGGAGAAAATATTTGTTAATCATATATCTAAGGGATTAATATCCAAAATATATATAAAGAAGTCATACAACTCAATAACAAAAATCAAACAATCCAATTTTTAAAATGAGCAAAGGAACTGAATAGACATTTTTCCAAAGACAGCATACAAATGGTAAACAGGTGCATGAAAAGGTGCTCAACATCACTAATCATCAGGGAAACAGAAATCAAAACCATGATATCACCTCATACCTGTTAAGATGGCTATTAACAAAAAGATAAGAGATTCGTGTTGGTGAGGATGTGGACAGAAGGTAACAACTGTGCACTGTTGGTGAGAATGTAAACTGGTGCAGCCACTATGGGAAACAGTATGGAGGTCCTTCAAAAAATTAAACATAGAACTACCATATGATCCAGCAGCTCCACTTTTGGGTATTCATCTAAAGGAAACAAAACCACTTTCTCGAAAAGATATCTGCACCCCCGTGTCTATTGCAGCATTATTTACAATAGTGAAGACATGGAAACAATCTAAGTGTCCACCGACAAATGAATGGATAAATAAAATGTGATACATATATATTTATTTTTATATATATCTCACATATATGATCTATCACATACATATATATACATAATGAAATATTATTCAGCATAAATATGAAGGAAATCCTGCCATTTGCAACAACACGGGTGGACCTTGAGGATATTATGCTAACTGAAGTAAGTCAGACAGAGAAAGACAAATACTGTATTATCTGACTTATATGTTGAATCTTGAAAAAACCAAACTCATAGGTTACAGAGAATAGACGGTTTTTACCAGAGGCAGGGGGTAAGTGGTAGGTGAAATTGGTGAAGGTGGTCAAAAAGTATAGACTTCCAGTTATAAGATAAATAAATCCTAGGGATGTAATGTACAGTATGGTGACTATAGTTAACAATACTGTATCGTATAGTTAAACGTCGATGAGAGAGTAGATCTTAAAAGTTCTCAACACAAGAAAAAAATTGTAACTATGTGTGGTGATGGATATTAACTAAACTCATTGTGGTGATCATTTCCCAATATGTACATATATCAAATCATTATGTTGTACACCTAAAACTAATACAATGTTATATGTCAATTATATCTCAATCTGAAGAATAAATATTAAAAAACCACCTAAAAACTTCTAACTAAAGACTAAACGTCCTCTTTTCTCAATGTGCGTAACACAGAACAGACACTAATATAAGCTCAATAAATTCTTATTCATTCAGACTCCAGTTCAGCTCACTCACATTGTAAGTCTCAGTAAGCAAAGCAATATGAATCTGAAAGTAGTCACTTGCTAATTTGGTGGCTAGAAGAAACTGAACCGCAAAGAGAGAAGTCAAGACTTAAAACGGATAATGTTGCAAAAATATTCTTTTGGTTGATTATACTTTTCAACATATGTTCAACAAATATTTATTTCAGATGAGAATAATGTGCATTCTTTCATCCATCACTGAATCCCCTCTGCCTATCATAGCCCATGGTACATTTGTATTCAACAAATATTTCTTAAATAATAAATATTTTGTTTTGTGTATCTCCACTTTTATGTTAATTCCTAACATGGAACATCACTGCATTCATGATAATGATTTAATTTGAAATATTTTACTAGTCACACCTTTGTATACTTCTTATTTCTCCAGGCAAAACTACACATCTGTTCGTCTAATGGCACTTAAGAAACTCCTGAATCTGTTAAATGATTAAATTATCTGGGAAGGAACTGAGACTATATTCTGGGACTATGTCCCCATCCAGGATTGAACTGATTTACCAATCCAACCATATAAAAATATAGTATTCATGGAGGTAGTGAGACTTTCAAAGCTAAAAATAAATTTGGATAAACTTATTTTTTATAAAATTTCAAAGATTATATGGCTAATGTATACCTTCAGTGAAACAATTTGCCATCACTGTGAGCAAAAGTAATAATACAGTCACTAAATTATTTTTAAATAAATGCATGAGCTTAATTTCTGTTCCCAGAAATAAAAATGATAACACAATTCTAACTTTCTAAGGAAAAACTATGATAAAATATGATTTAATATATCCTATAAATATTTATATATTATATTTACAGAGAGAGAGAGAGCACACTAGACATACAAATATATTTGCCTTAAGCAAAGCTAACATATGGACAAAAATTAAAATTAATTTATAAAACAAGTTAGTGGTTGACTGTTTATGTTTCTAAGATTTACTACAGGGTTCATGTAAATAAAAGGTAATCCCAGCTCACTTAAATATAACACGTTCATTCATTTGCTTCAGAGTCAGCTTTTCCAGAATTACTCTTCCATCACCAGAGGTGAGCATGAAGAACAGAACAGGAAGTGAAAAACAGCAATTTCTCTAAGTTCTTGGATTTCATCATTATTATATATTTCCCTAAGAACAGATCCTGTGTCTCATTCACTTAATATTCTTTAACTTGCTTGACACACAGTAGGACCTTAAAAATTACCTGTCAGAATCAGGGAATTGTATGCCTGTGTGAGCGGCCTTGTAGCTAAGTTGTGAAATAAGACTTTAAAATCTGTCGATGTGCTGTTCTTTTTTTGTACTACCTGCAATTCAGCAGAGACATCCTTTGCCTCGGGAAGAATGAGGATTGTGAGAGGGGAAAAGCCGAGCGAGAGAAAGTGTCACTATTCAGTATCTGACTTCCAAAATAGTCACTTGAAGCCTGTTTCAGAGACAATACTCTTGAAAGTCAAAGCATTTAAGTGAGAACTGAAATGTTAAAAAAAAAAAAAAAAAGCTGAAAAGGGATTTTGTGTCCAAAAAGAAAGCCCTAAAGAAGCAGAGCATAAAATTTATTCACAAGGAACAGATCAGAAGAAACACAGATGAAAAGCTGAAGGACCCCACCCAAATGGGAAAATTAAGACAGCTCTGTCCAGGAGTAGGGAAAGGGAGAGCCCTAGGAAGACAGCCAGGAGGACGAGAGGAGGGATGACATGGAGGGGCAAGTGTAGGATCTCCTACTGATCCACTGCGGAGCCTTATGATGACCAAGGCAACGCCCCCAGGCCGCTCTTTGTCGTTCCAGTGAATGCCCACTTAGCCTGGGTTAGTTCTCCCTATAATGGTGGCGTTCCTTTTCTTTGCCAAAGGATAAGAGTCTCTCATCAACAGTTGCCTGAACACTGTACAGCAACTGCCCAGCAGAAGTGGTGGTCAACTATTATTGGCTTCAGATTGGAAGGCAGCAGATCTAATAAGGAGGGGAATTTACATAGGAGGCTTGCCTTGGGCAGTCGCAAGACGAGTAGATTTCTGCCCTGGCCTAAAAGAATCTTAAAAGTTTATATAGAGGTCTTAACGGGGTTCAGTCACATACGCAGTCCAGAGGGTCTCAACAACACATTACTCTCTCAAGGCTGCATCCTTGAAACAGCTTCTCTAGGGTGGGAACAGGGGACAGAACGTACATTCCAAGGACAGGGAAGGGGATAAGGAGCCTCCCATCACCTGGGTCCAGCTCGCCGGTCAGCAGGAGGTTACATCCTCTCCATGACCTCCTCCAAATAAGATGCAAAATTTTGTTCAGCCTGCAAAAAAATCTGTACTTACAATGCCCTCTTCCATGGCCCGAGGTATTCTAAGCCCATAAAACACACATAGGAACTCTGAATTCTTAGAATGAGCAGTGTGAACAACAAAGCATCCAGCACCTGCACTTGGCTGGGACTGATCAGAACCAGTTTGAGACTCTTCCCCACTCCAAACCAGGACAGGGTGAAGCTATCCCACACCACACTGTTATTTGAATACGGACATTGCCAAGTCTAGAAACTTAGAATCCTTGAAGATCTACAGCTCTATCACATTTTATATAAAATTGTAATATAAGAGCAGTAAAAATACTTTTTCTTTTTTAACGTAAGTGAAAAAAAAAATCAATACCATGGACAAAGAGGGGGAATATTCTAAATAATAAAAAGGTCTCATAAGTTAAGAGAATTTATGTCATAACTGGTCGGATTATCAGACACCATCTCATGCACCAACTTTACAAATTAGGAGACAAAAGCTTGGATAGGTTAATCAATTTGCCTGACGTCTAGTGGAAGAAGCAAGACAGACCCAAGAAACCACTCCTCCCTGCCACTTGTTACTTAAATTTCAAAAACTCAGCTTTTTTTCTTTGCATCTTGCTTAATTCAGCCATGTAAACAGTTCAACTGCAGCCTTTGCATACCCTATTAACCTTAATTTGCTACATAAAGATAAAACCTAGTACCATGTTCTTTTGAGCTTAGTTGGTGAGACTTTTCTTTTGCAAAACAATCTCTATCTCTGTTCCCTTCTGGAGTGACATTTCCTTTGGTATCCCATAAGTAACCTCCTGTTAACTCCAATTTCCCATTTGCTTTTTATTATGGTTCCATATGAGGTCACTCCATTACCCCATCTGTCTCTAATTAACCTGTAGGCTATTTCCCTGGAAATTATTCAGTATGATTTAACAACTTTAATTTCTAATAGTGGCATGCTAGGATTGAACTGGTATATCTTGAACATAATCAACTTGCCTCATGAAATAAATATGCATATGCCATTTCATAATTTATAAAGTGACTTTGTGTGCATTACTTCTTCACAAATATGTAGGTATACTTACTACTTTATTTTTAAAATACAGCATCTAGGGCTCAGAAGACAATCCAGGTTTCTCTGATTCAAAATTCCATATTCTTCCTACTAGGTCTTCCATACCTTCTTCAGAAAAATTGCTAACGGTGGCCCATGTGTCTCTGGAGAATGAAAATGTACAGGAGCTGAATAAATTCACGTGCAAGCTTCTAATTTGGGGCAGTGAGCAGCCCCAATCATAATGCTGGTCTGTTAATTTTGATTAGGAACAGGAAAGGCGGCCACATCTGGTTGCCAACATTAAACCATCTCCGTCATTAACAGAGCAACAGGCAAGTGGCTTGTAAAGCACTGAGGTCAGCTAGGAAAAAGGGATGAACAGACATCGCATAGGAGTAGGCAAGGACTGGAGAGGAAGCTTCAAGGCAGGTCATTCACTGCAACGGAAGTTTGTGGGGAGAACTGAAGCAGAGCCACTGCCTACCTGCGGATGGCCCATAGCAAGACATGGCCCTGATGTGCCTGTAATCTCCTCCTACTTGCCTCCTCGATTGGCTCACAGTGGACCGGAATATGAAACAGACCTTGCTCCTGAAGACAGGAAGTGATCCTGAGAATGTGAAGGAACTGCATTTGCTGGCCGATCAGAGAGATTGAGCAGGAATGCCCGTGTGGAGGCAGGGCTCTCACGTTGTTGCACTCATCCTCCCCCATACATGGCATTCTGTGAATTTACCCACTGTGCGACTGTCTCACACAGGACAGAATTCAGAAAACTGATCCAGAAAAAATAAGGGGGCACTTTTTCTCTCTTACTGTCCCACCATCTCTCTCTGCTCCTTTCCAAAATCTGACTTTTGTTTGTCCTAGTACTCAAAGGGAACACACTCAGAAAGTTAAAAACTGCTTCTAAATAGGCGCATTCTAATTAAATGGGCTCTGCCACCATTAAGGTGGATGGGGTTGAGTTTCCCATTGGAACACCCTGAAAAAGAAACTACACATTTTCTAAGGCTGTGTGATACATGGTTCTCATTCTGGACTTTACGTTTTTCTTAGACCATAAGATCAAAGTGGCATTATTATACACTGTCCATGTATCATACATATAAACAAATCAAAAAGAGAAAATAGTTTCTTTTCCCCCAGGAAATTTGTAGTTAAATCTAAGATCCATTTCCTTCCAGTCTTTGAATTAGTGACTGGGCTCCCCCAACTGGAGTTTTACAGTACTGCAGTCATCCTTAATGGCTGTCATGATTTAAAGGAATGCTTATGAAGAAAGTGTTTGATTTTTCTTTATAATCTTCATAAACAAAATGACCTCATTAGGGAATTTCAAGGCTCTACATTTTCCCACTCTTATTCTTTGATTTACTGTAACCTTTAATAATTATTTTCTGAGCATCGCTATGTACTAGGTCCTATGCTAAACTCAGTAAGAGCACCTATGGAATTTTTTGCAATTCTGAACATGTAATTACGAACAAGACTTTGAGAAATTAAAGAGCGTCCCAAGGAGGGACTCTGAGGACTGCACCCTGAGAACAACAATTGAGCTAATTACAAGCCTAATTACAAACTAATTACTACATTGAAACTAATTACGAACGTGTAGTCTGAGCAAGAAAAGGCTAAGAGATTACATACAACTGTCTTCACACATCAAAATGTGTCTCATGCAGAAGAGGGCTTAGACTTATCTTGCATTACTCTACAGCAGGGTTTCTCAACCTTGGCAATATTGATATTACGGACTGGATAGTTTTTCGTTGTCCTATGCATTATAAGATGTTTAGCGTCATCCCTGACCCATTAGATGCCAGGGGTGAGAAATTCCAAATATCTGCAGACTTTGCCAAGTGTCCCCAGGAGGGAAATATGATCCACATTGAAAACTGTTGCTCTGGAATCTAAAATGGTGGTTTCCAAAGGGATTTCCAGAGCGGGTATTCAATTAGCAGGACTCTAGATACCCTCTTACCAAAGTGGCTCCATTCTTATATATTTTCATATGGGGTGGGAGATGCTACAGAGAACTTGTACTCAGGTCAACTTCAGGAAAGAAGTTCAAAACCCAGTGTTTGAGCAGAAATGGAACCGTGAGGCTCATGCCGCCTCATGTTCCCCTTCCCTGGAGGAATTCGACAGAAGCATGGTAACATCAGTAGGAGAATCTGTAAAGAAGATTCTAGGCAACAAGTATGTGGTAAGAGGTGTCATTTCTAAGGTCTCCATAATTACGATTTCTTGCCATGATTACATATGGTTGTGTAATCCAGACACAGAAATGGTGGCCACACAGAATACCATTAACTAATTAGCTAGAAATTTGATTAGCTGTTCCCTTTAAGAATTTGAAGACATTTACGGCCATAATTTAAACTGTACCATTTATTTTTGTACCGATCATCCAAAAAACGTAATCCTTTTTAGAATCTATGATTAAAACCCATCTGCCTTCTTTTCATGTTATCCAAAATAGTGAGGACTATTTTACTTTTTTTGGCTGCCTCGGAATTTGTACTGGAATTACAGAAAGAACAAAACTGTGCTCACTGACCACTGAATGGTGATTGTTTTGGGTCATCAATGGCCACATGTCTTAGTTAGAATGTATTTTAATATCTTATTATGCTGCTAATGGTACTATGATTTCATAACATTAAGTTAGATATGATCATACGCCCTCCACTGGAGAAATATCTTTGTCCATTTCACAACACCCTGCCTTTTATCCAGGGGATGAATCTATTTTTTTGAAAACTACCCTAATCCAAAAGGTATTTCCAAGAGGTAAGATGCTTCTCAACATTTCCCAGCATTTCCCCAGAGCAGAAAAGTCAGAAAGACACAAACCTGTAGGGTTGCCTCCAGGCTATGTGTTATTTTGAATCATGAGCACAGTTTAAAGGGCTTTTTCGAATAGCCTAAAAAGAAGCCATTTTAAACTGGTAATTAGAAGCTTATCTGCATACCATTATTTTTTTAATTAATTTTAAGCCGCAGAGGGCTTTTGAATGGTTGACTAGCCCCGTTACTGAGTTTTTATAAATGCTTCGGTTATTAGATAATTTTTTTTAATTAAAAAGACAGTGGAGAGCTCCACTGATCAGACCTATATTAGTTCCCCAGATTATTTCTAAGCCTCGAAGGTTACTTGTGTAGGTTGGCTTTCCTCAAGTCAAAAATGGCCCTTCTGCAGAAAGTACAGATCAAGTCTATATGCCTCCTTTGAAATCTGACCACTGATTCCCATCCCTAACCCACAGGATATCTGTGAGAGTCACTACCAAAATGTTAACCCATCAGTTTATTTAATGAGGGCTTATTCATTTCCAAGATACTTATTACACTGAGAATGCCTACATTAAACTTGATGCCTTACAAAATGGGTTTTGAATATTAAAAACACTGGATTGAAATTAAAAGAAAATTAAGGTCACAGCACCTTGAAATTCATTCCCTTTCTATTATCAATGAGTTGTGTGATTTTGAACAAGCCAAGCCCTCCTCCTAGGATTCAGTCTTTCCACCTTATTATTATTAGGGTAGTTCTTATTTTTAAATAAAGTTATAGAATTCCATATTCTGTAGGCAAACTAGGAAATAGAACATCTTGTGCTTTTTAAAAATAAGTACCACAATTATATCTCCATTCTGAAAATATTTGCTATGGTCCACTCATTCACTTAACTCCTGTGTTCTTCCATTGACTCAAGATACAGAAGAAACATTTGAAACATTAAAAACAAAAAGTCAAGAAAAAAATCTTCCACTGTGTTCCAAATTAGTTTATTGTTATTTGGCTTATGTTGTTGGGTTATAGTTTTAGATGAAGAAGGCTGTGCTTATTGGTGCTTTCCACTCTGGCTGGGCTATATATAGCTGGGTTCTCTTCAGTGGATTCAGACCGATCTGCTCAGGCCAAGCAAAACACCCTGTGCCCTTATTCTCAAGGACATCCTGAGTAAGAGTGCTGAGCTGAACAAATTAATCTATATCTTCACCCACTACTACGGTAAAAACAAATTTTCTTATACAGGACAACCTATGCATTTAGCATAATTTAACATTTCAGATACGGTTATCAAGGAGGGGAATTCACACACTTCTGCTTCTGTATCTTTGGAAAAATGTTGCTGAATGCCTAAGGTAAAAACAAATTCATCCTCAGATAAAAGTAAATAGACGTTTGAATAAAATGAAGTGACAGCAAGTTCATCAAAATAGATGTTGTAGCTGCTATATAATTGCTCCATCTCCACAAAATGCTCACTAGTTTTTGTCTTTACCCTAAACTCTGCTATGCTTCTTCATAGGCATAGGGGAAGAAACTTCTGACTTAGCCAGATTTGATTAAAAAAAAAAAAACAATAAGGCTTGAGTAGGAAAGATGCTTGAAGTGTTCTGACTCATAAGAGAGTCAGAAGACCTATAAGAGAGCTGCTCATTCCATAGCAACATTGCTCCCACCAAACCCAAAACTTAAGGTCAGCTTCAAAGCTTGAGAGGCAGGACATGATAATTAATACTGAGTAATATTGCGTGCATATACCTAACCACTTTTCATGTATTACATCATTTAATCTTAACAACTGTGAAGGTTAATTTTATGTGTCAACTTGATTGGCTGAGGGATTCCCAGATGGCTGGTGAAACATTATTTCTAGGTGTGTCTGTGAAAGTTTCTCCAGGAGGGATTAGCACTTGAATCACAGACTGAGTAAAGAAGATCACTTTCACCAATGTGGGCATCATTCAATCTAAAGAGAGCAAAAAGATGGAGGAAGAGCAAATCCCCCTCTCTGACTGAGCTAAGACATTGATTTTCTCTTGCCCTTAGACATTGGCACACCTGGTTCTTGGGCTTTTGGACTCAGACTGGGACTTACTTGCACCATCAACTCCCCAATTTTCAGGACTTTGCACTTGGACTGAATTACACCACTGGCTTTCCTGGTGCTCCAGCTTGCAAATGGCAGATCTCAGAGCATGGGACTTCTTGGTCTCCATAACCATGCGAGCCAATTGCTATAATAAATCTCCTCTTTTATATATATATTTATATATATACATATATATATCCTATTAGTTCTGTTTCTCTGGAGAGCTCTAATACAGTAATCTTATAAAGTAAAATCAATTATTATCTCCAATTTATGAATGAAGAAACACAGGCACATATAGGTTCAATAATGTGCCTTTGGTTGCACAGTATCACAAAAAAAGCAAGGATTCAAGTTCAGACAGTCTAGTGCCTTGTCCTCATTCCTAACAAGTAACTAACATAACAAAACAACAGTAACAACTAATATTACTATTAACTATTATTGCATGTCTGTTACATGGCATTCACTATGTTATATCTTTTCTCACTTTCTCCTTATGAACCAAGGGTTAGTACTCCCATTGTAAGATTCTAAGAGGTTAACTAAATAGCCTGATGTCACATAGCTTGTAAATGAGAGCGCATGAGTCTAAGCTTCTGCTTTTAAAGTACTATCTGCTCTGTTTCATGAGCATATGAGGAGTGCCATATTCTGTAGTTGTGAGAAAATCCAAGGATGCTGAATAAAGTTCCAGGCAGCTAAGAGCTAATCAACCAACAGAATATGAACAGACTCAGCATACACCAATACAGAAGAATAAAAGCTAAAGCAGAGATATGAATTAAGCAACTTTATAGTTGAGACAAATCCACTACTGTTTTTAGACACAAGTACGACCCTTTTCCAGCCAAGTCTCACTCCACATGCCAAGAGGACCTGACCACCAAAAGCCCATGTTCTCTCTTCTGGACCATGTTTTAATTATCCAGGACTTCATAATTCCGTACCCAAATGGTCTTGAGCCCTGGATCCAACCTCCCCAGGGCCAGCTACACCAACAATGTGCACACCCAACGATGTTTGGCTGGGGCAGTAGTTTAAGGGGTGTAAGTGGAGCTTGGATATGCAAGCTGGGGTATCTGTCTGAAGATGGAAAGAGATATCAAGCAATGGGCTAGGGCCTGGGGCACTTACACCATCAGCACAGGATTATGATAAATCCAAGAATTATAAACTTGAACCTGGCCTTCCAGGATAATATAAAGTTATATTTGTCAAAAAAAGGACAGAGCATATTTTATGTATTAAACGTTTGTAAGTCTGATTTATAACTTTTAAAGACCTATGTCCTGTAGATCTCCGTTTGCACTCTTACCTTGAGTCCCAAAATGCCAAGGGCAGGCCTGAGCCGGCTCATTTCTTTCTTATCCTTTCCCTTCCCACCAGAGGCAAATATGCTGCAATGAGCTCACTGTAGTATTCAACTGGCAGTGGTTAACAAACTTGGTCTGGGGCTCCACTGAGGACACTTTCCAGAGAGACTCATCAAATCTTAGTTAAAGATGACTTCCTATAGCGTCACTCCTCAGTCTCTTCTGAAGACAAGGAAAAAAAAAATCACCTGTTGTTGTGTAGGAACTGCTATTTACATAACACTTCAATGTTTACTTCATTGGAAACAGCTGTTTCATCGATTTATTTCAATGTTCATTAGGTTGACACATAAGATTATGGTGTGCTGTCTACATGATGCCAGAACAATCAGATGATTTAATCAAATTCAGTCCAACAAGCAGACAATTTACTTTGAAAGAGAAATTAGTCCATTTTGTTTGCTTGTTTTTTTTAACGTTTTTTATTTATTTATTTATTTATTTTTGGCTGTGTTTGTTGGGTCTTTGTTTCTGTGCGAGGACTTTCTCTAGTTGCGGCAAGCGGGGGCCACTCTTCATCGCAGTGTGCGGGCCTCTCACTATCGTGGCCTCTCTTGTTGCGGAGCACAGGCTCCGGACGCACAGGCTCAGTAATTGTGGCTCACGGGCCTAGTTGCTCCGCGGCATGTGGGATCTTCCCAGACTGGGGCTCGAACCCGTGTCCCCTGCATTAGCAGGCAGATTCTCAACCACTGCGCCACCAGGGAAGCCCCTGTTTGCTTGTTTTTTTAATTGTTTGTTTTTTTTAACTATCAATTCTACTAAATCAACAGGGAATCAGTCATCCTCTCCACTCCAGCCAATACAATTCATGTAGCAATAAAAAAAAAAAAAAAATTCAGGCACAAAGTCAGGCTATTAGTCAATGAATTTGGTTTTAGTACTTATCTTCATCGAGCATCTAAGCCCATACTCCATAATGATGAGACATCTGCATGGGAATGCTACCCAGCATGGGTCAGAACGCCAAAGATGATGGACACACAAGATGCACTGGAACAGACACCCACTCGAAGAAGGAGTCTTTGAGGGAGGTGGCTAGGCTAGACTTACCAAGTCACGGTGACTGTAGTCACCTCTCATTCTGACATGTGTGAGTTCACAAAATCCAAAATACCTCCATACCACATTCCTACAAGCTTCCAGCATTCCTTCACTAGTAAAGCATAGGGAGAGCTTAAATAAAGGTGACCTTATAACCATCTGCACCATCATCTGGTGCCCCGGGATCAACTGCCTCAACCCATTTCCTGCTTAAAAAGAAGGGGCAGGATGTCCTGTAGCAGGAGATACATAAATAGACTTTGAAACCCAGAATCCAGTTGCTTAACACTGTGTGAGATTCCCATCACTGACAACCACGCTGTGGCATATTTATAAATTGAGCATCTAATTGAAACCCATGTGAGAATATACCCGATTCATTTTCCGTGGGTGGCTGCCAGAAGTAATATAGAGCAATGGGAAATCATTAAAGAAGTAGCCTCAGCAGCCTTGGAGAAAGTGCCTGCTGATTTGGGGAGGGCACCTTAGAGAAGTGATGCTCTCCCATTTAAAGACAGAAATTCCTCTGGCCATAGAAAGCAAGCTACTTTCCAATCTAACCTACAAGTCACTTGGGTCATAGTACAAATTTGGAAGGCCGGATGCAAGGAGTGAATTTTACTGATCATTTCCCCTTCCCAAACAGCATGATCTCCCAGAACTGCTTTGTTAGAACACAGTAGATCACAGCTTGTGGTAGGTAAGGCCGCAGCCCAAGCTAAACAATTTCATTAGGCACATGCTGACTTAGCCCAGATTGTTTCCTTCGGGTCCTGGATCCTACATGGAATTGAATCATCCTCCATCATAATTACCAGAAGCACCAGAAGCAGCTGTTGCTTCCTCCCCACTGCTAGTACCGGACAGCAGGCAGCCTGAGGGTCCCATCATCTGACAATGACACACTTCATTGCAGTGTGCATGCCTGTGCATTCCACAGCCTGAGCCAGAAGCTGTTACCTGCCCACTTGCTGCAGAATATGGTGTGGAAACTTCTCTCCACATCAACAGAGCATAGCGAAGACAGGAATACTACTCTCACTAAACACAAAAGAGTTACAAACACTAAGTTTCACTGAGACATGAACTACAGAGTACTACTGTCAATATTAGTCATCAGTTATTTATCCCCACTGTGTGCTAGGCACCAAGCTAAGCACTCTATATACACGATTTCACTTCTTCCACCAAAAACGTCTCTGGGATTAAAAAGTTATACAGTCAACCATCAGAGCAGAAGGGAAAGTATAACACACTCTCTTCTTTGCACGGAGTCTTTGAAAATAAGAAGGAGGGAGAAGACATGGAGTCACTGCTCCAGAAATTGTAGACTGAGGGGGGATAATTTCAGGTACTCACTAAACATTTGCGGTCACCTACTATGTGGTCTGCACTAGATGCTGGGGACACAATCAGAGACAGTGACATGGGCTTTACACTAGAGGAATATAAAGGGGGTGATTTTTAAAAGTGTTTTGAGAAAGAGGAGGGATACTATTTGGTAGAGAAGGTGAGGAGGATGAAGGGGCTAGCTAGGCATTGCAGCATCCCCAGGGGAGGAATTGAGTCCAGAGATGACACTTGCCCTGAGCGGGTGGGGAGCGAGGGTGGGAAGGGAAAAGGGAAGGGAAGGGAAGGGAAGGGAAAAAGGAAGGGAAGGGAAGGGAAGGGAAGCAGGAGAAATGAGATTTTATAAAGGTGTGCTTCCACAGACCCACATTAGAAGAGAATCAAGAACTAGCTCTTCCAAGATCTGTGCCCCCATGATTGCTGTAGGATACTAAACATCAGCTACTCTGGATGGGTCTTAATGTTTTGGAGGGCAGACGACAACCTGAGAATCTGATAAACTATGTACATAAAGACACATGTATACACACATGCACAACTTTATATAAATTCTCTGAAATCTATCCATGTTCTAAGATCTCTAAGACTGGAGAATTGGGCTGGGACAAATATGTCCTCAAAGGGGTTGAGAAGAGCCCAAGTACAAGAAGGTGTGAGATACATGGAGACAGCCATAGCCCCAAGGATCTTAGTATTGGTGGGTATTCATTATACACAGTAGATAATTCAGAGACAAATATTAGCCAGCACCCTTCAGCAATAAAGGAGAGATCCAGAAATGACCTACTGATCAAAGAGGTGAGAGAAGCCTTGGAACAGCTTAGAAGAGTGGCAGTGTAAGTAGTTGTCAGCAAAAAAAAAAGTCTTATTAGTTAAGGAAGCCCTGTATGCTTTCTACCATGAAGTGAGTCACTGTGGAGGCAACCAAGATCATCAGTCCTTATTCACAAACATCTGGGGGAAAGGCTAACTTGGAAAGTTCTTTTATTGTACTCCCTGTGTATAACATAGGAATGAATGTCAGAAGACCTGGAGGAACTGGAGTCTTGGAGTCTTGGCGGCTGAGTCAGCTATATATGCCTTGAAAGGAAACCACCTATGAGTTCCCACTGGAGGGTGTTGGCCAGGAGTAAACAACAAAAACAAACCAATTTAGTCCTTATGACAGACCGAATGAGATTATTACCACAATCTTAATGAGGAGGAACAAGCCTGCCTAAGGCTATACAGCTAGAAAATGCAACTCTCTGTAAACCGAGGTCCCCACGTCTCCAGAACCTGTCTTCTTAATCACTGCACTCGACTGTCTCCCAGGCAAAGGATTCCGGGCAAGTGAAAAATTACATGGAAAAAGTAGGACAAGAATCTTACTCGGAAAACATCTGCTCTCTTCAGTCTTTGCTTCTCTGCGGAATAGACGTGCTGGGGGAATTTTCTGTACTCCAGTTACCTTCATCTGCCTTACCACCAACTAGCCCTCTGGTATTACAAAGCACGCTAGAATGCTACCTTACCCCGGACTACTTTGTTTATCCCTGCTGAATGTTCTTTCTTTCTCTTTGCAAGGAATGCCTATCATCAATGCAGAAATTCAATTACTGTTTGGATTTATTTATTCATTTGTTTGATGCATGGCACGCCCCATTCAGCGCTACGCTCTGAGATCACCATATCCGACAAAGGGAGACAGTTTACATGTTCAGCCTAGACATAAACCAAGCTGACTCTGGCTCAACAATGCCGTATTACCGCCTCCAGCGAGCCGTGCTCATCACGTGACCTGTTCTTTACGCGTAGGCAGTGATCAACGGTGACAACAAATACCACGGCTGCAGTAGCGGAGGCTGGAGCAGGAAACGTCCTTCCAGAGGCTACCTTTCGTATTTGGCAAATGAAACAGAACCGGCCTTGCCCAGCACTTAACTGCGAGAGCCCCCGGGAGAAGGTGAGCCTTTGCCCTACGAGGCTTATGGGAAGTAGATTGTTTTATTTCCTTCCAAAGAACAGGTTGATACAGTCATTGTCTCACAGGTTACGGCAAAAATAAGAGAGGAATTCTGATTCTGTCTAAGTTGCCTTCACATTTATTTAGGACTTTGCTTGTGTACTGGACTCTCTTTGCAATTCTCACCGGAGCACATGGAGCATTCCTGTCTGAATTCCTGGCACAAACAGACTGCGGAATATACTGAGTCATCAAGAGAGTGCAATTAATTAGTATCAGACACAGCAGTCTGGGGCCAGCAGAGGTGGCACCCAGAGTCATTTATGTAGAAGTAGTACTGTGAGGAGGGAGGAAAAAACCATAAGTCAGAGAGTCAGATATAGCTGGGTTCAAATATCTGCTCTGCCACTTATTTGCTGTGAGACTTTCAGCAAGTCACTGAGTGTTTTTCTCTTAGAAGCTGGTGATAAAATCTACTCTGGATGGAGTGTGTGAGGGCTTGAGATGGGCATAGGCATGCCCTCAGTTATTCATTGTGATGATGATGATTCCACGAGGGACCATCAAGAGCCACTACAGAAAGGAGACATAAATCTGAAGTCTGGGAGATGACCCAGAAATGTGAACCAAAGACCATAAATCAATGAGTAAAAAAGTAATAAACCAACAACAATTCACAGAAAGAAAGGGAAGGCAGTTCATTTTATTCACCGTTCATGGGGCGGCTTATTTTAAAGGAGTCCGGTTGCCTTCTGGAGCCCCTGGTGTTCTGTCTCTCTACCAAGATGTCACCAATGAATTCTGATCCCTCTGAGTCCTGCAAGCTCACCTGGGCCCTGGTGGTAGCTGTATGATCAGTCTTTTTCCTTCTCTTGAAAGCAGAAGCCCTTCATTACTCTGAAATTGGGAAAAGCAAAGAGGCACAGTAAGGATGCCTCTTTTCTCATAGAATTCACCTGCTAAGTTTCTGAGGTTTTAGCCATGGTTTTAAATGATGCTTGCTCTAATTGGATTTGATATTTTCCAAAATTCTTTCTGGGTCAAAATATATAATTTTATGCTGCTATGGTATAACTCTTAGCTGTGTCAAAGGCTTTTTTCCTTCTTCCTATTTATATCTGTACAAGAACTTGATCATAGTATAACTCCTATTACATGGCAATCTTTATTTGTACCTCTGTCCATCCACATGACTGTAAATTCCTTGAGGGCAGAGACTGGATTTTATTTCCCAAAGACCTAGTCTGCTTTTTAGGAAAAAAATTGTTGTGCAATAATGTGATTGCTATTATGTGAGTGGATGCTATGAACCAACACATGGCAATATTGTGAATTTATGTCCCAGTTTCCTTTTCAAGCAAAATATCTAAAATTACCTTGGGGAAAAGGCACTCTCCAGATTATGTTAGTGTGAAAATGTTACCTACTTGGTCATTACTATCAAGTTAAGCTTTGAGAATTAAAATCGTGCTTTCAGGGCTTCCCTGGTGGCACAGTGGTTGAGAATCTGCCTGTTAATGCAGGGGACACGGGTTCGAGCCCTGGTCTGGGAAGATCCCACATGCCGCGGAGCAGCTAGGCCCGTGAGCCACAACTACTGAGCCTGCGCGTCTGGAGCCTGTGCTCCGCAACAAGAGAGGCCACGATAGTGAGAGGCCCGCGCACCGCGATGAAGAGTGGCCCCCGCTTGCCGCAACTAGAGAAAGCCCTTGCACAGAAACGAAGACCCAACACAGTCAAAAAAAAAAAAATTAAAAAAAAAAAAAAAAATCGTGCTTTCAAGAAGATAAAAGCTGTAGTTTTTACAAGCAGAGTTGTACAATATGTTTACAATGGAACAGTTCATATGAATTACCTAGAAATATCTGAACTGAATGCTGAATATCAAGCATTCCCTTCTAAAATGATTTTTTGGGAGGGTTGCCATTTCCCTTACTAGTCCCACTGGTAAGTAACAACTCAATCTCCAGCTAAACTGTATAATTCCAATCTGCTGTAAGGCTACACATTGCATCCCTAACCAACGTCAGTCACCTTACAATTATGTATCAGTCAACCACAAGGTGAATTAACAGTAGTGATAATAGCTATCATTTATTAGGTGAATATGATCTGTATATTCATTACCTGACATGGATTATCTCATCTTCTCTTCAAAACTACCCTCTGAAAGAACACTACTGATATCCCCATTTTATAGCTAAAAAAACTGAAACCCAAAGAGGCTATGTCACTGATCCAACAGGCATGCAGATGTGTTCATCCCAAGTCATCCACCATATCTGGGGTGGAGGAGAAAGACTTGGAGGGCATGCCTGAGTGACAGTGGGCTAGTGACCACCTTCATTTATTTTACAGAAACTCTCTCAGCTATGCATTTGATATCACTTTGTTATGATGATCTGTCTTGGTATTTGCATATCCTGTAAGAAACAACCCTCAGTTAGAAGCAAAGAAATGATGCATTTTAATATGAAGCAGTGCACATCATTAGTTATCATTGTATTTGTCTATGAACACCATAAGGAACCAAGTTTCATAATTTCCAAACTTCCCAGAAAGATAGCAAGAGAAATACATGAGAGAGAAACACAGTGTAAAAACACATAAATCTCCAGACCACTCTGCAGAGGCACTACTCTTGGACAGTCAGGGAAGGAAAGTTGTACTTGAAGTGAAAAGAAAGCAATACTTTATACCTAGTCCATCTATTTTTATGTGTATGAGAATCATCATTATTTCTGAGTTTGTGCATTACAGTTCCAAAACCTTAAAGTGATGATCTCTGATACTGAGTGAAGTTTGTTGTTGCTCTGAAAATGATGATGGGTGGGCCTGGTTGCAGGAGTATTATCTTTGTATAGAAAGGTGACACTGATGGCCCACAGTGAATTTCAATGGTACGTTGCTTTCTTGGTTTTAAAAAGGACTCTTTCTTGATCTATCAGCAATTCTTAAGAGACTGCTTGGCACCCACAACTAGGAAAAGAAAACTGGAGCTAATGGAATTGAACCTGAAAACACGGCTTAATTCACCCAAACTCTAATACAGTTTCAAGAGACAAGTGTAGCAGAGTGGAAGAGAAGGAGGGATGGAAATCAAGTCAGCTGTATAGAAAAAATGTATTTCTTTGCATAATCACCCCTGAGAAACGCCTTTTTCTAACTTGCCCTTATGGGCATACCTTGTTTTACTGTACTTTACTGCACTTTGCGGATATCGCGTTTTTCACAAACCGAATTGTTCGTCACAACCCTGCACTGAATATTCGATCAGGGCCATTTTTCCAACAGCATTTGCTCACTTAGTGTTTCTGTGTCACATTTTGGTAATTCTCACAATATTTCAAACTTTTTCATTATTACCGTATTTGTTATGGGGATCTGTGATCTTTGATGTTACTATTGTAATTGTTTTGGGACACCACGGACCATGCCCATATAAGATGGTAAGCTTAATGGCTAAATGTTGTGTGTGGTGCTCTGACTGCTCCACTGACTGGCAATTCCTCCATCTCTCTCCTTCTCCTCAGACCTCCCTATTCCCTGAGACACAATATTGAAATTAAGCCAATTAATAACCCTACAGTGGCCTCTAAGTATTCAAGTGAATGGAAGATTCTCACATCTCTCACTTTAAATCAAAAGCTAGAAATGATTAAGCTTAGTGAGAAAGGCATGTTAAAAGCCAAGATAGGCTGAAAGCTAGGCCTCTTGCACCAAACCATTAGCCAAGTTGTGAATGCAAAGGAAAAGTTCTTAAAAAAATTAAAAGTGCTCTCCAGTGAACACTCAAATGATACCCGTTCTTCAGTCCATGCATCAAGGAGTCATTTTGACCTTCAAGTCTTGTTAGTAAGAAATATATTTCATAATCAAATTAAAACAAACAAGCAAGTAAAAGTGACGTAGATGCCCAATGTCAAAATAAGCCCAGGAGGTAATTAATGAGTTGTGTGATGTCAAAGTCATTAGCTGGGTATCAGAAGGGCAGATGTTACAAGTTCTGTGGGGTGCACAGAACTGAAAGGCCAAACCAGGGAATATGAGACAACAGAAAATGTTAAACAAGTAGGAGATTCTGGCAATACAAAGATTTTGCCAAATGGTGCTTAATTTATATAATAACAGTAACACATACCATTTATTAGGTGCCTATTAGGTGCCAGACATTGTTAAGCTTTTTACATAGTTATGTGATTTAATCCCTTCATTAGCTCTATGAGAGAGGAATTATTATCTTGATTTTATATATGAGGAAACTGAAACTCAGAGAGATGGAGACTCTTGTCTAAGGTCACACAGCCATAAAATGAGAATGAGAGAAATAAATCCCGATTCTGTTAGACTCGGAAGCCCACTATTCTTAACACCATACAAAATCCCTTCCTTACGTTTTATACCACTAAGTATAATGTGTGTCCTTTTAAGGATGTATCAGTGGATTCTTCAGACAATGTTACAATCCATCTAAATCTATCTAAAGGTTCAAACCCTTTGGCTTAGCTGGGCTCTTGGTCCAGCTCCCTCCAACCAGCCTTGCCCCTTTAGCAACTGTATTTTTTGGCTTTTAGTTGTTTATTCAGAGGCTAAACCCAAATCCATATCCACATTAGCCAATGCCATGTGTTTAGTGCTGTGAGTTGTTCCCTTTTCTTGTCTCCTGGCTCCCTTCAGAATCTTTATAGTGTGTTATTTCTGGACCAGTTGCTCACTGTGACAGTGTGGAAAGACTCAGAGCATCTGCCAGCTTCCTGCCAGATGGCTGAACTCCAGTGAATGGCCACGGACCTATGGACTATGCCTAATGCTTTTCTGCTTAATGCAGAAACTCCTGCAGAATGTCGCATGTTGCAAGCCTGGGATTCGACTAATGTCTAGGAGATGCTAAAATCTCAATAATAATGATGGTGATGATAATGTCCAAGTACTCTGAGTGCTTCCTATGTGTCAAGCACAGCTTCAAGCACTTTAAAAGCATCATTTAATAATGTTCATAACAAGTGAAGGAAGCAGGTATTATTACTAGCCTTGTTTTACAAGTGAAGAAACTGAGGCCTAGAGAAATTAAGTTACCCAAGTCCACAAAGCTGAAAAATAACAGAGCCGAGTTCCTGACTGCTTCCTGCACTGTGTTCTGGGAAAGCAAAAGTTTGGGATATATTTGTTCCACAAAAGGGAGCTAAGACCCAAAGCATCAATCAGGAGGAGCAAAAGGCCCCTCATGGAAGCCTTGTTGATGATGGTTCATTCATAATGGGAAAGAAAATAGTAACAACTAGCTCATATTGAGCTCCTTCTTTGTGCCATTTACATATATCCAGTCACGTAATCTCACAATAACCCTGTGAGATTCGTCTTAATATTAACTCCAACTAAAAGAAGAAGAAACCTAGATTTTGAGATCAGTATGTTCTGCAAGGACATATTTGGTAAAAAACCAATACTGTATCAGATGGTTACTACCATAGTAATGCTGTGTAACAAACCACAACAAAACTTACTTGCTTAAAACAATCATAATAAGTTTAGCTTACATTTTTCAAATTGACACTTTGGCTTGATTTGACTGGGCAATTCCTCTGTCCTTCCTGGGATTCCTCATGCACCTGAGGTCAGCTGCGGGTCAGGCAGGCAGTTTTGCTGATTTTGACTGGGCTCTTTCATCTCTGTAACTCAGCTGGAACAAGTGAGTTGACTCAGCTCTGTTTACATGACAGAAGCAGAGTCTCTAGAGAACATACAGATATGTACAAGGCCTCTTGAGGGCTATGGTTGGAAATGACACACCATGCTTTCTACCGCTTTCTGTTAGTCAAAGCAAGTCACAATGCCAGCTCAGATTCAGGGGTTGGAAAACAGATGGGAAGGGCTGCAAAATCATACTGCAAAGAGCACAGGTCTACGAAAGCAAGAACAATCATTGCCCTTTTTGTAATCATGTACTGCAAAGCAGAATTCAAACCCAGTTCTAACTCCAGAGTCCTTATTGCTATAAACTACCTCCAATACAAAATTCAAGTTTGCACACCCTTAAGTAGAACATTCAGGAAGTGCATTTATATCTCTTTCCTCTAAATATTTTAAATATTTCATGCCACCCTCTTTCTGCTTACGTGTTTTCTAAGGAGAAGTTACATGTAATTCTTATCTTCACTTCTCTGTAGATAAGGTGCCCCCCACCCCCGCAACCCCAGCTTCTTTCAAGATCTTTATCTTTGATTTTCTACATTTGAATATGGTATGCCTGGGTGTAATATGTTGGGGTTTGTTTTTATTGTTGTTATTTGTTTTTATTTGGCATTTATCCTGCTCAGTGTTCTCTGAGACTCCAGAATCTGTGGCTTGGTGTCTAACATTAATTTGGGGACATTTTCAGTCATTATTACTTCAAATATTTCATCTCTTCTTTTCTTTTTCTTCTCCTTCTGGTATTTCCATTACCTATGTTACACCTTTTATAGCTGTAACTTTCTTGGATATTCTGTTCCACTTTTTCCAGTCATTTTTTTCTTTGCTAAAAAGCAACTAAAAAGTTTTGAAAGTTTCTACTGACATATCTTCAAGCATAGAGATTCTTCCCTAAGCCATGCCCAGTCTACTGCAGAGTCCACCAAATGCATTTTCATTTCTATTTCATTGTTTTTGATCTATAGCATTTCTTTTTGCTTCTTAGAATTTCCATCTCTCTACTTACATTATCTACCTGTTCTTGCATTTTGTCTACTTTTGCCATTAGAGCCTTTAGCATGTTAATCATAGTTGTTTTAAATTCCCAGTCTGAGAACTCAACATCCCTGTCATGTCTAAATCTGGTTCTGATGCTTGCTCTGTTTCTTCAAACTGTGTTTTTTGCCTTTTAGTATGCCTTATAATTTTTTATTGAAAGCAGGACATGACAGAATGGATTAAAAAAAAAAAAAAACTCCAGTAAATAGAGCTTTAATGATAGGGCAGCAGCAGGTATGGGAGGGAGGGGAAACATTCTATAGTCCTATAATTAGGTCTGTCTTTGAACCCTGAGGCTGTGAATTTTACAAGTATTTCTCAATTTCACCTCCCCTATTAGGTGGGACAGGATGGCAAAGGGGGGGATGGGAAATTTCTTCCCCCAGGTCAGTTAGGCTCTGATAGAACCCCAATAGGTTAGGTTTCTGGTAGAACAGTTTCTCTTAAGGGCAGGCCTTGTTAAGAAGAACAGAATTCTCTGGCATATTGCAAAATGGTTCCTTTTCCTCTCCCCCTACCAGAAGGATGAGGGAATTTTCCTCCAATATTCACTATGAAATACTAGTAGAGCTCCTAGCAGTAAAACTCACAAAAGTGTGGAGACTCTCCTCTATCCCTCATAGAGTTCTTAACTCTCAAACTTGTCCACACTGAGCCTCCAGCAATTTGTCAATTATAGCTTAGGTTTTCCTACCGCATACTAGTTCCTGAGGAAGTTTCCGCCCTTGGGATTCTTATCTGGTAAGTTACAATCCTCTGTATTACCTCTCTGTCTCTTCAATTTTAGGGGGCACTGGCTTGTCCTGTGACCTCACAGCTCTGAAAGATCTAAGAAGAGATGTTGATTTTTCAGTTCATTAAGCTTTTTACTTGTTAGAACAGAGTGACAACTCCCAAGCTCTTTACGCACCTGCCAGGCCGGAAACCAGAAGTCCTGGATCAGAAACTCAAAGTTATCTTTTCAATTATCATGTTCCTAGTATATACAAGTACCTAGTGAGCTGGGTTTGCCTTTCGGTTGTCTTGTTAGAGGACCGGAAGGAAAGGGAAATGTGAGGGGTATGAAGATGATGGCAGCTTTGAGGAGGGAAGATTTTAGGTTTGCAGGAATGAATCTGAAAGTGTCTCCTATGGACTTTGCATGCTTTCTGGAGCAATGACCTGGCTCTAGAGATAGTGTATTGAGACTCTCATTACATTACAGTGTAATGAGAGTGTAATTTTTCCTAGTGGGTACTTATTTTGGATCATAGTGGGACTAAAGTAGCATATTCTGTAGGGACCCAAGAAAACCAAAATTCCTGGAGGCCTACACAAAGAAGTAGCAAAAATCTCATGGGGTTTCCAGTTTCCTGCCCCTTTCTCATCCTCTATCTGTGCCAAGAATTGAGCTAGATTTTTCGCATTTGTACTCATCATTTTAACTTATCTTTCATGTTCATAAACAGCCACACTTAGACAAGAGACAGCCCAAGAACCCAACTGACCAACTGATATATGGGTTTCAACATGGTTAAATCCTCCAATCTTCCTTTGGCTTTAAATGCCTCAACTTGGACCATCCATTGCTTGGGTATCACCCGGAAATATTTCCTCAGCCTTTTCATAAAAAGGAGAAGGAAAGCAGCAAGCTAATTTTGTTTAGTTCATTTCCATTTTACTCTTTCTTTATTATTAGTTACGGTTTCAGTGCAGAATTCTTCAAAGGGGAAGTCAGGCTATGAGAAAACAATCTCTTGAAATTCAAATAATAAAAAAGTAACCAATGAAGGAGAGGAAATAGCTTCCTTTACATCTAAGTTTGCTTTTCTCTGAAGTTTGTGCAAAGTCTCCTTTAGCTGACAAACATTTTCATTCAACGAAAGGAACATTTGTTTCAGGTAATGCTCTTATTCCTGAAGGAAAAGGAAAAGGAAATTCTGAAGTGAAAGATATCCTGAGGAAACAGTTTGGCAAACGATATGACATTTTCCTGTTCTCGTTTAATATCCTAATGGAATAAATATGGGTAACATGGAACCAGGTGGGGAAAAAAAAGATTCTTAGTATAATAGAATGTGAAATCAGAATAGTTCCGGAGAGATTACCTGGTCCAAATGCCCTATTTTTCCGATGAGATCTGAGACCTAAAGAAGTAAACTTCGTTGCCCAAAATAACCCAGACGGTTAGTGACAGAACTGAAGCTGGAATCAAAGCTTAAAATTCCCAGTTCATTGTTCTTTCTAATCAGGATTCAAGAATCTTCTAACACAGTCTGCCTCTATCAGTCCATTATCTTCTGTTCTCTTCTGCCAAGCCACAGAAGGGCCTACTTCCACCCTCTAGCAAAGCTTTGTGAGGCTCTGGTACATGCTGTCACCTAAAGAGGGACATGATAAAAATTCAGGGTATGCTGAACTTCAATGTTATCTTCAGTAACCTGTAAGTGAGACTGAGCATTTTCTTCAATTACAAATGTAGTCAACAAACCACAGTTGTATTAGTGGTTCCTGCAACTTTGTCACCATGGAACTCAGATGTTTTCACATCCTTCTATAGTTTTTCTACTTTTTGAAACATCATTTATGTTCATAATGATTTTGAAATTATGATACTCATCAGACTTGCTCCTAGATATTAATAGTTAATGTCTTCATAAAAAGGCACATACATTGCCATTTCATAAATGTGCTCTTTAATATTTTGTCACTGGTTCCCTTAGCAACCGTATATAATTTATTTTATGGCAGGCCTTGAACAGGCAATTATATGAAGTTGTTCAGTCCTCCCCCAAAGGTCTTCTGAATCACAAGAGACCTACAAACACTTCTAGGACTAGCCACATCTCTCATTTAAAAGTGGCCCCATAGCCCCATGGCAGGCAAAAACACCCTAAAATGTATCTACACTTGGGGAATAGACCAAGGTGTGAGCTCCTGAGACAAAAATCACTGAGTAGTTAAGAAGTCTGCTTGAATTAATTAACCAGATTCAGCAACAAGGCTTGAATGTTAGGGTGAAGGGCTGGGCTTCCAGGTTCAAATCCGGGCTGTGCTTGTCACCTTCTCTTGGGCAGTGCTTCCTGATACCCCTCCCCATCTCCCCCTACCCTATGATGCAATACATCTGTGCAATTACTGAATCCCTGGGAACCAAGTAGTTCTGCTGTGAACACCATTGTAAAAGCTGGACCCAAGATTAAAGAAGGGTTTCCCCTATGGCAAAGAGGACATGGGCAGCAGTATGAGCCGAAGCCCTGAGCAACCCAGAAATGGGCGAGTCAAACGAGAACAGAAACAGTGTGGATGGTGGCCCACAATTAGCAGATCAATTAGGCAGAAAAAAAGCAGCAGCATCAATTATCACAGCAGGCACCATGTCACACACTGCAGAGGGCACTGCTTAGCAAGTCAGATGCAACTCCCAGAGTGTCCGGGTTTGAACTGATTCAGCCTCTTAGGCAAGTTACTTCACCTTTCCTTGCCGTAAAATATGAGTAATAGTTGTACCCACTTCATAGAGTTGTGTGAGACCAAAATAAATACATTTGAGAAAAGTGCATATAATAGGCCCTGGCCTCCTATAAGCACTCAATGAATGTTATTAGATATTAGTTGTAGCAATCGCTCTGAATATATACACAGGACGACTGTGCTCTCCATTGTATTGTGGAACTCTTTCTGAAGGCATAAATTGTTGACATGAGAAGCATATGCACGGGCTTCCCTGGTGGCGCAGCGGTTAAGAATCCGCCTGCCAATGCGTGGGACACGGGTTCGAGCCCTGGTCTGGGAAGATCCCACGTGCCGCGGAGCAACTAAGCCCGTGTGCCACAACTACTGAAGCCCGTGCACCTAGAGCTTGTGCTCCACAACAAGAGAAGCCACCGCAATGAGAAGCCTGCACACCGCAACGAAGAGTAGCCCCCGCGGGCTTCCCTGGTGGCGCAGTGGTTGAGAGTCTGCCTGCCAATGCAGGGGACACGGGTTCGAGCCCTGGTCTGGGAAGATCCCACATGCCGCGGAGCAGCTGGGCCCGTGAGCCACAACTACGGAGCCTGCGCGTCTGGAGCCTGTGCTCCGCAACAAGAGAGGCTGCGATGGTGAGAGGCCCGCGCACCGCGATGAAGAGTGGCCCCCGCTTGCCACAACTGGGGAGGGCCCTCGCACACAAATGAAGACCCAACACAGCCATAGATAAATCAAATAAATAATAAAAATGAAGATTTCTTTAAAAAAAAAAAGAGTAGCCCCCGCTTGCCACAACTAGAGAAGGCCCAAGCACAGCAAAGAAGACCCGATGCAGCCAAAGATAAATAAATAAATTATTAATTATTAATTGCAAACGAATCAATGGACAAAGGATTAATCTCCAAAATATATAAACAGCTCATGCAGCTCAATATTAAAAAAACAAGCAACCCAATCCAAAAATGGGCAGAAGACCTAAATAGACATTTCTCCAAAGAAGACATACAGATGGCCAAGAAGCACATGAAAAGCTGCTCAACCTGACTAATTATTAGAGAAATGCAAATCAAAACTACAATGAGGTATCACCTCACACCAGTTAGAATGGGCATCATCAGAAAATCTACAAACAACAAATGCTGGAGAGGGTGTGGAGAAAAGGGAACCCTCTTGCACTGTTGGTGGGAATGTAAATTGATAGAGCCACTACGGAGAACAGTATGGAGATTCCTTAAAAAACTAAAACTAGAATTACCATATGACCCAGCAATCCCACTACTGGGTATATACCCAGAGAAAACCATAATTCAAAAAGACACATGCACCCCAATGTTCATTGCAGCACTATTTACAATAGCCAGGTCATGGAAGCAACCTAAATGTCCATCGACAGACGAATGGATAAAGAAGATGTGGTACATATATATATACAATGGAATATTGCTCAGCCATAAAAAGGAACAAAATTGGGTCATTTGTAGAGACATGGATGGATCTAGAGACTGTCATACAGAGTGAAGTAAGTCAGAAAGAGAAAAACAAATATCGTATATTAACGCATATATGTGGAGCCTAGAAAAATGGTACAGATGAACCAGTTTGCAGGGCAGAAATAGAGACACATCTGTAGAGAAAAAACGTATGGACACCAAGGGGGGAAAGTGGTGGTGGGGGGGGTGGAGTGGTGGTGTGACGAATTGGGAGATTGGGATTGACGTATATACACTAATATGTATAAAATGTATAACTAATAACCTGCTGTATAAAAAAATAAATAAAATTCAAAAATTCAAAAAAAAGCATAAATAAATAAAATAAAAACCTAAAAGAAATTGAGTTCCAATTAAAAAAAAAAAAAAAAGAAGCATATGCAGCTTACATATGTAAGACCCCCTTGGAATCCTTGGGGATTTCTGAAGGACGTATTTCCTGGAAATAATTTGACTCTTTTTAAATATCAAAATTGAGTATATTATTAGAAAGGTGAAACATGAGACACAGCAATTAACCCTTCATAATGATTCTGTTATTGTTGTAACCTTTTAAGATTAAAAAAAAAAGGTAATTATGTGTACAAGAAGAATATTTACCAAGTTCCTGAATTTACCTTCAATTTTAAAGACTAAATTTTAGTATCCTAAGTCATATATTATATCTCAGTCACTGATGCCTATAAGAAAGCACCTAGTACCAGGTCTGATCCATTGTAAGAATGCAGTAAATACCTCTGAATAAATGAAAAACAAGTTCATGTGAGGGCTTTCTCTGCTGTCAAAGGTTAAGTCTTACAGAATTCACAATACCTATGAAAGCTAGATTATATTTCATTTTTAATGCTATTGATGCCTTGGCACAATATACATTCCAATAATATAGGCATTTGTCTGAGGTATAAATAAAAGTGCCATTTATTAATTTGCTAATTCTTCTTCCCTGCTGATGTTATCAATGGCACAGTGATCGGGGCCTGGATTTTTATTCTAAACTGGCACTATCACATAACTTTGGTCACAATATTTTATGGATCAGTTTCTCTAGAAATAATAGCCTACTCATTATATGCAAGAAGGACATGCACTCACACTCCCCTCCCCCCCCCCCCCAATTCCCATGGTAACTTCCGTTTCTTGTCCACGCAAGAGTGACGGCAGCAAGTCTAAACCAATTTGTTATCCACTTCTTGATTAGATATCCAGGGAGACCCTAGTGCTCACAAATGTCCAGGATTATAAATTGGATACTTAATCTCCTCGGCTGCTGGGATGCCTGATTGACTGGAAGATTAGTGGCTTTTATTTCTAAAGTGTTTGTGTGGTCGAGAAAAAGTTGCAGCATCCCTGGGAGAGGCATCATCTATAATGCGCAGCCTGGAATCGTCCCCTAGTCAGCTCCCTGGCTCTCTGTTTCCCCACAGCTGTCCTCTCCCGGTTGAGGGGTTGGTGGTCCTATCCAGTGTCACTGGCTCACCCTAAACTAGACGCAACTGTGACTCCAAGTTCCTAGAGAACAACTCGGGCAAACGTGTTACTGTTTAGTCTCCGTGCTGCTTGGAGGACATGCAAGTCTTTACAACCTTGATTAGTGAGGGCAAGTGGAATGGGTTTAGCCCACGGGTCCAGTCCCCCCATCTTTTGATCATTCCTCAATCTGGAGGGAGAGGGGCAAGGATGGCTCCGGCTACTTCCTGCTGATAAGGGGTGTAGACCCAACAAGGCCTTGGAATGAAACTGGCTAGCACTCGTTTGAGAGTATTTTCTTATTTTCTTATTTCTGGTTTCAAGTTCACATTTTATCCCAATAAACAAATACCACCTATGTGCCAGCTGTCGAGGCACTCATAGACCCAAGATTGGTAACAAACCCCAAAGATACACTCTTGGGGGCACACAGAATGCCAGACATTGTCAACATTTAGGATTTTTAGAGGTTTTATAGAGGACATGGTCAAGCAGGGATTGTGTCCCACGTTTTTACGTGTCTTAGTGTCTCTATCATTATCCATTTGGCTGAAAAACTTACATATTAAATATGGAAGAGACATAGGCTGGGAAAGGATGGTTTTTCCAATATTCTGACCAAATAGAACCTTGACAGGGGTAGACACCAGGGGTTGTTTGTTCATTTGTTTTAAATCTGAGGATCCGATGACAGGGAGAGAACAACGTTTCAGCTTAGTCGAGGGAAAGACAGAGGACAGGTGATCAGCCTAATTGATAGGTTACATCTGAAGTCAGTGAGGTTAGGGATGGTCAAAAAACTGGCCAGCACAACCAAGGGGTCAGCATGATCGAGTACAGAAAGAGGTTTCAGATGACAGACCCACTGCTAGAGAGATTACCTACTTTTGCCAAAGTAGGATAAATCTAGACACCAAGTTGTCCTTGCAAGCCTGGGGGGTTAGAAACAAAGGACTAACAAAGGAAAAGATCATTCTAGGAAGTTACTTAAATTGCCTTCTGAAGAGTTTGACTTTACCAAGCCCACTCACCTTGATTTCTTTCTCGCAGCTTCTGAAAAGCAACTTACGATCTGTCTGGATTCACCTGGGCCTGGGAGAACTCAGCGTCCGGGTCTGGAACGAGCCCAGATTTACGTGACCTTCGCCCTGGTTTTTGTGCAGCATGGTTTCCGTTTCCCATCTATTTCTCATAAGATCCAGTCCGTCAAGGATGGAGCTGGTCTTCTGGATGTTCATCCTCCAAGATTTCAGTCTAGAGCGTCACGGTCTCCTCCTTTAAAAGCTTCATTCAAAGGGTTTTGCTATGAGTCCAAAGTTAGGGATCCAGATGTGGCAAAAGCCAACCATTCCCAGGAACGTCCGCAGTTGTCTTCGTGGGAACTGCAACTCTGGCTACAGCTTCCCTGGCTTCAGGGAGCAGCTCTCTGTCCTTGAGTTCAAAACCCCCAAATATTTAACATAGTGCAAAAAAATCTGCATTTTTCCTGCATGTGCTCCAGAACCAGAGCGCACGTGACCCCAAGGGGGCATGCACCTGACCCCGAGAGGTGGGGTACACGTGCACGAACCTCAAGTCTGCCTCCAGAAGGCAGGGGCTTGGGGTATTTATGGGATCAGGAATAAAGCAGCACAGCGCCCTGAAGCTTGGGCAGTGTGGGCGGCGCGGGGAAAAGTGATTGCGAAAAGGTGTCGGACTTCTCCTTCTGCGCAGGCGTAACTAGGCTCCAGGCCCCACGCGTTCACAAAGTCACTAGCGGATACGTGCGCAGGCCCAGTTGCGGGGTAGGTGGTTCTATCCCGTTCCGCCGGCTCAGCGCAAACTAGACACAGCTGACTCCAAGTTCCTGGAGAACAGCTCCAGAAAACATCTTACTGTTTAGGCTCTGTGCAGCTTGGAGGATGCCTAAGTCTTAAAATGACCTTGCTTAGTGACAGCAGATGAAATGGATTTGACTCATTACCCATGATTTCAATTTGAAAATCAAACTGAGAAATGTGGCTGTGATCCTTGACTTATAATGAGGTTTTAAAAAGGAGACTGATCACAGGAATAAAGCCGGCCAGGAAGCGTTTGATTCTTCATGATTATTTTTATTCCTTTGAATTACTTTTTAATTTTATTTTTTTATTTAAGTATAGTTGATTTATAATGTTGTGTTAGTTCCAGGTGTACAGCAAAGTGATTCAGTTATACGTGTATATATACATATACATACATATATATGTATGTGTATATATGTATATATTCTTTTTCAGATTCTTTTCCCTTATAGGTTATTACAAAATATTGAGTATAGTTCTATGTGTTATATAGTAAGCCCTTGTTGGGTATCTATTTTATATACAGTAGTGTGTATATGTTAATCCCAAACTCCTAATTTATCCCTCCCCACCCCTTTCCCTTTGGTAACCATAAGTTTGTTTTCTATGTCTGTGGGTCTATTTCTGTTTTGCAAATAAGTTCTTTTGTATCATTTTTTTTAGATTCCACATATAAGCGATATCATATGAAATTTGTCTTTCTCTGTCTGGGTTACTTAGTATAATAATCTCTAGGTCCATCCATGTTGCTGCAAATGGCATTATTTTATTCTTTTTTTTTTTTTATGGCTGTGTTGGGTCTTCGTTTCTGTGCGAGGGCTTTCTCTAGTTGCGGCAAGTGGGGGCCACTCTTCATCGTGGTGCACGGGCCTCTCACTATCGCGGCCTCTCTTGTTGTGGAGCACAGGCTCCAGACGCGCAGGCTCAATAATTGTGGCTCACGGGCCTAGTTGCTCCGCGGCATGTGGGATCTTCCCAGACCAGGGCTCGAACCCGTGTCCCCTGCATTGGCAGGCAGATTCTCAACCACTGCGCCACCAGGGAAGCCCGATTTTATTCTTTTTGATGGCTGAGTAATATTCCATTTTATAAATATACCATAACCTCTGGTGGGCAGGGCCGTGACAGGGGGCATGTCTAGTAGTGGTTGTGGACTCAGGAAGTCTTTAGGCAGCCTGTCTGCTAATGGGTGGGGCTCTGTTCCTACCCAGTTGGTTTTTGGCCTGAGGTGCCCCAGCACCTCAAGCCAAAGGTCCACTGTCCAATTTGCTGCCCAGATGCTTCAAGGCTGTTCTCCACGGGAAAGGCTCAGGGAACAGGTGCGATGCTCTCCTGGGCTGAATTTCCCACACTTGGCAACTGCCTGTCTGGCTGGCTGTGACCTTGCACCCTGGCAGAGGTGGAATGGGGGTCCCAGGGTCCCTCCCTGGAATCCCCCAGGGCCACCCCTGCCTTTCAGATTCCTGGAAGGTCCTAGCTTTGTGGCCCCAGCTTGCACAGAGCATTACCCCGTTGTGGCCTTGGCACAACCTTTGGGCCACATCTTGGTTCCCTGTACCTGGCCGGACACCTGGGGTTGGAGGGGGCCACAGGCATCATGAGGACTGTGATTTGCTGGGAAGGTGGCAGGAGTGAGACTCCTTATGGTGATAAATCAGGACAAGGAGCCTCAACTATCTTTCTGTATAGAGATGTACACCTATACAAATATCCCATTTCCCCATCATACCCATCATTCCTGGAAGGTAGCCTTGACTACGTTGGGGTCACAGTCTTTAATATTGAAAAGTATGCTGTCAGAAATGCAAGTAAATAATCATAACCACTTGGCTAGGCCTGTGGTATTTTTCTTTCAGTTTTCCTTTTAGGATTCCACATGCCTAATATTTTAAGCACAAATATCTTTACTAGCTTCTTACAATAGAAAACAACAGTAACATTCTTTTGAATCCTTACTATGTATTAGACACATTACATTAGGTGCTATCACTATCCCCATTTTACAGATGAGGAAACAGTCTTAGAGAGATTAAGTCACTTGCCTGAGGACAGGTTCCTATTAAGTTGCTGAGTCAGGATTCGGAACAAATTCTGTCTAAACAGCTGCTCCTAATTCCTACTCAGTGGAAAAGGGGAATATAGTTTATCACGGTTCTCTGGTTTTCATGAGAAGGAATTGTCCCTAAATACTACTAAACTCTTAGAACACTCTTATTTCTCTGTACAAGTGTGGTGTGACTGATTGGTGGTGATGGTCTTTAGTCTATGTTTCTCTCATGAGTGAATCTGATCTATTAAATGGCTTGAGTATGGAGGACTTAGTCTCTTTCTCCTCCCTTCTTCACCTGGACTGGAGGGAGGCAGTGACCTGTGTCCCCAAAGTTCAACTTTGCTTCAGGTGGGCAAAATCAGAAATGCAGGGTAGGTCTCAGCAAACTAACTTTAGCTCAAACTAAGACAAATCCTCCAACCTAACTACTATTGAAAACCAGAAAATAGCTTGGTTTTCCATTCTCCTGACTCCTTTGTCTTACTTTTCTATTGATTCAGAAATCAGTCCAGGAGATACATGCTATTTTGTAAGCTATTGCTGTATAACAAATCACTCTAGAATTTGGTGGCTTAAAAATAAAAACAATCATGTTTTTGGCTCATAAATTTACAAGTTGGGTAGAGTTTAGCAGGGTGGGCTCATCATGATCCCATGAAGCACCAGCAGCCCAACTGGTCTGGGGGATACGTTTTCAAGATGGCTCACTTACATGGCTGTCAAGTTGGTGGGGGTGTCAGCTAGGAGTTCATCTGGGGCTGTTGGCCAGGGGCCACTCCCTGGGGCTGACTGGGCTTCCTCCCAGCATGACAGCTGAATTTCAAAAGCAAGCGCTCAAAGAGGCCCAGACGGAAGCTGCAAGAGTTCTTATCAACCAGCCTGAGAAGTCCCAGAATATTCCTCTACAGTATTCTATGATCAAGCAAATCTCTAAGGTGAGCCCAGATTTAAGAGGAGAAATGCCATCTTTCAGTAGAAGGAGAAGTAAAATAATTTGCACCCATTGTTAATCTATCATAGATGCTGTTGACTGAACTTTTTCTAGAAGTCCAACGCCCTGAAAGGTAAGACTATATAAGGAGTAAAATATGAAACATATAAGAAAACAGAAATCATACCCCAGCTTTCTAGTTTTTCTGAAAAGTTTAAGAACAGACAAAAAATATTAAAAGTCTGTTTCTAAATCCCAATAGTCTTCAGCTTTATGAATACTAACTAATTCATGAAAGAATCCAGCAGCCAAGAATTAAATTTTCCAGGGTCTCATCAGACATCAATATAAAACTGATTTTCTGTCGTTAAACTATTTATTGCCTGATTTCCAATGTCTAACTTGTTCCTAAACAGAACTTGTTCCTGAACAGTAACCAGAATGATTTAAAAGTTGTTTCTCATCTGCTAAGTATTTTTCCATTCATTTGCTGTTCTTTCCAAAATCCATTAGGGAGAAGAAAAAAATGACACCCTGAACTTGAAGATGCCATTTCAATTACCTAAATTGAAGAGGCTGAGCCAGGTAATCAAAAGATTCTCTGAACTCCTGCTTTCTTACAACTTCAGCTAACTCCAGCATTATTATCAAAAATTTTCACCAGACATTAAACAGAATTAGAAAGAATAGGTCATGCTCTCCCAACGTGGGACAGGTAGATGCTCGGAGTTACTACTACTATGTGTCTATTTTGTTATTATAAACATTCACTACCATTGGCCATAAAATTAGAGATGCATGTGTGTGGTTTATAAAGGTTATAAGTAGTAGATAAAATCTTTTAATAGATTTGTGAGAGATTCAAGGTCAGGTCATTATCGCAAAGATTTCTTTTGATGTGGGAAAGAAAAAAATGTGGGTGCTTATTCTTTAACTGTGTAAAGTGCAGGAACACAAAACTTGGCCATGTGAAGTTTATGTAGTCACTAGAGGAAGATTCTGTTCAATGTCAGCTTTTTAATAGCAGCAAGGAAATATTTTTCCAAGGGGAAATCACAAGATCTGCTTGGGAGCTCTAAGGTCATCTGGGAGACATCTCACAAGTTCTTTACTACTTAAAAATGTTAGGACTCAAAGGTCTCAGTCCCTTTCCCACTTTTATTATGGATGCATTTTTTTATATAAAAGAACTTTAATATTCATCAACTGCCAACTATACCAACTAAGAACCAAGAGAAAGAAAAATATTGTGATACTTTACTGTTTATTTCATTTAAAAGCAGAATTAGCAATATAGAGAACAAGGGAGGAGGGGGGAGGAAGGATGAAAGGGAGGGAGGGAGGAAAGAAGAAAGCAAAACTTATCAGAGACCAAACTCAGTGAAAGGTATGGCAAATGAAAGATGGCTTCAAAATCTTTGACTTTCTCCTCCATTAACACATGGAGTCTACATCCCTTCCCTTGAATGTGGACTGACCTGCAAATACTTTAAGCAATTGAGTATAGTGGCTTCCCTTTTTATCCTCTTGGCGTCCTGAGGTACCATGAAAGAAGTCCAGGCTAGTCTTCTGGTGACAGAGGTCATGTAGAGGGGAGCTGAGGCACCTGATATGTGAGTGGAGAAGCCATCTTGGCTGTCAGCCTGCAGAAGATTCCAGCCCCAGCTGTCCTCTGACTGTAATCCCATGAAAGGTGATGAGCAAGAACTATCCAGCTTAGTCTATTCAAACCACAGAACCATGAGAGATACTAACAAAGTATTGTTGAAACCACTAAAATTGAGGGTAGTTTGGTACCCAGCAGTAGATAAGCAGAACAAGGCATCTTGTGGGGAGAGAGAGGAGAGGACATTATATCAAGAGAAAACCGTAATTCAAAAAGGCACATGCACCCCAATGTTCATTGCAGCACTATTTACATTAGCCAGGTCATGGAAGCAACCTAAATGCCCATCAACAGATGAATGGATAAAGATGTGGTACATATATACAATGGAATATTACTCAGCCATAAAAAGGAACGAAATTGGGTCATTTGTAGAGACGTGGATGGACCTAGAGACTGTCATACAGAGTGAAGTAAGTCAGAAAGAGAAAAACAAATATCATATATTAACGCATATATGTGGAATCTAGAAAAATGGTACAGATGAAGCGGTTTGCAGGGCAGAAATAGAGACACAGATGTAGAGAACACATATATGGACACCAAGGGGGGAAAGGGGGGACAGCTGTGGTGGGATGAACTAGGAGATTGGGATTGACATATATACACTAATATGTATAAAATAGATAACTAATAAGAACCTACTGTATGAAAAGATAAATAAAATTAGATTTAAAAAATAAACCAAAAAAAGAGAGAGAAAACAAAGAGTGAAGATGCAGGCTAGCCTTGTCAAAATGTAGCGTCAAGGTCATCTGGAGCCTTTAACTCTTGGATCTTCCTTCTAACTGCAGGTTTCTATCTGAAATGCTTTGAGTAGATCTTCTTCAATTGCACAGTGCAGAGAGAGGACCCAACCAACCAACCAACTGTCCACAAGAGACTGTGACCACCAACAGTGAATCACGTTTTTCTGGCCTCCTTTGGTGAGGCCAAAATGGTTTGGAGATTTTTTTTTCCCCCTGATATTTCCCTGTAAAAGTCCAGTGTGCCCCTGCAAATACACTCATTAAAGTCTCAGGATTCAATTTACATAATTGAGGCAGTCCAGCTAATTTTAGGAAAATTACAACTTTGTGAAAAATAACTGTTATGCAGTAACTATGGCAAAGATGTTCTGCTTTGTGTCAGACACAATGAAATCAGTAGGTTTAAAAATTAAGAACAAGCGCCTCTAAGCTCTCAATGTCATTTCAAAAGTGAGAGAGAGCTGTTAAGAAACAGCTTTGCATGTTAATCACAGAGCTCGGGAACATTCTGTCTTAAGATATATGATTTTTCAACCTTGTTAAAAGAAATATTGAAAGAGGGAAATTGATTTTTTTTCCCAGAAAATTTGCCTGTCACACTCCAAGATAAGTTACTGTTATTTGTGTCCATTAAATAAGCTTATTATATGAAAAGTCACACTCTAGGAAAAAAAGTTCAGTCAGCATTGACTTCAGCTAGGATTTATACAATCTCTTAATTCAGGGAATCAAGGTTAACTGAGTTGATTCTCATTAATGTGCAATTGAACTAGTTATGGAACAAAGAGCGTATGGAATAGTAACAAGTTATAACTGCATTTGGGAAATTGTGTTGGTCGCCTCAGAGAAGGATTCTTGGAAATACTATATTCACAGAAAGAGTAAATAAATGTACTGCTATTATATGTGCTGAATGGTAAATTAGCATGCAATGTTTGGTAGAAGAAATCAGTGAGAGAATGAGATAATTTTTTAAAGTAAAAGAAAACATTTATCCTAAAGGTTTTCAAACTTTTCCCAAGAAGCCCTGTATTCCACTGAGATATCTGGGGATGGAGGAAGAGGGAAAGGAAGTCTGAGTGGGTGGGTTCTACTCCCTAAGTAGCTCCACATCAATCCATCACCCCTTTCAGCCACAGCTCTGCCTTTATGTGTTTTCTGTACTGAAATGATCATAAAATTGCACTTGAGAAACTAGCTCAGAGCCTAAATAGGGTCCTAGATGAGTTCCCTCAGAAGCTGACCCGGAAGTGATTCCTTAAAAGCACCAGCACAGCAGTGGCAAAGTAAGAGGATGGAGGTGAAGAACTGCTATCTCAGGAAAGTGCATTTGGAAGAATTTAGCCTGAACCGATAAGCTTCCAAATGCAAAATCTTGAGTGTGAAGGAAACCCCTGATTCGAGTTTTCAGACCATTTTCCCCTTAAAGATAACAAATATAATCATTTTTTTTGGGGGGGGGTGGCATTCTCATGAAGTTTCTGGGGTTTATTCAGGAGGACTAGACTCATAAAGTCTTGGTTAATTCACTCCAAATTGAGTTTACTACTAGCTAAAGCCAAACATAATCTCAAATGATATATAATATCTTTTCACTTGACAACAAATTTTAGTTCAATGATGTGCTTATTTAGAACCATAATTAATTACAGAAGCCAAACTGCAATAGAAACTGAAGATACATATATCTTTAAAAAATACATCTATACATTTCCAGCTCCTTTGAGCCTCTATTCTTCATCTTTAAAACAGTGATAACAGTATCTTATAGAATCCTTGCAAAGATAAGATAATGCATGCAAAATGTTTAGCACAATGCTTAGATGTATGTGTTCAATGTGATAGCTTTTATCATCATCATTATTATTAATCACCATTATTGCAAAAAAATAGAGGAATTGGAGAAAACTGAGCATTAAATGAGGATGTAATTTCCCCATTTATAAGCATTCCCTCAATGGTAAAGAATTAATACTATTCTTGATAAAAATAGTTCATAAAATACTATCTTATAGAAATGTACACATTTAGCTTTTGTTTAATTATATTAGGTTCACATTTTCCTTATCCTTTGACATTTTACTTAACCCATGACTGCCACTACCTCTTATCCCTAAGAGGCATACTTAGGAAGGTGAAAAGTCTAAATCAGCAGTCCTCATCAAAGAATAATAGACTATCTAATCTAGGGATGCTTAGCCTCACACAACTTTTAGGAAGTCCATAAGAATGTGAAACTATGGGAAAAAATTTGTGTGAAAGTTTATTTACCTGGGAAAAGTGGGTCATTATTGGAGGGTCTATGACTCTCAAAAGAGTTAAGAACCATTGATCCCATCCCACTCTGTACAGTTGAAGAAACAGGACGAAAGAATTGGAGTCACTTACTCAAGGTCATACACTTAGCTAGTGATAGAATTGTGAGTAGGGCTGAAGATGTTCTTATTCCTGGTCCTTGATGATCTGGGCAGAGATTCTGATTTTTTTTTTTGGCCGTGCCACACAGCTTGTAGGATCTTAGTTCCCCCGCCAGGGGTTGAACCCTGGCCCTCGGTAGTGAGAGCATGGAGTCCTAACCACTGGACCGCCAGGGAATTCCTGAGATTCTAATGACACTAGATAGAGGATGGTCAAGGAAAACATGGCAGATCCCAACAGAGATGGATCTTGTCAGATTTGCTGGACAGCATAATGGCCCGTTGTCCATGTACGGGAGTGGTCAACCCCAGACCAGATTTCAGTTCCACCACTTTGTTGACTGAATTTGGGCATGTTACTTAATTTATATGAGCCTATATTGCCTCACCTACAATACGGTTATAAAAATTGCTTATAGTCAGGATTTAGTGAGGATTAAATGAAATAATATGCAAAAAGCAACCAGAACAATGCTTGGTAAATAAAAAATAGAAGTTATTATTGTGGTTGTTTTACCTCGTCTTCCTTTTCTATAAAGTTTCCTTTGCCCCAGCCAGCTCAGTTCCTCCAAATTCCTTCTATTCTTTCTTCCTACTAACAGCTACTTTGGGGATATAATTCAATGAGCATTTGCACAACAATGTTTAAAAGACTGATACCTTCTCCTGAAGATCTCCTTTTAACTCATGAAAAATCCCCCCAAGCCAAGGCATAAAGCCAGGGATGGAACTGCAGCTTCAACAATCTGATGAAAGAGAAATTTATTACTTTATTTTTCAATGGACGAGGAGAATTCCTAAGCTTCCCTTCCAGAAATCACACTTGTTGGTGGATACCTTCTCCCACTACTTGGTATGACCATGTGCCCAGCGACAAGTAAAAATGAAGCAGAGCATCCCTGGCCAAAAGCCTTTTCCTGAAATCCCCTTAAAAAACAGGAAGCCTCTGAGCCAGGCTGATGAAGTACATGCCACAGCAGATGCGACTCACATACCTGAATCCTCCCCAGCCTAAATAATTCATTACCGCAGTAAAACAGCAATTCCCTCAGTCAATGCTGAATACCATAGCAGTTTGCTCATTGCAAAATATTACCATCTCAAAGAAATAGCAGATGATTTGTCCTCCATATGCTTGACATCCTTGCCCAGTTTGTCTACAGACTGAGATTTCTACTGGTTTTATAATTCCAACCATATTTATTTTAATCTTTTTTTTGCAAATTAATTTTCTCTGTCTTTTAGAATTCAAATATAACTGCTGGTATTGGGACAAAAACTGAAAGATTCCTTTTTTTACCCTCTCTTTGGTTTCAGTGTGTATCTGATGTACAGGTATTCTTTACTCTGTAATTCAATGAACAATAAGCAAAAGCCACATGAATTACATGATGGTTCCTAAAAATAAGTTAGTAGCAGATTATCAGCTCCTTTTTACAAAAATTCTTATTATGTATGCAGTGTGTTCTTACTCACTAATCCTTCTGAATTCATGGGGCACAAGTTAGCACAACCTTGTAACATATGGTTTTAGGCCTTTATACATAGCTTACGTCTTGCTGATGTTTTTTTGAATATAACTAGACCCAAGAGATAAGGGGCAGAGGGAGGAGATAGGGGTTGCTAAGAACTCTTTCTGGATAAAGTATTAACAGAACTAAAGTGCTGTAGTTGGATACAAATCCTCATGTTTCCCCCTCAAGCATTAAACTGTTTGATTTCCCATCTATCCAAGGGTGATTAGTGTTAGGAGACTTATTCGGGGATAATTCAATTGCCAGATTCAAATGCTTGTGTTATCTAAACTAGTATCGCGCTAGCACTGTTGCCGTTGTGAATAAAAAAAAAGAAAAATAAGCCTTATCCTCCTCCTTAGGGTAGAAAAGTTCAAAAAGTACTGGGAAGAAGAAGAAGCAGAAATGGCATTATTCCTGGTGTTTTCTACCTTTGAAAGAGAGGTTGTGGACTGTACTGCTTAACAGCCCCCAAAATGAATATCTGCTGCTTATCACTTTTTAATGCATCTGATATATTGGGTATTTTAAATAACAGGAACATTCGCATTATGATCCATCAGACAGCTAGTATGACATGCGAACTAATTTTCTCATTAAAGTACAATCACAAGAAAAGGAAAGCATGATCTACTGGGGCAAACACAAATGCTCTGTTTTCTAGCAATCTCTTAACCAGACAGGATAAGCAATACTCACAGCCCGCAACCCAGAGTCACTGCAAGATTCTACTACTTTTTAAAGTTTAAAACGTGGCCAGTACTTTATCAGGTTTAAAAAGAAAATAAAGTACTGAGGGGCATTTCCTAAACCTCTCTGTCACTGACCTCAGTCTAGTGCATCTCTTGCAGCAGAAGAGGCATTCTTAATTCCCAGGGTGCAAACACCTCCCAAACCCTCCCACGCTATCCTGGGCCCCCACTGTTACATCATCAACAGCTTCTTCTCTGCTCCTTCCTACATCTAAACCTACACAAGGATTCATGTTTCCCATGTCCCTTAACTAAAACCCTTTACCCTTCTCCCTCTCACTTCTCTTCACTGCCACATTTCAGTGATTCATCTCTAAATCCAAATGGTTGCACCAGGACTTCCTTGGCGGTCCAGTGGTTAAGAATCTGTGCTTTCACGGCAGGGGGCGTGGGTTCGATCCCTGGTCTGGAACTAAGATCCCACATGCTGCACAGCATGGCCAAACAAAGAAACAAACAAACAAATGGTTGCGCCATTTCACGTGTTTCCTGCATCTCTAATGTCTTTCCCAGCAACGTCCCCACATTTTTTAACCTGCAGTTGAAGCATCCCCTCACTTACCTACTGCACACTCACCCTCTGGCTTAGCAGACCCTGGCCCATCCCTCTTTTGTGTCACCACTGTGCTTGGGTAGTGTCCTCATTTTGGCATCACATGGCACATCAAAGGACTGTGACAGAAACTGCTGTCTCCCAATATCCATTCCCACCCCCTTTTTTTTTCTGCAGAGATGTAACTTGTGGAACTCAAAAGAAGAGAAGGAAGTATTATGTCATGAAGTGAATAAGTGAAGAGAAGTAGATCTAAGAATAATATCCTTTAATAAATATGAGGTGAAAAGAACAAGTGCTGCATCTCTTGGAACTAAAGAGTGAGGAGATACTCCTGGAAGCCTAAGAGAATGAGAAGAGGGTGAAATGGGGAAATAACTCAGAGACTGAGGAAAGATTATTTTTTCACACTTGAAATGAAATTAATTATACTAATAAATTCCAGGATACCTAACCTTTGTATTCCCAGATGTGACTGACTTCATTGCTCTGTACTGTTCTTTTAGTAAATACATTCCTTTAAAATGTAAGTGGATGGGAGTCCCCTGGTGGCTCAGTGGTTAAGAATTCGCCTGCCAATGCAGGGGACACGGGTTCGAACCCTGGTCCAGGAAGATCCCACATGCCGTGGAGCAACTAAGCCCGTGCGCCACAGCTACTGAGCCTGCGCTCTAGAGCCTGCAAGCCACAACTACTGAAGCCTGCGTGCTTCAACTACTGAAGCCCGCGTGCCTAGAGCTCGTGCTCCGCAACAAGAGAAGCCACCGCAGTGAGAAGCCCACGCACCACAACGAAGAGTAGCCCCCGCTCGCTGCAACTAGAGAAAGCCCGTGTGCAGCAATGAAGACCCAATGCAGCCAAAAATAAATAAACAAATAAATGTAGAAATATATATATATAAGTGGATGTAATTTGTGCTGAGTCTTTTCTTTAGAATTTTTACTGCAGCATCCTAAGTGAGACTGTCCTTTGTTTTGCTATTTTTGTTAGGTTCTGGTTTAGTGCTAGGCTTCTTTCATATAATATGTTGTTTGAAGTCTCCCTCATTTGTCTGTGTTCTGGAATGGTTTAAATTTTTGTCCTTCAATGACAATGAACTTGTCTATGCAATTGTTTGAGACTGTCATCTTTGGGGAGGTTCTTAAAATCTCTTCTTCCTTTTAGGGTTATTGATCTATTCAGAGTTTTGACCCTTCCTTGAATCAAGTTTGAGAAATTTCATTATCCTAGAAATTCATCAAATGTATAAAGACTTGCAAATTTCTTAAATTTCTTAACAAATAGTGTGTATACATAAAATCAGTTGTAAAAATGTTTAAAATCCCATATGCTAACACATATACATGGAATCTAAAAAAAAAAAAAAAAGCTTCTGATGAACCTAGGAGCAGGACAGGAATAAAGATGCAGACATAGAGAATGGACTTGAGGACACGGGGAGGGGGAGTGTAAGCTGGGATGAAGTCAGAGAGTGGCATGGACATATCTACACTACCAAATGTAAAATAGATAGCTAGTGGGAAGCAGCCGCATAGCACAGGAAGATCAGCTCGGTGCTTTGTGACCACCTAGAGGGGTGGGATAGGGAGGGTGGGAGGGAGACGCAAGAGGGAGGAGATATGGGAATATATGCATACGTATAGCTGATTCACTTTGTTATGCAGCAGAAACTAACACAACAGCGTAAAGCAATTATACTCCAATAAAGATGTTTAAATAAATAAATAAATAAATAAAAATATTTAATTTCCTGGCTATTTATAATTGTAGTCCATGATGAAGCTTAATGCTCGGTTGTTGTTTTTTTTCCTCATTATTTTATCTCCTTTCCATTCTGGCCACATGACAGTCTTTCAGCCCAGGGCCTCTGTACTTGTTACTCCAGCGAGCTCAGCCCAACACTTTTCATGAACTCTCTAACTAGTTCGATTCCTCCTGTTTGGCACTATAACATCACATATCAGTTAAAATGTTACTTTTAGTTGCGATTATTTGATTAACTATGTCTTCGCTATAGAGACTATATCGTATATTATTCTTTTCTAGGTAACTTTTTTTTTTTCTGGATGGCTGCTTACAGCAATATTCTTTCTCATTAAAGATTTAAATATTTAGTAACA